>NW_027526203.1:262396943-262447818 GCF_048455015.1 Haemaphysalis longicornis
TAAGTGAAACTTGAAACTACTGTGTGCCAGTCTCGAGTGTATGGCCGTGCAGTTATTCTGGCGATTAAAACCACGACAGAGAAGGGTTCTTCCCCCAGTAGACATTTATTGCCGAAAGACAAACGTCTCCGTGATGCCCACTTAGGGGCTCAAAACATCTTTTTGTCCGGGAAGCGGATCACAAGGGAGGCCCCACACAGAGAGTGTCCCTGCATCTCCTGCATAGCCTTGGCAGCCGAAGATTCCTCCGTGTAGTTTATGAAAGCGCAGTGCTTGTCGTGAAGGATGCGAATGCTGTGGATGTCTCCGAACTGTCCAAATAAACGCATCAGTTGATTATTCGTCACTGACGGCTGAATGTTCCCCACCCAAATGGAGCGGAAAACCACCAGGGTTGCGAGGGTCCGTCTTGATGTCCATCTTGCTGGGCAATTCCTCACACAGCGCCTCCACAGCCAGTTCGACGTCGCCGCCCCTTTGCTCCAGGGCCCTCGTTGCTTGGTCTCGGGCGAATCCCATGTCCGCGATTCGGCGGACGCGAACTTCCCTCAGTTGCCGTCGCGCCTTCTCGTCGTCCGGGTCCAGCTGGATCGCTTTTTCCAACGCTTGCTGGGCGTCGGCGTAGCGTTCCAGGCCCAGCAACGCAATGCCACGGCAATAGTGGCACTTGGGGTGCCGCGGGTTCCAAGTGGATGGCTATGTTCGCGTCTCCTAGTGCGTTGTCGTACTCGCCCAGAACGCTGTACGCATAGGAGCGGTTCGCGAAGTACCTATGGTCGTTCGGGTTCGCGGTGATGGCTCTTGAGAAGAAGTCGATGCCGTCCCGGTGGCGGCCGACGTGGCACATCTCGTAACCACGACGGGCAATGCTTTCGCTCATCTGGGCAGCGTTGAGGCGCTCGGGCGTGATGTACGTAGTCTTGGGGATGGCCCCCTGGCTGGTAGACGGCTTTCCATTCCCCTCGGCCATGCTTCGATGAGCTTCGCAACGACCTTGATTGGCGGACTGAGATGCATGCGGCAGAGAACGTCTCGTACTCGGCTTCTTTATTGGGCGTGTGGTGATGATGATAGTGACAATAGCACTGCTGCGGCTCCTTGTTCAGAGCAAAGAAATTCAGCAGCTATGGAAATGCAGTGTTGCTTTTCACCCCAGAAAAACGTCTGAAACCAAAAAATAAAAATAAAAATGTTTAATATTTTTAGGAGTTCTTAGGAAGCGGAAGCAAATGACCATTCTCAAGCCCTGGGCAATCCCCCTGTCTGGGTATGAAGCTGTAGTGGCGCCACTATCATCATCATCTACATCCTTTCAAAATCATCATCAGCGTGGCTGGCACTGCAGCGTCAGCTTTGCCACGCGCCTCACGGAGATGGAACACGATTGCGCACCTGGGCGGTCGCTCGATTTTTGCGCTCCAGTTCTGGTCGAGCCTACGCTTAAATAAAATGTAGGAAGCCGCGTCCGCCCCACGTCTGCTTCCTACAAAGCCCTAGATCTAGGTTAAAAGAAGGCACAAAACATCGCGCACAGTAGCTCTATGCTCGTTGTGAATTTTCTCAGTAGTGTTTTTTTTTCGGCAAGCCCACAAAACCGCACGAGGATTTCCCCACAAAACGGCGACATAAAAGTTGCTACAACTGGGCGTCCACAATACGTGGGAAGAAATCCAAGAACCGCATCGAATTTCTCAGTTCATACGCCTCCAACTCACCACCACGTGAAGAGCCACCCTCCGCAGGCTAGGGTATTCGACACCACAACAGCAAGGACAAGAAGACACGCATTACCGGGCCAATACCCTACTGCTGCATGCAATGTACCCCACCCTCTACCCCGCATCTTGCAACTACTGCCCCCACCCTGGCAGCGTATACCATCTGGTTTGGGGTATCAGCAAACCCCATCCCTTACTCCTAATCCCCGAACTACATACGAGCAGTGGGTGGCACAGCTGACCAGCTCCGACCACTCCCCCCATCGTAGCCTGGTGGAGAGGTCCCTGGTGGCCAGCGCAGGCCAGGGTCCCAGCTTAAATAAAGTTTACTCCTCCTCGTCGTCCTCCTAATTTCCCAAAACGTTACTTTCTCCATAAACATTTTCTCACTCTGTTTTCCATCTAGCTCTATTTCTTAACGACCTTAAAAACATGAGTTGTTAGTCCGTTTAATCTAGTGTCACTAAATAAAGGTAGCTTATTTAGTGGCTCTGTTCTTGGTCAATCCCCAGACTGGGTCCGGCCGTTGGTATCTTGGCCCCAACTAACCAACCAACCAAGCTCTCAAGAGGTGGCTCTGGTAATGCGTAAGTGTGCTCTTAGAATTCGTAGCTGAGCATCGCATGCCCAAATCACGTGAGTGAGTGGGACTCGCTGGGTGCGCCACCACTTTCATTCATCATTGCAGTGCGGAGCAGAGGGAGACCTTTTTGCTTAGCCTAGACCCCGAAATGCAGATTAAGGCCTGCCAACTGACCGAAGATGATGCTCGCGCCCAAGGGCTGCGCCGCCATCTGAGGGTGAGGCATCCAGGAAGGCTCCCACTTCCCCTTCCTCCTTTCACTCAGTTTTGGGCAAATAATGTCATCATAATCATCATCATCGTCAGTTTTGGCACTGTTCACTTTCCCCGGCAACGCATGAGTACGACAAGAAAGAGATTGTTGAGAATGTGCAGGCCCCCCCGCCCCCTAAGTCGCTCAAGGCTTCAACCATAGCGAAACTGCAGCACTTCTTTCTACGTGAGCACTGAAGGACATCTCCACGCATTCATCATCATCATCATAGTCAGGTCCACTGCAGGGCGAGGCCTCTCCCACTGACCTCCAACCGCTCCTGTACTGCGCTGCTCGAGTCCACAGTTTACCCCCGAAGTTCTGTATTTCATCCCTCCATCGTGTTATTGGCCTTCCCCTTCTTCTATACCCATCTATTGGTATCTACTCTGTTACCCTAACTTTCCACCGGTTGTCGGTTCGTGTTACTACCTAGCCAGGCCAAGTCCCTTTCTTTTTCTTTTTTTTAACTCTGATATCTTCTACTCTAGTTTATTCTCTGATCCGGGTAGCTCGTTTCCTGTCTCTGAGTGTTATTCCTAACATTATTCGTTCCATGGCCCGTTAAGCTGACCAAGATTTGCTTTCCAGTTGTTTAGTAAGGCGCCAAGTTTCAGCTCTGTATGTCATCATCGGCAGTATGTACTGGTTGTAGATTGTAGTTCCTCAATCATTGTTCGCACGTGTTCTGCAGTCTCACTCAGCAACTTGACTATGTCGTCCGCAAACATCAAATGGCTCAATTATTCCCCGTTTATCCTAAATCCTATTTGTACAAGTGCGGATTTGTACGTATTTGTACAAGTTTGAAATTGTTTATTTACATGTCATCGCTTTGCACTGTGCTAGTAATAGTCATCGTCATATGCATCGATATCATCATGTTCCTCGTACCAAGCATTGCATGCGCGGTAGTGTTGAAGACAGTGTTGAAGACAGCGTACGTGCGCTGCGCATGCGCGGCGTTCCTGGAGTAGTGTCGAGGTTCCGTAAAGCAGGTGTTGCGCCAGCTGTGGCGTTGTAGGTTGCTAGGCAGCGCGAGGCGCTCCTCGGGGTTTTCGCCAGTTTTTTTGTTTCTTTGTTCTGTTTTTGCTAAATCCACTGCGCGAGCCGGTGATGATCGGCGGTCGCCGCGAGGCACGCGCTCACTGTCACGCTCGGCATTTTCTTGCTCCTCGGGGTTTTCGCCAGGTTTTTTTTTTTTTTTTTTTTTGCTAAAGCCACTGCGCCTGCCGGGGATGGTCGGCGGTCGCCGTGAGTACGCGCTTACGAGCGCTTGGCATTGTTTTGGTATTTTTAACGCGTTACGCGCCACACATTACGGCCAGCTACAACAGCTGCGCTATTAAAAACAAGAAGACCACAGCGACCAGACAGCTGTTCGTACTCAAGGTCACATTCGTGTTGTGGTTGGACGACGTGGTTAGCAGTTGTTGAGACGAGAGGCAGAGCGGCTGTCGGAACACGCAGGTTTAATGGAGAAAAAAAATGATACAGATCGCGCGCTCGCGCTGCATGAGCAGGTCTTTCTTCTTCGTCTTCTTCTTGATCCTTGATGTGAAGAATATTTTACAGGTTCCCGCCCGAGCCAAATAATCCGGGAATCGGCGCGTCTATTTAAAGCAATCCTCGAGCGGGTATATGTGCCTTGTAGACCGACGTAGTAACTCGTTGCTGCTATTGCGGAGTTGGCACGCCCTAATCACGCCGTCACGTCCGGCATATACCTTCTCAATCCGACACATCTCCCAGAATGTTCTTGGTTCACGACATCCCAGCAGAACTACGTCCCCTACTGACATGCCTCTGTTGTTTGCGGTCTTGGTACGAACAGCGCTGAAATCTCCCTCAAGTACTCCCGGGGCCATCTGATCCACCAAGACCGAATTGTGTGACACCGGCTTTTCCAAGTCGTTTGGATATCCGGGGAATGCGTCCACTTTCCTCCATCATGAAGTTTCATTCTTCCTCCAATCACGTCCGCCGGTGTTATATGCAGGGGTTCGTCAGGTTCAGCGTGCACGTAGCTAAGAGGACGGTTGTTTAGCGCGCCTTCCACTTCAGTGACTATCGTCCGCAGTTTTTCTAAGGGGATCGTTTCTTTTCCTATTATCTTCCTCATTGATGTTTTGAGACTTCGTATGAGACGTTCGTAGAAGCCTGCCCACCAAGGGGCGCACTCTGCGATGGTCTTCCACTGAATCTTGCGTTCGGAGCAGTTATCCTGCGTTATCTCGTCCTGGATAGCTTGAATCATTGTGTTTTACGTCTCTCGCTGCTTTCTTGAATATCTTTGCATTATCCGAGTACATTACCGCTCTTATACGCAACAAACAATCTGAACACTTGCAAAAAACTGTTGGTCAACATGTTGGGTACTAACTCTAAATGTACGCCCCTTGTGACGGCACAGGTGAAAATGATGATATACACCTTGATCTGCCTGTCGTTTTCTCGTGCGTACAGTGTTCCCGCAAAGTCTACTCCGCTGATTTCAAATGGCAAAGCTTCATTTACCCGGTCTGCCGGTAACGGTGGCGAAGCTTGCGCCAGAGAGAAAGAGAGAGAGAGAGAAAGCTCTTTATTAGAGGAAAGCAGAGAGGTCTGCCAGCATGTTAACGCCGACATGCTACTCTGCGGGGTTCGGGAGGAGGGAATAAAGTTGCAATATGAAGAAAGGCGGGAGGGAGAGAAGAAAGAAGAAAATAAAAGAAGTAACAAAAAGGAGGTAGCGTGTGCGTTGGGGACTGTCAGTGCGACACGTGAAAAGTCTATAGAGGGTTGTACAGTGCAAGGATGGTCTGGTCCTATATCAGCTCAGCGATGCCGATGTCATTGAGGTATTCAAATAATGCGGTTAGCACTTCACGCTGAGAGGAGGGAGATGGCCATGGTCCCCACTCGATCTTCTGTGCGAGGTTGTTCCTTGCTTGACAGTATGTAGGGCACTCCAGTAAAATATGCTCGACGGTTTCTGGTGAACCGCAGTTGTCACAATAGGGGTTCGAGGTTAGGCCAAGGCGATAGCGGTAGGTATGTGTTAGCGCCACGTTTAGACGTAAGCGATGGAGCAAAGTCTCTAGCCGACGTGGAAGTCGCTCCGGTAACCTCAGTGCCAAAGTTGGGTCGACATGATGCAGGGATGGGTGCTGGTTTTGCGGGAGAAACACGAAGGTGCTTCTTTCCCTGAAAACAAGCTCCTTTGCTAGTCTAGAGGCATCGTGCTTCGTGAAGAAAATGTTCCTTACGTTCCGCAGTCGTAATCCTATCTTGGCAGCCTCATCTGCTTTTTCATTGCCTATGATGCCGCTGTGGGCAGGGATCCACTGCAGTATCACGCGGTGACCAGCGACACAAACTAGATGATTTAGTTTGTGTCGTGTGATCGTGTGATATATGTTCGTGAATGCTGAAGCAGCTGGCACGTCGAAGAGTTTGCAGTGCTGTCTTCGAATCCGTGAAGATTGCCCACTGTGCTGGCTGCTGGCGGAGAATGTAGCGAAGTGCTTGTTTGATGGCATGAAGCTCAGCAGATGTAGATGACGTTGGGCGCTCAAGACGGTATGAGAGTGCTTGGCTGGTTGATGAAATGAAGAGCCCAGAAGAACTGCAGTCAGGCGTAGATGATCCATCAGTAAAAATGTGGGTCATATGAGAGTATTGGTCACTTATATGGGCAAGTGTTAATTGAAGGAGGCATATCTGAGGCATAAAATTTTTTTAGGTGAGTCCAGGTATGTTTAATTTTATGCATAGGAGTGATAGAGTCCAAGGCGGGAAATCAGATGGAATGAGTTGTCGTCGTTGGGTAGGTACAGAGATGTTTATAGTATTTATAGTTTCTGCGAAGCTCGAAATTTTGTTGCATCGTACAATACCTGCCAAGAACTTGGATTTTGCGTGCAGCGTATGCCTCAGGTATATTCGAAATGTTTCCCGCATTCTAATAATATCTAAAGGCAAGCAACCAGCCTCTGCGACAGTGCCAACACACGATGAGCCCTTAGGAAGGCCGAGGCAGGTACGCAGGCAGTTATTCCTAGCCGCATTGAGTTGCTTTTTGCATGTGGGCGAGAGCCGTTGCAGAACAGGCAGGCTGTAGCGCAGCAAGCCGTCTACATATGCTTTGCAGAGAAGCACCATGGATCTGCAGTCGCCGCCCCATCGACATCCAGCAAGGTACCCAATAACTTGTGCCACCGCAGAGAGACGAGTACGTAATCGCTTGACTTCCGGCGCCCTTGATAGATTTCTATCTACGATGATCCCAAGGTATTTGGGTTCGTACGTATTGCAGACAACGACCGCCAAGGATTAGAGGTTATTGGCTCATCCACTTGCGGGTGAACGCCATGGCAACGCTTTTCTCGGAAGAAAGGTGGAGACCCTTGGACGCAAGGTACGAAGAGGTTTTACGTTGTGCCTCTTGCAAACAATGCATTTGTTCAAAACTCTCTTCACCACCTGACGTCCTTGTAGTAAGCGTAAGCGCATAACGCTGTCAGCATGACTAAGGAAACGCTAATCAAGAAGAGGAAAGCGCTCAGAACTCAAATTACGTAGCTAACTAACCTGGTTGAATCAAAGATTGCCAACGGGACGGACAAGCGAGCATTGAACGTACTTCAAGCGCAGATCAAAGGAATAGCCGCAAATCCAATGAACAAATGGAGCAGTTTATCACGGTTGATTCAGCAGATGGCGAGTTTGAAAGAAATATTGAATACGATATGAAGATATTCGCTATTCTGCCGCAAATTCAGACCAGCATAGCAGAAGTAACGCAGGCCAACGGGCCAGCCATGCCAACAACGGGCCATCGAACGGGCCAACGGGCTAGCCATGCCAACCAACAACATGCCAAATAACGCAGAGCGGACCCACCCGACAGACGCGACGGAGCTACACTCTAAGCTGGGTAACCCTTAATAGAGGTATACATTTTCGAATTTTTGTAACCTATAATTTATAAGGTACAAATGTAACCTATATCTTCGTAACCTTTATATACGTATACACGTAAGGGTTACGCAGTTATCGGTTACTTTGCAGCTTTCAGCATGTATACCTTTATATAAGTTACATCTACCGCCGTCCATGGCCACAAAAATTGGAAGGTGTGATGTTGCGCGCCAGGCGCGCTTTCGCCGGCGCCGCTGTGGCGACACCCCGAAGGCGCCTTTCCCGCGTGGTAAACAAACATTGGGTTAGTGGAAGATATGTGCGACCATGCTGTCCATTGCGCCGTCTAAACTTTTGCGTCGGGTGTCTTTTCTTCGTCCCTTGAATAAACTGCCGGCCACACGGCTGGAACTAAAAGAGAAGTTACTTTTATAATTCCTAAAACAGCAGTGCCAAAAAGCTTGAAAATGTTGTCTTAATATATATGCATTGCAATACTTGTTCGATAATCGTTACCCAGGTTGTCACCCAAAAATCTTCGTGAGTATTGGCAACGCTTAAGTCTTATAAACAGGCATAACTAAATTTGATGTTTGCATCAGCTTTGTGCCATTTAAGAAACCAGTATCAATTTCAAACATGCATGATAGGTCTTTTGGTAAATTGAGCTTTAGTTAAACAACATTAGGCTTTAGTGAAACCAAGCTTGAGTGGAAACATGCACTTGATAGCATACTTCAAAAGGACGGCAAAGTTAGGATAACATAGCCTTAAGCCAAAAATTCTTGTCTGACAACCTAGGTCATGATTATCAAAAGAGAATTGCAGTACATGCACACATATTTGCGCATTTAACAGGAGCACATTTCCAGAAGTTTGGCATCAGTAGTTTTGAACATTCACATTTATTGTTATGAAACACCTGTGGACTATTTATTAAAAAGCAAAGCTGCGAACCACCCCAACGTTATTATCGTTCCTTAATGAGTATTAGACGAGTGCGGATTCCTGTACGAATTGGTGTTTCCTATGTTGCTTTAGACTTCCAGGTAAAATTCGGTTTATTCATATATCCTTATTTAACCTATTTAATAAATGTTGCGTGAACAGCTTCACAAACATGGCCAAATATACAAATTCTTTACCTCAATATTTGCACGGATGTATGCAAAGCATTTCAAATTGTTTGGATACTGCCATTGAACAATTTCAGACGAATTCAAGTTTGAGCTACACTTATAAGATGGTTCTCAGGGGTGCACTTTCCCAGTACAGCGTTCTTGTCATGGTTCCCCACAGAAAAAACGCAGAATGTGGGAAAGTAGAAAGAACATTTATTACAAATTCACTTTTTCATACAAAGCAGTGTTTATGGCTATGTTCCCTACATTCTCTGTTTCACTCAGTCTAATATTATAGGTTCCTCTTTACAGTTCCAACTGAGTTTTGATTCCCACGCCAAGTTATCGTTTTTTATGCAGCACTTACAAGTTCATAGGCCGATTGCGATCTGCCTTTTAGACAAACTTTAAATGGGATCTATAATTTCCTGTATGAAAAAAGGCGCTTGGAAAAATTCAGAGATAAGCTTCGCAATTTATACGTAGTACACAAGCAGGCACAAAATCAGGACACGCTGAAGATTTCCCGCGTTCATCTTGTTCCCTGCTGCCACAGATGGAGGTATATATGTGAGGGCCCGTCACTTGGATTTCGCCACCTTGAAGAGCCATCTACAGAAAATTTCAGAAAAAGAACAAAATCTAGTGCAACCATAAGCCCCTCACACCAAACCACAGGCATGTGAAGTACGAAAAATGTATTGCTAGGAAATGAAGATGGAGACCAGAGAATGAAATGAAAGGCCACACCAGAGGAGTGATTTACGGCCTTTCCTAATAATTTCACATCATTTCAGTAGTCGTTACAGAGTAATTTGGCCGCATTGTTCAGAACAACGCGAAGCCACTAGTCATACTGTCCAACCTTCCCGAATTTTAATCGTGCCGTGTTCCAGTATATCTCGCGAAATGTTTCTGCATGCTCACCCAGAACAGGCAGAAACTTTGGGCTACGAGATAAACTGACATACATTTGCAAAAAAGAAAACAAAAACGTTTCCGCGCCTTCATGTGGAATCGCTAGTACACGCAACAGAGCGAACGTCGCACTAAACCCAGGAAACGTGCTTTCACGATGCTGACGCCACCTGCGTCACATTTAAGGCTGTACTTAAACATCCTCCTCCGCCCCCCCCCTTGTACTGGCAGTTTCATTTTGAACAAGGATCCCACGTGGAAGCCGAAACGTTTTTCATTTAAGTAAAGTGTTCTTATCGGTGGTTTCTTCCTCGGCTATCAGTAAAAAGGAATCGCCAACTTACGTTTTTTTTTCTTCGTCCAGATGTGTTGTGGGAGAGGATACATATAGAACTTGCACCGATCTTTAAGTGGCATTCCCAGGAGGTCTGTACCTGTAATGACTCGAAGGGTTCTTTGGGTTAAAATGTAATAGGCTTTAGAGCTGGGCAGTTGGTATACATTCATAATGAAAGATGAAAGAACACCTCAAACATGACAAGACGAAGAAAAGAACACAGCACAAGCACTCACTAACAACTGGAGATTTCTTACAGAGCTATTTTAGAAAAAGAGTTCTTGTTGGCTCTGCAAAACCACGCATCTTATAGAATAGCTAGAGTTGCTGAAACACTACAAAGCTCCATGCTGAGGAAATCGTTATGTGAATTCATAACGTTCATGTAGTAGCGAACTGATAGAAAGAGTCACTAAACATGAGGCAAAATAAGATACGAAATATAACATCATAACACTTGAAGAAAGGCCTCGCATTTTTACAAGTGAATCATTCTTTTGTCTGTGCAGGCCTGGGTGCCATCTTTACAAAGAATATTGGAATGAATGTGTTTTAGTTATTGCATTTTCATACCGTTGTTTCCGCTGAAATCAGACTTCATTTCAACTTGTGTCATACGCAGGGGAGTCCTGGTTGTCAGCTCAAGGAACACTGCCTGCAAGAAAAAACAGTAGTACCGATAAGTCATAGCATAAGTAGCCAGATGCAACCACACTTTTTGAACAGCCAGGATCCGATGAGGGTGCAGAACCCATTTTTACACCTGCACCTGTCTCTGTGTAATTCGTCACAATTTCTGTATCATCAAAAAACAACAATCAAGCAGCCTGCATGCTGGATCATACCTACCACCATATTTGTAAAGTCGCTTTACTGCACTACACTAGGATCACGCGAGACAATCATTTGCCCTGCAATACCACGCGAATAAATAAACGACTGATTTGTGCGAATGAGAATAATAAACCACTTAACATGGTGAAAATGGCCCGCTGTCTCAAAATGACTAACACCAAATTTACCCACTCAAGGAAAAGAATGAAAAAAATGAAGAGTGTTGTACATACGAAAACTTTTTATTGTGCCGTAAGGCAAACTTTCACAAAAAAGAGGCTTGTGCAGGACAAAAGTGAGTTTAGAAATTTCGGGCAGCATTTAGTGGACTACTTTTCTGCAGCACACACCTTGTGTTTATCCGGATATATTACTACAAGACCAATAAAATGGACACCATTTCGAATATATGCAGCGAGAAAAATGAACATTTCCCGACGACTGAAACAAAATGATAATACCCAAAGAATAGCGCGATAATAAAAGACTTTAATGGGAAAAAATTCAATTATTCAAACAGAGCTACCTGACAATTACATGGGCCAATAACTGGTCAAGTGCGCCCGATGCAGCGAACAGGGTAAACAAAACGCTCAACACATGACGAAGGCGCGCAAACAGAGCAGAAAGCAGGTCACGGGCGCCGTTATTTGCGCTTTCGCGATCGTCCGCTCTAGTCTGACGCAACGAACGCAAGCCCGTGATTTCATTCAATTGCCGTCGCGGACAACAGAAAACGTCCAGCGAAGCAACCAGTCAGGTAACGAAAATCCCTCTCGAATGCTGCAATTTTAAATTGAAAAGCCTCCAGCGAAAACATACATCCAATGAAAATACGGAAACCGTTACGGGAATATACTCACCGAGTTCGCTTTCACTGGCGCCGGGGCATTGGTCCAACATGCGAACTTGCTGCTGGTCGTAGAAGAACGGGCCGTGAAGCACTGCCAGTCACAAATGGGCTCGCCGCAGCCTCCGCGACTCACGCCGACAAATAAGTCTTGTAACAGCAATCCTGGCTTCATCGTAGGGGTATCACAGCGGTTAAAAGGCTCGAGTGGCGCGAAAACGCGGCCACCGGGCCTGCCGGCGCCGCCATTTCTCTATATCCCGTCATGCAACGGAGAAATCAACGGCCGCCGGGATCCAAGGTGCGACGAGCATCTCTTAGAGGTTACAGGGCGTTTTATAGGTTACAACGTAGAGGTTACATGTCAGATTTTGTTGATGTAACCTATAAATCATTAATGTAACCTATAAACCGCTTTCAACTTCACGCTTGTAACCCTTAGAATGGACTGGGATAAAGAAAACATCAAAATGTATTCATTGTAACCTTTATTTTATAGGTTACTTTCGTTTAGAAGTTACATTATGGGTTACCAGGATTAGAGTGTAGTCAAGTTACCTAAGCTGGACTTGATGAAGTTTGACGGGAATGCGTTCGCTTGGCAGCGGTTTCGGTCGCAGTATGTTTAAGTTTAAGTTTAAGTTTAAGTTTAAGTTTAAGTTTAAGTTTAAGTTTAAGTTTATTCAGACAGGAGTAGCCTGGGGTACAGAGGAAAAAGGCAGATGTACTCTGCCTGACGACGGCCTACTGCCCCTGCGGTCGGCATTGCACAGTGTTGACGAGAGCAGCAAAAAAGAGAAAGAGAAAAAGAGAGGGAAAAAAAGATTTCCAAAAAAGAACAGCGTTATACAATGACTACAAAAGGCGATCATGAATGAATCGGCGGAACACCTAAGGCCCAACATGAGCAAGGGACACAAGTTTAATTACTTGATGTCGTCGGTGACGGGAAAGGCAGTCGCCACTATCGAAGGTCTCCAGTACTCCGAAAGCAACTATGATCAAGCAGTGGCAATATTGAAGGAGACATTTGGTAATCAGGAGCAATCAGTTGACCTGTACATGAACGAGTTACTAAAGCTAGAAAAAATCAAATCTCCAAAGGAAACAGACGCCCTTCGCAAATTGGTTCAAACAGTCCAAGTGCACACACTAGCCCTCGAGTCATTGAATGTTTCTACAGAATGCTATGCCCCGATGCTGATGTCTGTGCTTAAGAGAGTGCTGCCTCCGGAGCTAGCTGTTGAGTTTAAGACGAAAGAAGTGGCAATGACGAGCCCGCATAGTAGCGATCACGGAGCAAGATCTTGCTCCGTGGAAGCGATGCTCAAGGACAGAGAAGTGGCTCAGCCGGAAAGAAGAACGCTGAAACACTAAGAAGGTTGCTAGCGTTCCTCCGTGAACAAGTGAAATTCAGAGAGGAAACAGAACAAGAGGAAGAACGGGCAAGCACGAAGGAATGGGCGGAATACTGGAAAACCACAGCCAATTTTTATGGCTCAGCTGATAGAGTATGCTTATTCTGTAATCAACGAAATCATATGACCGAGGATATTGCTGCAGAAGCTTAACGATGGAAGAAAGGAAAGCGGCGTTTTTCGCTATAGCAGAGCATGCTTTAAGTGCACACGACCTTACCACACCGCTCGTGTCTGTAGATCCAACGTTAAATGCAAAAAGTGAAAAGGCCGGCACGCAACGTCGATGTGCAAGACTAAGCTCGGAGACAAAACAGGACGTAACGCTTCAACCGCACCTCAAAAGGAGGCAATCAACACGGCTTGTACATGCACGCAGTAGATCGAGAAGACCAAAATGAAAACACTGGTGTACTCCTGCAGACGGCAGTGGCTTGGTTCGGTGGAGGAACTGGAGGTGATTATACCACACTGTTGCTTGAACGCGGAAGTCAGAGATCGTTTATATCAACCCGGTTGGCAGAAAAGATTGGAGCAAAGGTCATGAGAAAAGAAAAGCTGGTGATAGGCTCCTTCGGTGGAGATGAAAAAGTTAAGGTGATGGAAGCAGTGCAAGTTGCCGTGGCCTCAGAAAAAGAAAGTGTCGCGATCGTCATCGAAGCGGTGAAGGGTGAGGTGATATCTCGAAACAGACTACCTAGCCCAAGTAAAGAGATATGCCGAAAAATGCACGCGATGGGCATGAAAATCACAGATGGTAATAAGAAACCCGCAGCATTTCAGTCGGTTGGCTTGCTAATAGGTTCGGATTATTACTGGGAATTCTTTACGGGGACATCAAAACGAGTTGGAGACAACCTTATGGCCGTTGAAACGAAGCTTGGTTGGGTTATACAAGGGCCAGTCCAACAGAGCAGAGTGACGCTAACGCGAGCGCAGGCGGTGATGGTACTTCATGTGGAAGCCGCCACGAACGGACTTCACGAAGAATTGCAAAAGTTTTGGAGCCTTGAATCCATCGGCATTGAAAGTAAGACGAACGACTCAAGAAACGATGACCGCATAGTTGAAGCTTTCGAGAATGGAATAGTCAAGCTGGAAGACCGATATACAGTAAGTTTACCGTGGAAAGAAACCGTCACGCTGGATACTAATTACGACATCGCGAAAAATAGGCTGATGCAGCAACCTAGAAGATTAAGAGAAGCTCAAAACGCTTTGCTACTATATGCCCCACCAAGCCGTCATTCGAGAAGACCGAGGAACCACCGAAGTCCGAGTCGTGTTCGACGCGTCATCTAGCTCAACAAAAAGAAGGTCTCTGAACGACAACTTGTAAAAAGGGCCGAATTTCAACGAGGACATACTATCACTGCTGATAAACTTCAGAAACGACTAAGTGGCGATGATAGCAGACGTCGAGAAGGCATTTTTGCAAATCGCAATTCATGAAGACGATCGAGACGCTCTTCGATTTCTGTGGTGGAAGCACCACGATGAAGGCAATATAACGGACGAAACGGAGACATGGCGAATGACCATAGTAACTTTCGGAACAACATCGATCACGTTCCTACTAGCAGCCACCATCAAGCACCACCTGAAGGCGATGGAAACCGAATTTTCTGACAAGGTGAACAAGCTGCAGAAAGCTATTTACGTTGACGATGTGCTTGTGGGTGCCTCAACAATAGACGAAGCCAAAACTTTGTACAAGGAGGCGAAAGAAGTGTTCAGGAGAGCGTCAATGAACCTCAGGAAGTGGACATCAAACTATGATGAAATGAACCAAATATTCAACGAGCACGAAAAGGATGACGCACACGAGATGGTCCGATCAAAAGGAATAAGAAATCGCTCGGGATGGTGTGGCACCATTCAGAAGACATGCTATGTTTCCCAGTAGAGAAATGGGCTTCACCAACAGACAACAGTTCTTTGACAAAAAGAGTCGTCCTGCAAGCTACGGCGAGAGTATTCGACCCGCTTGGGTTTTTATCGCCAGTCACCGTCAGAGCGAAAGTTGCATTTCAGAAGCTATGGAAGTTAGGAGAGACATAGTACGACCCTCTACCTGCAGGAGAAATGGAAAAGTGGAAATGTTTCATTCAAGATATACAGAATAGAAAACACTTGAAAGTGCCGCGATGCTACGGCCGTAAAGAGAAGAACGTCGCGGCTAGAACTCTACATGTGTTTGCCGATGCAGTCCTCAAGCATATGGATCGGCCGTGTACATCGCCCTCGCTTACAACGGTGGGTGAAGAGAAGCAAAACTAATGGTAGCGAAAAGCAGAGTGGCTCCTGTGAAGACTCTAACGTTACCAAGGCTACAGCTTATGGCCGCCGGGGTGGCCGCGAGGCTGGGGC
Organism: Haemaphysalis longicornis; assembly: GCF_048455015.1. Taxonomy (NCBI): domain Eukaryota; kingdom Metazoa; phylum Arthropoda; class Arachnida; order Ixodida; family Ixodidae; genus Haemaphysalis; species Haemaphysalis longicornis. The sequence goes on from NW_027526203.1 coordinate 262,412,248, forward strand.
ACTATATAAACAAGCATTACATAGGAATACTCAAGAAAACTTTCTATTGGACTGACTCTATTATAGTCCTACATTGGATAAAAGGAAACAGTAAAAAACAACCACACGTCGAGAAACGGGTGTCGGAAACACGAAGAACGACGAATCCCGACTGCTGGTCGTTCGTGCAGGGAGAAATAAGCCGGCAGACCTTGTGACACGCGGGATCAGCGCGAAGGCCTTGATAGAATCAGACCTGAGGTGGAGAGGTCCAGGCTGGATTACTGCACCTGACGTGAACAACCAAGAAATCGCAAAACTCAGCACTGCTTCACAAGTGGAAGAAAGCGCCCAATGCAATGAATGAGAAGTACGTACACCTACACGGTGCGTGATGCAGATAGAACGGTATAGTTCATATGACCGCTTAATACGAGTCACTGCTTGGGTTTTCGCATTCATAAATTGTCTGAAAATAAAGCACCAGCACGGGCTGTTGAAGCCAACAGAGATAAGCCAGGCAGAAACCTACTGGATAAACCAAGCACAAGAAACTGCTGCTGACTTAAGTCCAAGCAAGACAAAGATCAAGGGAAACATGTTTGGACTGCGTGGAATCGAAGTATATTTAGATGATGAAGGGGTGCTTCGGCAAAAACGACGACTGCATTACAGCGAGCTACCCAACCGGCACCTTATTGTGTTGCCTAAAGGAGGTCATTTTACGGAGCTCTTGGTTAGCCATGTTCATCACCTATAGTTCTGCATGGAGGTGTTCATGACGCGTTGACGCAACTAAAGTTGCGTCGACGTGTCATGAACACCTTGTGCGTATACGCACAAGATTTTGGGTACTACAAGGACGTCAGGTGGTGAAGAAAGTTTTGAACAGCAGTAACTAGATATTACCGCACAATTGATAGATACCAGGCAGCAAGAAAGGCTGAACGCCCAAAGCCGTCACAGACCTATTTTTCCCTTGTGTAATCACCACCTCCTCCGCCTCTGCACCCACGCTTTCTACGGGCAGCTAGTATCAACGCGTGGACCTGCATTTGTTCACAGTGTATCGCGCGGCTCAACCGCTGGACCTTCGCGCGGTAACCGTGACGTGTTCTTTAGGTTCTTGTGGTTTTCTTATGCAAGCTAAAGCTTTGAACGTCGAGTAACTGGAGCGAAAGCTCTTCTACGTCATGTCTCACAAGGTCATTCATCGCGTAGCAATGACCAAGAGGCGTCGAAGCGGACGTTTGGCAGATGTTACGTACGCAACGTGATCCGCTGCCTTGTGTGTGTGTGAGAGCGATGTCTGTCAAAGAGAGAAATAAAACAGTAGAAAAAAGTGGTTGATATAGTCACGAGCAGAAAAGGAAGTGAACAGTGGAACACACCACCATGCACTGCCATCTTCGAATAAGACAAAGCTGTGTGGGCGCGTAGCTTGCGCGGGCTTTCGTTCATGGCTGACAACGTGTAAAAAAACCACTTCCCAATCTACCACGGTTTGTTTCATTTCTTTTGCCGCCACGTAGCGATATTTTTGTAGTTCCTGCGAAGTCACTCGTCCTCCTCGAGAACGCATGGCACCTGCGGGCTCCAATGTAATGTGGCCTATACCCAGAAACGCAAAGAACGCATTGCGGATTGCTGCCCCAAACAGCACGTCTTCCCGTATAGAACACGTGACCTGGCAGTTTCGGTTACCTAACGTCAATTGCGCAACGACAGCCCGTTAGTAAAACTTGAAACCATTGTGGGGCAGTCTCGAGTGTATGGCCATGCAACCCCCCAAACCATGCGCGCCCGCTGGAACCACCAACGAAGCCGCAGTATTAAATGATTCGTTATGAAACTTTTATAGCTGAATATTGGTGGGGAGAATGAAAATTTTCTACATATTTTCTATCCTTACACTAAAGCGATTTTATTTTTCTCATCTGCTCTTTGCGCATGCCAGTTTGATAACACTGCGAAGAATTTCCAATTCAAATGAAACAAGTTGCTGGTGGACAACGCCACATTTTTAATTAGCAGGGTACACCATTCCAACTGGGCGCTTTAGCATCAGAGAGTACGTTACCAGAGCGGTGGAAAACCTGTAACGAGCTACAAGTGTGCAGAATACTCGGTGTCACATCATTGTCCGCGGAATGGGCAGATTTGAGACTAGTTTCAAACTAGAAAATTCGCATTGACTGAACCGAATTACACAAGCTGAATATGGTTTACATGCGGGGGCTCAGTGGATAACGCGTTGCGATAACGAGAGTGAAATCGCCGGTGTGATTCCCGGCCACTGCGGCTGTTTTTCTGGCGTAGGCGAACAACAAAACCCCGTGTGTCGAGATTTAGGAACCGTTAAAGCTTGCCAGGCGGTCTAAGTTAATCCCTGGCCTCCACTGCGGCCCGCCCCAGAGTCTGGGTGTAGCTTCGTCCCGTATGGTAAGTCCCAAATGTAAACTAAAATGGTTTGAACAATGTCAGGAAATGCACCTTCGAAGTGAAAGGGTAATAAAAAACGCTACCGAGTGGAAGCAAATATATATATATATATATATAAGCAGTAAAAGAAACTTCTCGAGGAGCCAGAAGAAATAGTTGAGAAAATGGTAGACGCACGATTAACAACAAAAACAGTGGTTTACTGACGTGTTTTAAGACTGGTCCTCCAGTCGAAACGTCAGTAAACCACTGTTTTTGTTTTTAATCGTGCGTCTACCATTTTCTCAACTCAATATATATATATATATATATATATATATATATATATATATATATATATATATATATATATATATATATATATATATATATATATATATATACACAAAGTAGAAGTACGCTCTTCGGAGACTTTATTTCCAACGTTTCGACCTGAGACAGGTCTTCCTCAGGAGTGAAGGTAAAATATATATATATATATATATATATATATATATATATATATATATATATATATATATGAATTGGCAGTCAAGAAAACCTCGGAAAGCAAAGGGGAGGATGTGGTAGGTCATTGAAACAGATAAAGAATTTGGAAAGAAGGAAAGAAAGTGGAGAAAAAAAATTACGCCCACCTCCCCTCGCGGGAACCCTGGTGTGGTGCGACGCTGAAGGGGGTTCCATTGTGCGTTTCCGTTCGGTCGATTACTCGAATTGCGTGAGCAATCGTCGGGTAATGCGAGAGAGAGAGAGAGAGAGAGAGAGAGATAGAGAGAGAGCAAGCGTAGCGCGGACGACCGTCGACTGAGAGACCGGCCGGAGCGCGACACTCCGCTTATATGCGCAGCGCGCCCGAAGGAGAGGAGACCGCGGAGAGAGAGGGCGCTGCACATGCGTACAGCGCGCTTGCGCCGCCCACCGGCGGAGTGAGAGAGCGCGCAGCACTGCGCGCGCCACAGATGTTGGGGGAGAGGACGCGCTATCACGGCGAGAGGAGGAGGGGCGCAGCGGTGCGGACAACAACGACGGACGCACGCAGGAAGGACAGGCCGCCGACAAGAGATTCTCTCAGCGTCGCAATAAAGAAGGTAAAGCTAAGAAGGTCTCCTTCACCCCGAGTAGTCCGAGTGGCGCTGGCTACCACCCCCAAGCACAGGAAACAAAAATATCTAAACATAAATACCCCAGAAAGTGGAGGTGAAAATCGGCCCGCCGGTAGCGTAGTGGTTATCGCACCAGACCGGTATTCTGGAGGTCGTGGGTTCGGATCCCACCTGGTGGGCATTTTTTCTCCATTTTTGTCCTCCAGTTTCTTTCTTTCTTTCCAAATTCTTTATCTGTTTCAATGACCTACCACATCCTGTCCTTTGCTTTCCGAGGTTTTCTTGACTGCCGACTCTTATTGCTGTGGTATTTTCAACGAGCCCCTCATTTCCTACAACGTTTCTATTCTGATGCGCTACACACACACACACACACACACACATATATATATATATATATATATATATATATATATATAAATGAGGGGCTCGTTGATTAAATACAGAAAGATAGGTCAGCAGTCTACAACGCCAAAGGAGGCATAGGGGTGTGGTTAGGCTGTTTTTGTTTTTTACTACGGTTATTGAAGTTAACATTTTTTTTAATTTACGGAAGAAAGAAAGCTATATATATATATATATATATATATATATATATATATATATATATATATATATATATATATATATATATATATATATATATATATATATATATATATATATATATATATATATATATATATATATATATATATAATTGGACAGCAAAGACTTTAAAAATACCAGTGAATATGGTACTACAGAATGAATGACGAATGCACTTGGAACTGCAGTTTGGCAATTATTTTCGAGCGTGTTGACGCGAGGCGCAGTGCCAACAAGTGCAAGACACAAAACACGATTGTTTCCCATTTGCGATTTAGCATCCTTCTGAAATAGCCGCCTTAACGAAACATGGAATGACTACAGTACGTTGTTCTGGCATACAAACATGCGTCTGTACGTCCCAAGACTGGTTTGTGATGCGGCAGCAATGGTATTTAGAGCGGCGGCTTCAGGTTATTAGCATAAAAACGCCACCGGTAGTCTCCCATTATACCTGTATATAACCCTCTAATCCCTGCAATCCCTAGACGCCCAATGTGCTGGCATTACCTGGGAATTTCCAATTGTTTACAACTCCAGGGTGAACTAACTAATAATGACAGCTAGGTAAATAAAACTCGGCGTAATGCTCGAGTCTTCTTACCGGCCAATGGCACGTTGAACAGTATTTTTTCAAGACATACTGTTGATTCAGAGCTACGTAGCGTTAACAAGAAATTTGGCCCTGCCTCGAAGCATATTGTGCCACCGGAATAGGACACAGAGATAAAGCGAGGAGTAAGTCATGTACAACGGCGTTGTAAAATCGGGGAGTCGACTAGTTTCCAAATGCTTGAGCATTTCTATGTGGACTCAACGACCATTCTCGTCTGTCGGTCCGTAACGGTTATGTGCCACTCTTTCGCATTATAAGAAGATGCTTCAAATTCATATCTAATTCATTATATTGCCCCGAAAACATGTTTTCCTAGAAATGCACTTTCGCATTGCAGTGAAGCAGACTTTAATGGAACTCTGTGTAGAGTGCTCTATAGGTATACGTGGTCTTGGGGGTGTATACAACATATAGCCTTAGGGCTTTTATATTTTCATACAAGACCGTCAGTAATGTCCCTAAAAATGTCTTCCCAGGAATGCCCTTGTGTATAGTAGCGAAGCGTACTCTAACAAATCCCCCCACCTCCCCGAAGGGGATCGTGCGGAAATGCGAATGCATTGGGTGCACCGAGGAGTGCGCTGCGAGTAATTATTATTAATGGCGTACTTAATGAAGAGAGACGAGAGTGTGAACGTATACCATTTATTCATTCATCAGCACCTGTTTGTGTTATCGTTGTACCTGACGGCCACAATCACCGCCTTGTGGTCGCTGAAGTGCACGGTCAAAGGGTCTTTGAGAAGCATGCGCGCGGCACAGTTTCGCGTAAAGACCAGATCAATGCAACTCCCGTGAATGGTATTGGGGCACGTGTCGGAGCCGGCAGAGACACACTGCATAGAGTACTTGGTCTGCATGTACTCCACCAGCCACTCGCCACTCTTCTTGCGCACGTCAACGTTAAAGTCCCCAACCAAGGCGGTGGGGTCAGAGGGTTTGGAGCGCGAGCTCTCTCCGCCGAGCTCTGCGATGCGAGCGCCCTCACACGCCCGAGCGCGCTCCTCCTCTCCACTCACTCTCCGCTACTCCGCCCGAGCTCCGCGATGCGAGCGCCCTCACACGCCGAGCGCGCTCTTCCTCTCCCCTTGGCCTCCGCTACTCCCGCCCGAGCTACCACATGCTCCGGTTGCTAGGCGCGCCACAGCTGTTGCTAGGCGCACGCCGGCCAACGCACGACAACCCCCGCCTAAGAAATGCATTCGCATTTAAAAGGCTCGGAGTATAGCGCTTTGAAGCGATTCATAGGGTGTTATAGAGGTATTTAATATATGGCAATAAAGCCTTCATATTTTCACGCAATACCTCTTATATTGCTCCTTAAAAGTCTTGCCAGAAAATCATTTGTGTATGGTAGTCAAGCTAACTTCAAAAGAACACGATAGGTATATGTTTTATAGACATACACGGAGTCTTAAGGAGGCATTTAATAAAAAATTAAAAAGAAAAGGCCGCACGCGAAATGTCAACACAAGATAATAAAATCTAAAAACGAGTTGTCAATAAATACACCATATGGCGTTAGTTATCCTCAAGGCGATGTTTTTAGCTTTCACGGGACGTTTGAAATCATCGGAACTCCGTGTACGATGGCCTATGGCGCCTCAAGGAAAGAGTTAAAATAATGTCGCACCCCGGAAGTGCAACCTCTCTTTCCGAGGCAGCCAGACCATTGCACGAAATTTTTTCCATGTCCATGCACACAGTAACAATAGCAGCAAAAAAATTGTTCTTTACTCACAAACAAGGTCTATTCAATTTTGTGTCACTTTTTACTTTTCGGGCAGATAACGTCGCGACAAGGCGCCCTTTCAGCATACGTTTTGTTCTTTTTTCATCATTTTGTTTCAGCATAAAGCGGAAGCCAAGAGTTACACGAGTTTGTTTTGTGAATACGACCTCCCGAAACCTTCTCAGGCGGTTTCTCCGAAGGCCAATTCCACCAGTGCAGTTTAGTTTTGGGTGTGACATTGTGGGTCCATGTTTCTCGGTATAGGCTTGATAATTTGGGAATATTTGAATTTTGGACATACGCGTTTTCTCCCTCACTTCAAGATGCACTGCCCAAGTCTCTTGTTTTTATGGACAGAAGACAGAGCCAGGTGTAGCCTGAGAACAGGGAGGGAGAGGGGGAGGGGGAAGGGCGCCCAGTGCAGGTCGGCGCCCCCTTTTCGCTGGCGCCTGAGCTACCGCCCTGGTCTTCCCATCCCTAAGACCGGCCCTTATAGAACGTTCGAAGGCCCCGGCGCGGCGCTACTACTAGCATGATTCGATCATTCACTTCCCTGTTTCGGCTCCCACCGTATACACCCGGCGTGTTGCGCTAATTAAAGCCGGTAGGCCAGACGAAGTGGGAAGAAATTGGTGCAGCTTGCACTAATGGTGCAAGGCTGGAGAAACAGTGAAGCTGGGGGTCGACCTAGCTTCTTCCGGTTTTGCTAAGTTTCGTTAGGTTTTGAGGTGTTCTTGCTAGGCTAGGCTAAGTGTTGAGGGGTGAAGCCAAATTTATGCGGATATTACAAGGCCGTTCCGGTCGGTCCCTCACACTGACAGCGGATCCCAGGGGCGAAGAAGCTTAGTCGACCCCTAGCTCCGTTGTTTCTCCAGCCTTGCACGACTAGTGCAAGCTGCTCCAATTTTGTATTGCCGTTCTGGTAGCCCAAGAAGGACTATCACCTTTAAAATGGTATAGTAAGGGTAAGGTATAGTAAGGGCCATACGCATGTGGCCCTTGTGATTACACTCGAGCAGGCACGAAAGCCGGCTTCACTGTTGTAATTCCGTATCCGCGGTGGTGCACCCTTTACAGGCGGCGCATAAAACTTCTTTTTTTCTTTTTTTTTTTTTTTGCCAACGCGATCGTACCATGCTCAAGCTCAAACAGCTCCTCTGTTAAAAACGCTTGCATTTATCGATTACCACTGCGGCTCAGAACGTAGGTGTGCTTTCAGTTCGCGCTCTTTGCGAGCGTAACGTAACTTAACTGTAAGAGCTTCCCTCGAGGACACTCTGAAATCTTGATCCGCACATTTCGTTGCGCAAGTCTTGTTAAAACTGAAGCGGAGAGCCGCTACATTTTTAGCGGAGACAGACGCAGCGTCACAACTGAAAGACTGTCGCGACAGTGAAGTTTGTCACTTCAACACGCATGGTTGTCGCAGTTATAAGCTGCAGGAATGAATAAAATTTATTGCAGAAAATCTGACAAAGAAACTACACGAAGAGATAAGTAAAAATTAACAGTAAGGGCCAGCGACCAAAAAATTATCATGTAACGTTTGTTGCCGAACCAATTCTGTAGTGCATAAAAAGAATGCTTGCGTCAACAGCTAGCTTTATGTGCCAGCTCAGGAAAAAATTTAACAGCAGTGCTTGATCACTCGATTTGAGCGTTTAGAAACTTCACTGTACCGGGAAGTATAAATTCGCTATTTGCGCACTAGCGCGCTTCAATTTAATTGCCACGCATATGCGATTTTCCATTCACTGAAAGCTCCATATGGGAGTTTCAGCATAGGCACAAGTTATTACACACTGAACTGGCAACAGCTGATAACGTGTAACAGGTGTATGCAAGGCGGCTTCATCACCTTTAAGTCAGCTGACAATTAAAGCGGAGCACTTTAACTTTTTTGTTACACGTCAAAACACGAAAAAGCGGACAGGAGAAACATGCAACTTCCACCCCCATGTAGGGTTATTACAGCCCTTAAGAATTATAAAATCGTGCCTTATTACAGCTAACTAATATAACGCACGCTGAAAAAAAGAGCTTTCAGAACAATATTAATACTCGCACAACTGTGTCAGATGCCATGATGTTACAGTCGTTAGGCATTGCTTACTACTATGTAGAAATAGAAAAGGCTAAAGCCGTCAGACAGCTTCTTGTTGGACGGAATGCGTGAACAAGAAGGCGATGGACGCCAATGAAAGCATCGCTCAAACAACATTTATATGTGTTTCTTTGGGCTAATTAAGTAATCTCTGAAGGTTGGCACACACCGTCAAGTGGGACGACGTTAAGTCCCCATTCACAGCAACACTCGAAAAAAATTGATATATTCGCCTGAAAGCCGCGGCTGTGCTGGGTAGTGTTTTATAGACATGGGGTCTTAAAAAGGCATTAAATAAAAAAATAATAAAAAAATAAGAAGCCGCACTCGAAATGTCAACAAAAGATAATAAAATCGAAAAAAAAAGAGTTGTTAATAAATACGCCAGATGGCGTTCCTTCCTCTCCGCAGTCCTGGGAGAAGCACGCCCAGCGGAGCTCGACAGGTTCTCCTGGCTGGCCGTAGGAAAAAGCGCAGGGCCGACCGCAGTGTCACTTCCACTCCATGGCTGTTTGCGCGATCCGCCGGCAGGTGCAGCATCACCTGCGACGGAGCTATTTTGAACGTTTCTAATTATTTAATTACGTATTTCACGGGGTTACCAGTCGTGTCCCCGTTGGCTTAGCGGTGCGTACTGTAAGTTCAAAGTGAGTTTGGTCGAGATGAAATTTGAGTGCAGTTGGCCTTTAAAAAGGCCATGCAGACAAAATACAAGCTTGTTTTATTCGAAAGGTTTCGTGTTTTATCGGGCCCCCAGCGCTTGTCCGGAAGCAAACGACGCTTTACTCACTGAGCAATTAATCCATTTAAGTTAAAATTTTGATTCTCCTGCCAAATCGTGTTTTCGTGACGTCTGCGATGATGTCACAAGATCAGGTCTTCAAGCAAAATCTAGTGCGTCATTAGGTTCTTCTGCCGACTGCGGAGTTTTGATTACCGTCAGTCCTAGATGGCGCCACCGTACCGCGCCGGGCCGTATTCTGCCTTTGCTTTGTTTTTGACCATTTTTTGCACCTGGCTTGTTTTCGTTAAGGTAGAAAATAATCGTTTCGTGAAACATGGGGTTCGCTCGACAAATATGGCCACTCGAAACACCGTCGCTTACGCCAATCAGCCAGTGTCGTCCGAGACAGCCCCAAAGCGCCGCACTGCTGTGCAGCTAGAACAAGTATAGTGCGCACAGTACCAACATCAGTACGCATCGGTAATTCTACGTCGTAACTTCCGCTGTGTATCCCACCATTGTTACTGCTATAAAGACAATGTGCCCTAAATTTAAGCGCAAATAGCTCGTTCGGCAGGCTTATAAGCCCTGCCTAATATGTTTTTGCTTTTGCCAGCCTCAGCCAATCGCAAAGCTGGGCATATGACGTCATAGGTTCTAGTGCTGGAAATGAGCTGGTGAGTTGCATGGCCATCCCCTTTTTTGCTAATTATGTGGCTTATTTGAGCGAAGTTTACGTTAAAAGTGGTGTAGTATGATTCTAACGAGGCAATCTTTCGAATGAACCAAGCTTGTGTTTTGTCTGTATGGCCTCTTTAACTTATCTAGAACCTTTCAGCGGATTTTACGACTTCGATTAAAGGAGGGATTACTGTATGCTTTTTTAGGATGTTGGTAAACAGCACCGCCAGGTGTTCTCGTGTCTCTGCAGAGTGCTTCTGGAGTCCCTGGAGTGCTCCGGGAACTCCAACAGTCGCGCTGACAAACCATCCGGGCCAGTGGCCGTATGAGAGCCGAGTCACGCCAAGGAACGGTCGATTGCTGCTGTGGAGTACGCCCACCGTATTTATGATTCCTCCAAATGAACAACCTCGCGTAGAAATGATGAGAGGCCGGTATCCACACTTGTCTCGTTTGGTAAGACATATGTGGAGCCAGGATCCACGGAGCCGAACAAGCGAGTGAGGAGGAGGAATAAACGTGTCTCAAAAACAGTCCGCCCTGGGGAAGAGTCCTCATTCCAGGACCCCTTGAGTCCGTCCGGCTTCTTGGGCTCTCTGCACCAGCCAAAGCTGGTCGTCAGGGTCCGAGCTGGACAGAACTCTCTCCCAGTGCTCAGGGGAGGGGAAGGGCAGGGGGGGTAAGTGGGGGTTCTTATCACAGCCCCACATGATATGGTAGAGGGTGCCCGGAGCCTCGCAGAAGCGGCATTGCGAGGAGTACAGGGTGGGGGCCAGAATGTGAGCTCTAGTGGGGTGGGGAAAAGTGTTTGTTTGGATGCCTCGGAGGTGGCGCTCTTGTTCTTTAGTGAGGCTTTTGTGCGCAGGGGGATATAGCGTTCGTTCCAGGCGGTAATGCTGGGTGATTTCGTGGAACGACAAGAGGGGGCAGACCTGCCACTGCTCGCCGAACTCCTGGCTTGCCCGGTGGGTCAACTCTCGGGCACGCTGATGCGCAGCTTCGTTGCCAGACACGGCGGAGTGGGCTGGAGCCCAAATATTCCTCACGGGACGTCGAGGAGGATGCTGGAGTAGAATTGTTCTGGCAGGTCGTGATATGCAACCGCTGGAGAAGGTTCTACATGCTTGTTGGCTGTCTGTGATAATTATTTCTGCAGAGGTTTGTGCAATGGCTAGGGAGATGGCCGCTTCCTCCTCCTGCAGAGAGTGGATGGTGGGAATTGATGCGCATGTAACGAGGTTTTCGGTTGTAGAAACGACAGCGGTCATAGCTTTTCGCCCTGGATAAGAAGCGGCGTCTGTATAGACTGTGGCAGAGTTTCGGCCGTATTGATTAACAATCGCTTTCGCTCGAGCTTCCCTACGAGCCTCGTGATGCGTCGGATGCATGTTGCGTGGCAGTGGGGCCACATCGATGAACTTGCGAACCTCATAGGGAAGCTGAGTCGCATCGGCCTGCGGGTGTTGCAGAGGAGAGCGCAGGTGCAGTTGAGACAAAATGGCTCTACCGGTAGGGGTAGAGCTAAGACGTAAGAGTTGGCTCAAATGGTGGGCTTCGAATAGTTCAGCTAAGGTATTGTTTACTCCCAACCGCAAGAGTTTCTGCGTTGAGGTGGTAACAGGTAGTCCTAATGCTACTTTGTACGCCTTGCGTATCATCGCTTCCACCTTTTCCTGTTCGGTCTTGGAGAGTATCGCGTAGGGGAGGGAGTAAGTGACCCTAGATACTACGAAGGCTTGAACCAGCCTGAGTACATCCTCCTCTCGCATACCCCTCGTCTTGGTACTAATCCTCCGGATCATGTGGGAGACTTGCTCTGTGGTGTTCTTAAATCTGTTGAGCAGTTGGATGTTCGAGCGATCCGCTTGGAAAAACATGCCCAAAATGCTGACTTGTGGAGCCGGAACAATTACATGGCCATCCATTTGTAGAGAAATGGTTGGCGACCCAGAAGAGGGTTTCTTCTTTGCTGAAACGATCAACAGCTCCGATTTCTGCGGCGAGCATTCTAGGCCACACTGCCGTGCGTATTGGATGACTACGACAACCGCCTGTTGGAGATTATTCTCCATGTCCCCTACTGATCCATGAATGGCCCATATGGTAATATCGTCCGCATATAATCAATGGCGTATGCCTGGTATAGCAGCCAGGAGTGGAGGGAGACCAATCAGCGCTATGGTGAATAGCAATGGGGACAGGACGGCACCCTGGGGTGTGCCCTTGTTGCCGAGGGAAACCGGATCTGATGTCAGGTCACCCACCTTCAGAATAACTTTCCGGCCGTCAAGGAAGTCTCGAACGTAGGTGTAGGTACGTTGCCCGCAGTTTAGGCCGTTTGGCTGTTTGAGTATGTCTATGTGGCTCACATTATCAAATGCCCCTTTTAAATCTAGGGCTAGTATGGCTTTTGGGTGGTCCCGAGAGGATTTAAGCATGACCTCTTCTTTAAGTTGAAGAAGGATGTCCTGCGTACAGAGATGACTGCGAAATCCACACATGGTATGAGGTAGCATGTTGTGCTGTTCGAGATAGTTCTGTAGCCTTTTGTGGATAATATGTTCCAATAGCTTCCCCAAACACGAGGTTAGGGAGATGGGGCGTAAATTTCCTGTGCTCGGTGGCTTTCCAGGCTTTGGAATAAGGCGCACTTCTGCCATCTTCCATTCTTCCGGGAGTTGACCTGACCTCCACATCGTGTTGAGATGGCCCGTGAGGTCAATAATAGGCTCGTTATCTAAGTTCGCAAGCAGCTTATTTGTTATGCCGTCCCCACCTGGATACGTGTTGCGCCTGATGATGTGAAGGGCCGCCTTGACTTCGTGGATGTAAATGTCTTCATCCAATTTAACATTTGGCTGCCCTGTATATGGAGGTAGTGGGGTTTTTGGATAGACTGGGAGGTATTTATCCTGGAGGGACTTCATGAGGTCAGCGGAATCCCCTGGGTGGGTGTGAATTACCTTTCGCATAGTGTGGTTCGATTCGGTCTTGCTTTTGGAAGGGTCGATTAGACATCGTAGCAGCCTCCGGGTTTTTGATGTAGTTAGTGTGCCCTGTAGACTGTCGCAAAGGGATAACCAACTTTCTTTACATAGGTGAGCCGCATAGCGGGCTGCTTCCTCCGTCAGCAGAGCTATCCTTTTTTTCAGGCGACGGTTGAGGCGCTGGTGTTTCCATCGTTTGATTAGGCTCCTTCTTGCTTCCCATAACTGGAGAAGGTGTGGATCTACACAGGGGGCCGTCGTGGTAAGGTGAATATTGTCTGTAACGCGATTCATGTCTTCGCGAATTTGGGCGGTCCACTCCTTTAGAGTGAAGGGCTGGGTGTCTGCACCGTCAAGTCGGGCTTGCTCCCTTTGTTTGCGAAATTTCGGCCAGTCCGTTAGCTTGGCTGTACCTAGCGGGGCAGCGTATAAATTTCCAAGTATTGTGGTGGCAAGGACGAAGGGGTCGCTTCCCAGAGTTTCCCCCGTGTGATACCACATAGCCTTGACGTTCCCTGTGGTAATCGTGAGATCCGGGGACGTGCCTTTGGAGACACTGTTGCCTATTCTTGGGAAGGGCCATCTTGAGAGGTGGCGGCGTCATCTGTCAGGGCTGATGGCCTGCTGTAAGGCTTGAGATCTCGGCGAGAGTGACGAGCAGTGACTGCCTGCCCCTGTCCTTCTAATTTATCTAATCGTTGTGTGATTTGTTTTAACATGGCCATCATTTGCTTTACGGTTGCTGGTTCAGGTGTTCTTTGATATTGGGGACTCGTTGCCCCGTTGTGGCATCCCTGAGTTGCTGCGGAGGCACGTATTTTCTGCCCGTGCTCTTCACATAGCCTCAACACTTTTGGGATGTTGCCTTTCCATCCTCCCGCATAGAGTGCAGAAGGCGCAGGTTGTGCCGAGCAAGCTTTGCCTGCACCAATGCCTGCACCCTGCGTTTGAGCTCCAGATAGTGGTCCCAATTTCTCAAGGTTGCCTCGGGGTCACCTGCTTTGACGGCACTGCGGTGCTTACGGTTTGCAGCGCGACGCGCTTGCCACGCAGTTTCCATCCTCACAGTCCCACCAGAGATTCATCTCTGGGAGGTTGGATCCGCGCGCTCTCCTCATGTGCCGCTGCATAGTCGAGCGGAGGTCTGCTACGAAGCCATCATACGTAGCTGCCTTGCCTCTTCGGGGGCTGTTCTCAAACTCATCGGCAACTGCAGCAAAACTTCGTTAAAAGTCCGGATTCATTTAAGTTAAAGGGACACGAAGGCAAATAGCAGGTTGGGCTCAGACGAAAGTCCAACTGCCCCGAAGTCCTGCCAGCGTTTATTCAGTGGCGAAAGATGCTTTAATTGCCGAGAAATTACCAATTGAAAAACGCATTGCATTCCTCGCGCCATTTCATGACGTTTCGCGTGGCGTAAACGGTGGCCGGAAGCGAGTGATACAGCGGTGTGGTCTAGCAGGAAAACTAAAACTTACCGAGCGAACCATCGCTGCCGCAGGAGCCACTAGTCGCACACTCGGCGCATACGACAAAACAACTTGCACGCCTACACTCCCGTTACCTGCCACTCTCTGTGCGTCAATCTTGGAGCCGCGCGGGACGTGAGATGGTGGTTAAACAATGTGAATGTGCCGTGAATGTGAATGTGAATGTGTATGTGAATGTATCGCCCGGATGAACGATGAAAAGAGTTTATTTGAGCCAGTCTACGCAGCGCAAGCAAAAACAGGAGATTGACAAATTCACTTCAGTGTCCCTTTAACTGCAGCAGCTCTTATAAGCTAGAAAATGACAAGAACGAGATGATAGGCACTGCTTCTACAGATAATTTAGTTGTTTTACCATTCTTGAAATCTGAAATTGCGCAGGTGAATCTATGGAGGTTGGTAAGAATCTGCTTCAATGCACAAGGCAGACCGTGATGAACAAACATCATAGCTCTCAGCCTGGGACATCATGCAACTGAAAGAATGCGATTTGTCTTCCTGCTTCGTTTTCCTGTTCCTACATATTGAAACGGCTTTATTTACAGAAAACCGGGTTGAAAGGGGGGCGACACGTTGAAAAATGGCGTTTCTTAAACACTATGGATGAGCTGCTTTACATCATAGCCGTTTCTTACAACACGTAATAGCCCTGTATGGCTTTCTTGAGGCGAGGAACCGTCTCGTTCGTCTACACCATCTCCGTCGTTGCGGATTCATCGCTACAAAATGAATAGACGCCAACGACTAAAAATCCTTACGCCTACAGGCTACCTAAGTAAACTTCCGCCCTTACCACCTAGTGGTCAGATCTTCATCAACAATTTTATAACAAACACTGCCTTCACACCGGAAATAGTTCGTCAATGATACACGCCTCGCCTTCCTCCCCGATATCCTCATTGTCAGTCAAGCCTCCCAGCCGACCTCCGCCACTTGGTCTGGACATGTCCAGCCTTCAATCGCCACCGTACTTTCACCGTCCCAAACCATCAACCATTCCCAACTACACTGGACACGTCCTTACTCGCACAAATAGCGACGTATTCTCTAAAGAGTGGCCTGGCACGACTGGTATAAGAGCGCCTTCGGTGAGTGTCGTGCTGGGACTATTTAGCAATGGACGCAATTAAGACTCCGGCATACGACTGCCTCAACTATTGGACTTCATCGAGACATCAATGTGGACAAGGGCTGAAGTGATTGGCTTTCATTTCCCTCCTTTCTTCCCTTACCACGCTCTGGCCTCTGGTCTTCCTGTCTTAATAAATGTTTTCAATCAATCTTGAACCGCTTAGCCCACACGCGGAAAAGCCAACTTAATCTAACATCTTGAAGCAAGGTACAAATATACGTATGAGATGAAAGCGCAGGTGCCCCTTCTCCCGTTTGTACTCACAATCATACAGAAAAAAAGCGCAGGAAAGACTGGTTCAAGATAGGACATGCAATTAAGAAAGGACAATAAAGGATTTGACATGTTTGGTTTTCTTGTATATATGATTGTTTTTTCAATAAAATTGTCAGTTGTGAGGTCAGCGCTGTGTTTGTCTCATGGTCTTTCTTTTTTTTTCAGTATGAATTCGTAGCAAATAGCCCAGCTGGCCACCTTTGTGTTCTACTCGGAAATTCCCGTAGAGCATGCATTGGCTATAATTGCTGCAGAATCAAATAAAACTGCTTTTTTGTGCGCCACTGAAGACCGCGCGATGAGGCACGGGACAGCGTAGCAGGATACTACCCAGGAGATCTTTAGTGTTTGCAAAAACATCGCGTACTCAAAGTAATTGTTTCGCCTCAATCATAACTCAATGCAGCCTCGGCAGCCAGAAATGGAACCCGAGACCTTGTGCGCCCCTGCAGCCGTGAGAGACCATGCGGGATCTGAGCGATCTCGCCTGAGAAATGTGTAAGGCGAATAAAGCCACCGTGGGAGATCACTTTGAGAGTTGAAGATTCCCAGGGATAGACAACATGTGGGTACTAGATATATTTTCGCTGGGACAAAACTAAAAAAAAGTATAATAAACAAAATGAAATAACGCGGGTGGCCGGGGCATTGTTGTTGCTTCAATTGGAAGCTCGATCGGAGCTGCCCAGCGCCACCGTCTGGTAGGGAGATAGAGGTTGTGGGGGCTGCTCTAAATGACATGTTCGAGCGTTTCAACTGCTCCACTGGTAGGGAAATTGGGGGAGGCGTAAATGCGTGGAAAAGTTGCGGTAAGGACAAGTGAGGGTATGGGTTTGCACCAGTCGCCATAGCCGTTCTTCGGTGTTGGTAGTTCGAATTTGGAGAGGGGTGAATGGACGTGCAAACTTTGACAGAAATTGCACCCTTCCGTCTAACGACGACGAGTTTGAACGATAGGAAAAGTGATGGAATGCGCGTGTCAGTAAAGCGCCGGAGAGCACAATCGCAGTGCAGTGAACGGTGCGCTCGCTTCTGGGTTGATTCCTTTGGTGGTGTACTTGATTTTGGGAAGCTTCGCGTTGTCGTT
This sequence comes from Haemaphysalis longicornis, assembly GCF_048455015.1. Classification (NCBI taxonomy): domain Eukaryota; kingdom Metazoa; phylum Arthropoda; class Arachnida; order Ixodida; family Ixodidae; genus Haemaphysalis; species Haemaphysalis longicornis. The sequence goes on from NW_027526203.1 coordinate 262,429,189, forward strand.
TTGACAAAACGGTAGTTGATTTCTTTCATCAAAGTTTACCCATTTAGCACGACGCTTGGCGTCTGTCCGAAATGGATCATAGCATACAACTGCCCCCTTTGGCGAAGAGTTCATGGAACCAACAACACAATGCCATACCGTCAGTTACGTTGGTACTATGCCGCCAAATAAAGCATATAACCAAGCTAAACGGACAGCATTTGCCCCAAACCTGACAACAATGCTGAGTGTAACGTAGTAGCGTCACGTAGCGGCGAAACAGGACGTGGTGCCCCGGTAGAAATTACTCAGGGTGCGTTCCAATATACCGTTTAGACAGCTTCGTTGCCGTCTTCGCGGAGATTCCGCCATGTTAAGCCCCGTCCCAATTCGAACGAAGCAGTCAACGAAGACTGCTTCGAGGAGACAGCATCGAAGTCAGCAATGATGCAGGCTACCTTCCTGTCTAAAATAATAAGTGACGCCAACGCCACCTTTTTGCGTATTAATGTTGAAACAAAAGCACTTGTTGTTTTGTTGAAATATTTAGTATAATTTACTAGTGATGAAGATGACTTTGTTTAATTTTTAAATCTCGTAACGTTTGTAATAACAACGGTAATATTGGTTACGAAACTTGCGGCTTGCCTTTCTCAACATGTCTGCTACGACGCTGTCGTCTGCGCTGGTGTGGCGTTTGCGACCGCGGCGCCGTTCCAATTTTATTCCTTTAGACGTCTAGTTAGACTGCTTCGTATGCTGTCTACCAAGCTGTCCGCGAATTGGAACGCAGCCTCAGTCGGCAGAGGGAAGGAGCTGTATGGTATACTCTTTTTCAAAATTTGCTTCAAACTGTTGAATCCTCTGCCGCTTGGTGCAATGAATAATAATACGAGAAGGAACGTTTTTTTAAACTATTTCTGGAATTTGTGAGCAATGAGCATAAAGAAACTCCCATAGTTGTGTTTTAACTGGACGAACCCGAGCGGCGCTAGGCGCTCAAAACCGCAGAATGGTATCCCGATATCTGCGACCACGTGACCGAGGCGTCAGCGGCGCTACTCATGCGGACGGCGCATAATAGCAATTTCTTTTAAATGCAGAGCATTTCTTTAACTCACATGTAGCGTCCGATGTCCGTCCGCAACAGCTCAGCGCGCAGGCGCGCCCTCTCCCCCACTCCTCCTCTCCCGCATCACGCTACCCTCCTCGCTCTCAACAACAGGTCCGCACCCCTCCCCCTACACTATATAAAAAAATAATACTTACCGGCGCCAGGTTTCGATCCCACGACTCTGCGGGCGGAACGCAAGGTACATGGTGCTCTACCCACTGCGCCACAAAGCCGACACAGAATGGAAGGCTACGAACGCGCCTTATATCCTTGACTCATTCAAACTACGTCAAGAAGCTGCTGATACAACGCGTTCACTACCTGTGGGCGGAACGCGAGGTACATGGTGCTCTTCCCACTGCGCCACAAAACCGAGACAGAATGAAAGGCTACGAACGCGCCTTATATCCTTGACTCATTCAAACTACGTCAAGAAGCTGCTGATACAACGCATTCACTACCACCAACTCCCCAAACACTAAACGTTAACGCAATACGCCCACCCCCTATGCGACGCATTTATTCGAGTCCCCCTCGCGGGGAGATGGGCCCTTTTTCCTGGGGGTCGTCGGCGCGCCTCGTTTCGGTACAATGTTCTCTGATTAATTGTGGGGTTTAACGCGCCGAAGCTACACCAGGGCTATGAGGCGCACCATAATGGAGGGCCGGGATTAATTTTGACCACCTGGGGATCTTTAACGTGCGCCGAAATCTCGAACACACAAACGCTTTCGCTTTTCGCTCCCATCAGAAAAGCGGCCGCCGCGGCCGGGATTCGAACCCGCGTCCTTGGGCTTAGCAGCACAGCGCATTAGCCACTGAGCCGCCGCGGCGAATGACAAAATGTTCTCAAGCTATAGATGTGAGGTTTTACTTTGTTTTAGTTGCAACTAATTCAAGAGAGAGAGGTGACTTTATAGGGGCCCGAGATGGGCTTTGAAGGGCAGACATCGAATGATCTCCTTTCCCTCCCTTAACCGTCAGCCATGATGTCTTGAAGTATTCGAGAGGAGGGTTCGGCCATCCGCGCTGTTGTGAGTTGTGGCTCCGGCGTGGAGCGGAGCAGGACAGTCTCCTATTGTTCCGTAGTCTCAGTATTGTATCGTTTATGTGGGTTAACGTCTGCATTGCTGTTATTGTAGGTCGTATTTTTCAGACCTCATACGGCAGGGCCATATTACGTGCTGTAGGCCTCTGTGCTGTTGCACAGAGTGCAGAGGTTTGAATAAAGGCCTGAACAGTACACCGGTTGGGAGTAACAGGTCTTGGTAAAGTGTTTGCCTGCAACGTACCATCGTCACGTGACTTCCTCTTTTCTGGTAAGTGTGTGGTGGGCCGGTGGGTATTATTTCATCTGGCTAACCTGCAATTGTCTGTAATGTTTCTGTACGTGGATAGTCTGAAAAGGTGACCAACTCAATGTATATTTTTAATTAGGAGAACATGGCTTATCTCAGTTGGGAACTTGTATATATTTGTATCAGTGTGACCAAGGTTTCCTTTCCTGTAAACAATGTCGATATGAGTGAAGCCTGACATCGGTGCGAGTGTTTTTAAAAGGGGTGTTGAAACTTTATTATCATCATCGCTGCAACGATGAGATTATCATCACCGGTGCCTGTTATCACGCGGGAGCAGCTCTCGCTCGAGCTGCTTCGTCTTCGCCTAGTAGCCATCCTTGTAAATAGAAGCACCATAGTATCACCGGGACGTGTCGGCCCTTGGTCTTCCCTCTTATTTTTATATGGTGCCGATAAACCCGGGATGAAGGCACTCCTGTGATTCAGACGTATCTGAACTTGGGCCTATTAGCAAGAGCAAGACCCCTCGATGCCGATGACGGACCGTTGTGATGCACAGAACGACGGTGGTGCTACCCAAAGCCGAACGTCACGATGGGACGACAGACGACGATGCACCCTCACCTCCGACTATTGCCCAATGGTTCCAGGCAGAGATTCAATAAACGGTGAGTGGAATGCCGCAGAGCATCGTGCAATGAAAGACGTGCTACCTTTTCCGCACGAACAGAGTAAAAAATCTGTCCATGATGCGCCATCATAAACTGAAGAGCAAAAGAGAGCAAGAGAGGGTAATCGCTCGAACACTGTGCAGAGACGCAAAATCAGCATTAGAGCTGCTCGTAATGACGAGTGATGTTTGCGACATGTTGAAGGAATTCATGAGCCAGCTACGGAAAACTGAAATTGGATTGAGAACGCTGAACGGAGAAATCGAACCATTTATTCTCACCGACTCCCTGGGCGACGAATATACCACCAACTTGGAATACGAAGATGAAATTACACATGTTCTGATCCGTATATACTATAAATTGAAAGCCAAAAAATACGACACCAGAGAGCAGTGCCAGATCGGTGAGATAATGAATTCATCTACAAACTTCAGTGTGTTTTACACATTGACCGAGACATTCCATGGCTCAAGTGATTTGAACTCTAAAGAGGACTCAATGACAGAGACTACGTCTGCGTCAGATTTCTTATCGCAGCCACAAAATGACATTAAGACAGAATCGCTGGTTGCGCGTGACCTTCGAACAGAAGGTGCCTTGCTCTCGTATGCATTCAAAGAGTCCGCCGAGACGATCGCAGGCAAGACAGGCTGCTCATCGAACCCACCACCACTAGCACAATCTTCGTGTAGCGAACGTCTCGAGCAGCAGATCACGCATGTTCCACCTGAAATACTAAAATGGCAAGGTGGAACACAAATATCTGCAAAGAACAGACAAGCGATCTAGGACATTAAAGAAAGGGATACGGACGATTTCCCAAAACATCTAAAGATAGCCGTTGCATTGACCCGACAACGCATTCGGAAGGAAGCAATTCGCGGCAGACGCCATTCGGAGGAGAACAAGGCATTTGACAACGACACTCAAGTAATTAAAGTACAGAGCTCGAGAAAGGGCCGGGAGCCTTCAAGACACCATTTTTACGCCGAAGGGGAAAATTCTGAATTATCTGTGCACAGGACCGTCGAAGACAGGCTAGGAATTTCAGCGTGGAGACGTGGACTGTAAATACACCCTGCGTGGGCTGAAACGACGGCCCCAGTGGCAGTATTGCCCTCTGATTGCCTCAGCGGATTTTTGGATTGGATTGGAAAACATTTAATGAGCATAAAAGTGGGTGGCTTTCTCAGTCCAGATAGCCGCGAGCTAGCGCAGCTGCTTGGGCGCGAGTGATGAGGCGTTCTTGGTCCTCGCACCGTGAGCTGGCCAGCTCGCGCTCCCACTGCTCAGGGGATGGGGAAGGGAGGGGGTTTGGCGCGTAGGGGCATTCCCAGACTAGGTGGTAGGTAGTGTTTGGGACGGAGCAAGAAGGGCAGTTGTAGGGGTAAGTGGAGGGAGATATGTGGTGGAGTATCGTGGTGTTGTAGAATGTGTTGGTCTGCAGTCGACGCCAAATGCGAGCCGCCTGTGTGCTGAGGGATGGGTGAGGAGGAGGGTATTGAAGCCGCAGTTGGCGATAATGATATAGGATTTCAGTGTATCGGGGAGGGACCGGGGGATAGATGGAGCGTTCGGAAAGGTCCTCTTCCGTCGACGAAAACGCCCGGAATGTAAGAGCGCGGGCAGCGGCGTGTGCCGCCTCGTTTCCCTCGAGGGAAGAATGGCCTGGTGTCCATACAATCTGGATGTGGGGTGGATCCTTGATTGATGATAGTATCTTCAGCGCTGAGGGAGAGATGCGGCCTGTACAGTAGTTGCGGCAAGCCTGTTGCGAATCTGTGAGGATTGCCACGTAGTTAGAGGAAGCCGTGGTCGCTGCTAGAGCGATGGCTGTCTCTTCAGCCGTCGTGGTGCTTGCGTGGAGAATGCTGAGGGAGGTAACATTGACAGATTTGGAGTCGACGACAACCAGTGCGTGAGCAGGGCGGGATGTATACGGAGCGACGTCCGTGTATCGGGTGTCCGGTTTGTTGTGGTATTCGGCCCAGAGGCGGGTGACGCGGGCCTGTCTTCTGCCTTGATTGAAGGAAGGGTGCATGTGTTTGGGGATGGGAGACACGAAGATGTGAGCGCGGAGTGACGGAGGGATACGCTGGGGGGTGTCTAAAGGAAGAGGAGTGGGGTAGCCTAGTTTATGCAGTACCGTGCGACCCGTAGGGGTGAGGGCAAGGCGAGTGAGTTGCTGGACCCGCTGTGCTTCGAGGAGCTCAGAAAGGGAATTGTGGATACCTAATTGCAGAAGGCGGACAGTAGGCGTGAAGGCAGGGAGGCCGAGGGCGATTTTGTATGATTTCCTAATAAGGGCGTCTAATTTGGCATGTTCCTTTGGTTTGAGGTTGACGTAGGGAGTACCATATGTAATGCGGCTGATGAGTAGGGCTTGAACAAGATGGCAGGTGTCTGGTTCTTTTAGGCCATGGTGCTGGGTGCAGATTCTTCTGATGAGATGTGTGAGCTGGGTGACTGTGACATGAAGTTGTGGGAGAATCGCCGCCCCAGAGCCATCTGCGTGGAACGTCACACCAAGTATACGGAGTGAGGGCACTTGGGGAACGGGCGTAGAATCGATCGTGACTGACGGGTCCGGAGTGGGGTTTGGGGGACGGCCTCGGGTGCGGGCTCTAAGAACGAGGAGTGCGGATTTATGTGGTGCACATGTCAGACCACGCTGCTGCAGGTACCCGAGTGTGCAATCAACGGCTTGCTAGAGAATGTCTTGTTGATCTCCTGGGGATCCTGCGTTAGTCCAGAACGTGAGGTCATCCGCATAGAAAGCGTGCTGAAGGTTGGGGATGGCAGAAAGCTGGGCTGGGAGTTGAAGAAGGGCTATGTTAAAAAGGAGCGGAGAGATTACAGAACCCTGTGGCGTTCCTTTCGGCGGAGTCGGGAAAGGGTCAGACTGGAGGGGGCCAATACGAAGCGTTGCGGTGCGGTTCTTGAGAAAGGCCCGGACGAAGTTGTATGTGGCCTCCCCGCAATTGGTTGTTTGCAGTCCTTGGAGTATTGCGGCATGCGTGACATTGTCAAATGCTCCTTGTACATCTAATGCAAGTATAGAACTGGGGTGCGTTTTGCTTAAGTTTTCGATAATTTGCTCTTTAAGTTGTAAAAGGACATCTTGGGTAGACAGGTGTGCTCGAAATCCAAACATGGTATGAGGATAGAGGTCATTGTCCTCCAGGAATGCCGTAAGTCGGGAGTGAACGAGGTGCTCGAAGAGTTTACCCAGGCATGATGTGAGGGAAATAGGGCGAAGGTTGTCAACGAAGATTGGTTTGTGTGGTTTCGGGATGAGGGTGAAGTTTTTTGGTCCCCCGCAAACCCCGCCTCAGCGGATCGAACTGGAATTAACTGAATGTACCGACTGGATGCGGACTAGCCCCCACTACTTTGTGACCGGGGAATATGTTGAAACTTTATTATCATTGCCTGTCATCACGCGGGAGCAGCTCTCTCTCGAGCTGCTTCGTCTTCGTCTAGTAGCCATCCTTGTAAATAGAAGCACCATCGAATGACCGGGACGTCTCGGCCCTTGGTCTTTCCTCTTATTTTATAAGGGGTAATACTATTTACTCATCTTGTTCATTAACCTTTGTGTGACTTAATTGTTGTGTGCGGCTGTATGATTTTGGTGAGCTTTAGAAATCCACACCGAAAAGGGGACCCCCAAAAAAGACAACGTAAACTTGAGGTTCACAAAGATTTGCTTCACAATACAGAGACGACGGTGAGAAAGTGTTATATTCCTTGCAGCGCTGAATACAAGTCGGGACGGGAACCGGTTTCACCGACCAACTACAAGAAGCCGCAAGGTCGGCCGACAACGGGTGTGTTAGCTGTAGCCACCTGGAGCCGCCAGCGACCTCACAACCAGACTCGCCAGTGGCGAATAAGCACGCAAGACAAGCACTTTTCATTTCTGTCTGCTCCCCGCTCTTTTGCAGGTAGAACGGTCCCTTTTGGCAACTGCGCACCAAAGCCATGCCGACGGCGAAGAGAAGCTCTCCGCGAAGCCCACAGGTTGAAGCGGCCGCCTTGCTTGCCCGACCGACACGGCACACACGCATCAACGGCAGTTTATAGGCACCGCCGACACGCGTGGGTGTCTTTTGTGCGGCCTCCCACTGTCGCCGCAGAGAAAACAACCACGCACTCACCAAGGGACGCGTAATGAATTACGCTCGGTGGAGCCGCCTCCTCGAGGGGCTCTCCTTTGACCTCCACGACGTCGCGATGCGACTCCTGTGGGAACAGTTGTGTTGGATTCCAGACGAGAACAAAGTTCCCACTGATGACTGCGTTACTCGCTTTAGATTCATCTGCCGGCGCTTCGCGACAAAAACTGTCCTAATGTTTGGATCTGCCGTCCAGAAGTGCTCGTGCGCTGATCTTGCAACGAAGAAAAATATTGGCATCCCATATTTGGAACACAAAGTACATATTTGGCATCTCATACGAGATGCCAAATATGTATTGGTTCAACCATGTGAAGAGTGCTCGTCGGATGGATCGTTAATTTGCACTATTTCGAACAGGGAGCCGGTATGATATTACTAGTGTGACTAGGGCTAGCCTATTTCCGCAAAGTTGCCGTCTGTGTGTGCAGTGGCCAAGAAACCGCTGAGGTTCATCACAAAAGAAAATTCCATTTTTAAAGTGCGGATGAACAGATTGTCTTAATAATGCTGGGCATGCTAACAAAACATTCGTGGAGGAAAATCGCGACCTGAATTGTCTTCAAAGTATGTGCATTGTAACGAGAGTTACAACCTTTTTATGCAATCACATGCACTTCCAATTTAATTGCTATTGCTGCAAGGCCACGGACAACTACAGCGCCACTCATCGGAGAGAATGGCAGCGCGCTCCTATAGTTGTGCGACTTGCTGAAACATACATACCACTCGAGATTCGCACGCGTTCCCGTCACTAGATCTCTTAAACAAGAAACCGGCTCAAACTATACGAGCCGTCCACTATTAGAGCTTTGTTCAACCTGAATGCGGCTTTTGTTATATCTGTGTATTTACAAATAACCATTTATGCTCTACTCCGATATGCAAAGATTTTTTTTTGCCTGATATATGGGCAAATAACTGTCTTACTGTGGCATCCACGAGTAACTCCACTGATGCTTGTGATTAAAAAAAAACGCAGGGCTGCTCATTCCTTTGCTGCTGTAGACACCGTAAATGTTCCCGCACCGGAAATACCTCAGCGACGCTCGCCTTCCAAAAAGCAATGCCAAACGCGCACACGCCCACGTCCACACACACTGACTGGGCGAGACAATATCGCAAACATGTTCCTGACTGGGATCATAGAAACGTGTTTTAAAACCATCAATAATACGCGTGTGGGGCGTGCGGGCAACCGCTGTCTCATTGCGACTTAAATGCTGTTGCAAGGAGGCAACTGGTAAAAAGGTAAACTGATATTGTACCAATACGCTCATTTGTACTTTAAGTGTTCTTCAGGGCAGTAATATTGAGTTTTTAATGCTAAAGCATTAGTTAAGATGTTTATCGAAACTCCGGCGCCCGTGACACACAAAGCGGCTGACGGATGGCACATAAAATGGGTGACAAACAGCCCGAACGGCAAATACAAGTGATTGAAGATGCGGAATGATGCCACATTTCTCGAAGAAGTTCCTTGAAACGAAGAGACTAATGAGTTGATAAAAAATATTTCACTGGGTGGGACTCGAACCAGGGATTTCCGGAATGCGAGATAAGTTCGGGATACCCTGCATTACCAGTACTGCTTTTTAAAGGCCAATGTGGTCTTCCCCGTTTACGACGCATCCACTTACATTGCATGGATAAAGGGGCCCCATCATCGATCCCTCTTAGACTTCATCCGTAAAGCGAACCTTTTGATGTTCATCTAATCGCAACCCCTCATCTATGCTCTCCGCCAAAATGAACGCGCTAAAAGAGCTTTAGGTGACCCATTCTGCGAAAAACTGTCGTCGTCGTCGCCGTCGTTGTTGTTGTTGCTGTTTTTGTGCAGTCAAGAAAATGACCGCCCCTGTAAAGAGTAAGTAAAAAAAAAAAACACGCGGGATCCGATGGAATTTGAACCGAGTTCTCCACAGGCAGCAGCCCGATGCTATACCACTGCGATATCTCCACACGTTACCAGTGGTCGAACAAAAGTTGCTGTCGTTGTTGTTCCTTTCTCCGGGGCACATACCCACTTGGCGGATTCGCAGGAATCGTGAGCTTTCAGGGGCTAATGCACCCGCTCCAAAAATTCACAAAACTACAAACTGGAGGAGTAAAAGTTGTTGAATAGTGCGTTCCGCGTGACACATAAGCGTGAAGGACATTGTGGTCAGGCAGACGAGATAACACATACAAATGTGCCCATGCATTCCGTACAGATGGTTTAGCAGCGAAGCTGTAATGTGCGGTAGGTGTTAACCTGTGTGTTACTCCTCATGGTTCATTCCTGTTTTCGGGTCGTTCCTGTTTTCGGCGTCGCTGACCGTAAGCTGCCTGCTTCTCGGGAGTACGTATGACGCGTGGCCTACCCATTTCGAAGTAGCGTGCAGCGGGATAGCGACGTTGACGGTGTTGCGCCCGCACCGTTGCTGCCCCTGCATGCCCGGCATCGTCGCTTGAACTGTGCTTATCGCAGTAAGTCCCTGCGCTCGCGCTCCGCTGCGACAGAGATAAACCCATCCTCTCTCCTTACTTCGAACTCCTCTCCAACCTGTTTTTTTCGCAAATGCGCATGGGGTTGCGCCGGATTATGTTTCTGCGAACAATGGACCACCGAATTCTAACACAGGACCACCGCTTTAAAATTGGGGGAAGCACAATTACATCAAAATTCGAGCAAACATACACAAGCGTTTAAAATAGCTAGGAACAAGTCAGGCGGTAGATACAGGATTTACGCCGAGTAGCCGACAATTTTACAATCTCAAGGAATATCCACACCCTACAGCCCTCTCCGGCTGTTGTGGGTGCGGCAAATTACGCTCCCCGTTCACATTGCGACGGACCTAATAGAGCTTGCCACCCAACATTTATTCCTCAGCCGCTGCCATTTCTGACACAAGGTCCACTAAATAACTCTCCAACGGAAGGAATGTCTGCGCCCGTGTGGAACAGACCTTCCCAGTAGGCTCGCTCGCTGGGAGGAGGCCTTGCTGCGCAAACTTGGCGTTGGGATGGCTCTTTCACCTGCCCCTTTTGCACAGCCCCTGCCGAACACGCTGATGCGAATCACCTGTTATGGACGGGCCCTTTACTAGAGTCAGCGAGAGGTAGACACCTTAGAGGCCTCCATCCTGGGAGACCCCCCGACCTGCATGGCGGTGGCTCAGGAGACCCCCCCCCCCCTCCCCCCCCCCCCGCCTGAACCTATTCTGACGATGACCTGAAGAGCTTGCCAGCTATGGCGAAGCATGCGAGCTATATGGGGGCATATTTCAGCTGAAACTCGGGGATTTGAAGATCACCATCGTTAATGCACCCAAAAAAATTTAAAACAACAAAGATTTCGTTTTCAAGTAACACAACTAAAAAGCGACAAGCGCTGTTGTAGTGCGGTGTGAACTTGTCAACCGGGCAGTCAGTTATTTCGCTTCTTTTTCCTTCCTTTCATATGGCTGTTGCTTCTGTCGAGCTGTAGAAGGGCGATAAGTGACCCGGCGTTAACCGCAAAATGGGCGGTATAGATGTTAGAAATTGCTAAATCAAGCACATTCGCAGAAATCGTCAATGGCGGAATAGACGCTGCTGGCGAGCTTTTTATAGCCGCTATACATTCGAACATCGGAACAAGCGGCTCTTGTAGCTGGCCGGTCAGGAACATCGCCCGGAATTACTCGAGGTAACGCATTTGCTATGTTGAATGCGGCTTTTCTTCTGTTTTATTTTTAAATACAGTACGCGCTTTCTGCCTGGCGGACAATATTTTAAATTACAGATATCACCGAACTATTTTTTTAGCTTAGGTTAAGATAGTTTCAAAGCATCGCACGCATCGTGACCCTTACTGAGTTACCATTGGCTTTGTCATAACGAAGCAGGGGGGCGATTTTTCCATGCTTCCGCACGTACAAGAGTGGGGTACTCGCGCGAAGCACTCAAGGCACCTGAGTACCTTATTTATACACAGCAAGTGGTTGTCTGAGCCGGATTGAGCTGCACGACAACCCTGGCTGCCTTCATCAAGGAGGCGACCAGCAGTTTCTTGGAATGGGGAAGCTTTAGTCCAGAGGGACAAAACATTTTTTTCTGTCTGTCTGTCTGTCTGCCTGTCTGTCTGTCTGTCTGTCCGTCTGTCTGTCATCTTTCGCTCTTTTCCTTTCTCTTTATTTCTCTCTGTATCTCTTTCTCCTCCCATTTATTCCCTTTTTAGTGTCCTTCCTTCCTTCCTTCCTTCCTTCCTTCCTTCCTTCCTTCCTTCCTTCCTTCCTTCCTTCCTTCCGTTCTTTCTTCCTTTCTTTCTTTCTATCTTTCTTTCTTTCTTTCTTTCTTTCTTTCTTTCTTTCTTTCTTTCTTTCTTTCTTTCTTTCTTTCGGAACTGCGGCTACGTCATACAGAATCTTCAATTCTGAAAAACGGCATTGCGCTCAAACACGGCAGAGACAATTTATGGCCAAGTTTAATGTACTGTAGAATTATATTAACGCCCGTCATATTTAGCCAAAGCTCCCACAACATCGAAAAACGTGTTACTCGCCGCAATTACGTGCCGCTATTGCGCTGAGGGGAAGCGAAAAGTCGTGCGACAGAGCAATTTCCTCGGCGCTGAGCTGGCAGCGTGGGCGTGTGTTTGTTATTGACTCATTCCAGAGCCGCCTCTCTCTGCCGCGTAGGCGGCAGAATAGAACCGACAGTGTGTTGGTAGGATACGAAGTCTATGGTCTACCGTCTGAAGGGGTGAAGGGCGAACACACTTCCCCTGTCTAAACACGGTGTTACCGGGCGCGGGATCTTCGCGTGCTTTTCAAGCTCGAGGTTTACGCGTCGAAGCTACACCTGCGCTATGAGACGGGGCATGAAGAGAGGTCATTCGTTAGTTCATTTAGACCACCCGTGGCTGTTTAAGTCTCAACTGCATCTCGTGCACAGCGTTGCCTCCATTAGAAAACAGTCGGCGCGGCCGATTTCCCGGTCTGACCTCGTGTTCAACAGCCCAACCACTTGGCCACCGAGTTGCCGCGGCGGGTGGTCTATAGCGACTCGGCAACTGCACTTCTATATATACGACTGTGCAACGAGTATACAGTAGAATCTCGATAAACGGAAATCGCTTAAACGGAATGGCCGCTTAAACGGAACAGTTGCCTGGAATTTGGTTGGTTTTGTATTCAGATAACGTAAAAAAACTCTCGGTAATCGGAACTAAAATTTCCGCATCACCGTGTAAACGGAACCAGAAATGGAACTTCTTGTGAAATCCACTGGCATGAGAATCAGCTTTTTACGGTTCCAGCTGTTTCGTTCTTGTTTTTTTTTTTTTTTTTCCTCCATGCTTTTTTAGCCTTGTTGGCCTCGTAAGCCTCGTCTCGTAAGCGGTTACCCATGTTAGCGCAACGAATGCAACATCGCAGTTCTTGTTTCAGTCGTTCGGTCTCGATTCTAGACGCCGAGGCTACAGGGCTCACCTCCTGTCGCCTCGTTCGTGCCATCGTTGTGCTATTCGTCCTTCATTACCACGTTGCCGTCTTCTGAATTCGGTGGCTCGTAAGCACTCGCGAAGTTGAGGCCTCTAGCCTCCGTGAAGATGCAGTTGCAAGGACTCAAACAAAAATAATTGACGCATTTTGTAGTGCACAGCGACTCATTGTTGCCAAATCAACTTTGTGAATGCTGTGCCTACGCTTCTTGTAGTTCTCTTGCTTTCTGAAAACTATCAGCTACAGTCACTTTCTAGTGGTTAGAGTTCCATGAAATGCCCTTAGAAGTGTGTACGCACATAAATTTGCACCTTAGAACATCTCTCTCAGTAAACGGAACTCCTGTTAAACGGAACTAATTTTTCCGGTCCCTTGAAGTTCCGTTTATCGAGAGAGAGTCTACTGTACAATAAAGTACGAACTACAGAGCGCACAGCCTCCGGTGCATGCGACGTCATCTGGCTACCAGGTTCGAAAGTTCCACGCTTAAATCCCTGAGAGTGCTTCGCGAACGCACCGCGTCTACTTTTAATTAGACTCCTTTCTCGTGTTTCAGATCAGCACCATGCAACAATGTAGGCGAGATAATAGCGTTCGTCCATTTCTTCTACCATTTTAACTATAAGCTGAAGGGCTAGCTCACTGCTCGGCTCCTTCCATAATATAGCTGAGCATTTTCAAACCCGAACCTGACTTAATCCCTTCCGAATATGTGGTTTCGTCTTGTGGTTTCGTCTTGAACAATAACAGTCGCAACATGGCAAAAAAGTACCCAATAAAAAATGTAACCGCGCATATCTTGGGTCCTACTTTATCCTTAACTCCATTCTTAACCTCACACAGCCGTATGCTATAGTCGGCTGAAACTGTATACGTCAAAACTTCAGACCTCCCTTCCCAGCGCGTCAAAGAGTTTCACCTTCGCACTTTTCAGCCGGCCGGCACCTCAACCGTAAGCCTAATCTCATAGGCTTAGGTTGAGGTTCATTTACGGTTAATGTCAGCGTCATGGGGATGCAAAAGGCTGATTTTAAGGACACGGTTACTTCTAGCCTAACTAAAGTGTAATTGAGCATCGATCTTTGCTGGCGCTTAAGCCAGTCGTGTAACTGCTCCACCGGAACGAAATACTATTCCAGAATTCACTCCGCTGTTAGGCTAACGCCTTTCTCGGGGTGCTACAGGATTGCTCAAGGCGATTTTAATTTTTCATCAACGTTAAGGATAGTGGCATCCGTATGGTATTCGAAAAGAAACGCGGCAGTGCGTATAGGACGTGCGTGAACTCCGAAAAAGTTCGCTCGTTGCGGCGGGATGAGATTGCAGCCCGCGTCGGATTCCTAGCAAGGAGCGCGAGGTGAGAGCGCAGAACACACACAGTCTCGCGTCAGGCTGATGGATATGTCTTTTCCGACGAGCCCCCGGCACGAAGAGCGGCGGAGCGATCGGGCAACGCATGCGGAACGGCGTGGCCAAGGGCGCTCGCGGACTCATCTACGGGAGCGGCTCCGTGCCTGAGACCGCCCGCTGGCGCGGCGGTCTACGTGGCGCGCCGACGCGCATTAAAAGTGACAACAGGCCCGAGGACGCTGTCGACTCAGCGGCACGGGATTACTTAACGCCCGCGACGTTTTGGGGTTGGTCTTCCACGCACCGCCAAACGATTGTCGCCCGCGCAGGTGTTATCACCGAACATGCGTGTGGCTTTTCGTTTGTATTCACGCCCATATTTCACTGCGGGACGGCTCCTGTTTCGAAATTTTTAATGCAACTTGGCGCTAGCTGTCAGGGACGTGGGTCACTCCTTCGCCCAACTCCTCTGCTTTGGCCCGAAAGCGCGCAGCAGCCGGCGTCAGAACGCACGTCTACAGTGGCGTCCAAAAGTGGGAATATGCAGTGCAACACCGTATACGGCTCGCCCTGAAGCTGCAAATATAAAGGGAGGCTGATCCATTGTCGAAAGTCTATTCTGTTCCCGCGCGTCTCGTGCAAGCCACGTGAAAACCAAATCACAGGAGCCCATCACGACAGAATTTCTTGAAATCTGGCGACTTCCCCAACAAAACTGTTGCAACACAACCCTCTCAATTCCCGCGAAATGGTTCGCAGGAATGGATATTTCACGCGGATGAAACGATGCGTGGTATGTGCTGTCACCTTTAGTTTATGGAAGAACGATCTGTCGGTAGGAAACGGCCAAACATCCTGAAGTGGTCTGGACGTGGCTTTGGACTAAGTGAAGGAGAGCAATGTGCAGCTGATGAATTAAAAAGCGCACTGTCAAGCCGTCATTCTTCGTTATCGAGATTATGCGGACGAAACCTTGAAGCGCCGATTCTACCACAGGGGTAAATAGTAAGGGAAAAAGATGAAAGAGCAGCCTTAGGAGCTTCTGTCACTTGGGTAAGGACACGTGTCTTACCAAAGAAGTAATTTAAAGGGAGGGAATAAGGAAGGGAAAATTGCGAGTAGAAGACATGAAACAGCTAATACCACAAACAAGTAAAGCTAAGAAACATATGGCGAGACCGATGAATGCGTACTCAACAGCCGGATATCTATACAGGCGATCTGACAGCCCTTGTCTTCGAGAAAGGCTACCAGCGGGCCAAAGGCTTGTGCTTGGAAAGAGGGCACCTTCCCGGAGGAGTTGTGCCTCTAAGTGGAAGCATGGTAGCCCAAGGGACCAAAATAGGTTTTTTTTTTTTTCGGATAACACGGACCATGGAGTGGTGTGGGCACTGACAGTGTGTGGTCGAGTATCTCGACAGACCCCCAGTATATAGGGCATGCAGCTGAGGAGGTAGAAACCCGGAGATGGTCCAACCTTGCCCGCCTTTAATGACACCCTATTCTCAGACGCAGAACTAAACGCGCTGGCCACGTGTAGGAAGACTTGCGGTCACTGTATGGGCCACATTGCCAGCTACAAACCGTTCGTCAGGAGGCACAGCCTATTCGCCCCGAGCGCGAACACAGTCGGCCCCTGGCGGCGGCGGGACGAACCGCTCCTAGTGTGGATGGCGCACTCGCGTCGTCTGCTTTTTCACGTTGCGTGCGGCGTAAGACGCGTGCTGCACACGACAAATTAACCAATATGTGTGCTTGTTTGGCAGTAAGCAATGACATAGTTACCTCTGCTTGCGCATTTCCTCTAGAAACGCAATATTCAGCGGCCGTTGCGGGTTAATGCGCTGGTTTAATTCCACGAAACATATTCGCCCTGGTCACCGCTTGAGTGTGAAACGTGTTATAAACATTGCTTCCACACATTGCACTTTTCTTATTGTTGGGTGCAGTCTTATGCCGTTTCGGGAACGTCGAAGGGTGCTTTTTTAAGGTGGCGTGGAGATTATTTATAGGATAAAAGTTTAGTACGCGAAACGGGTAAGAAGCGACAAGACCTGTGCACACGCGTGCAAATTCCATACCCTTGTAAAATTGCGCTGTGTCCTTATAGAAAGAAGAAACAAACAAAAACATTTACACTGCACACGACCCGTGCGCTATCGCCCATACATTACCGGACACGTATTTTACACCCGCAAGCGCGTGTGTGATCGTGTCCTTCCCGTACCTTTTCTAAAATAATTACCATTTTTGGACAGTCGTTGTTTATACGTTTTTATTCAACTGTATCGAGTTGCTAATTTTACGTATTACTAATTTTACGTATCATTTAAAATACGTTTCTATGGATGGGCGAGAGTACTTAGGGTGGGATTTTTCGGTAAAATTAAGCAGTTGAGTTTGCGTCTGTCATGTGGCATTTCGTGTGTCATTTTCATATATATCATTTTCAAATCCGACATGAGTCACCTTGTCCAGAAACGTGTCTCACTCAGCATAACCCAATGCCTAATATGGTCACGCCTTAACCTCTTGAGGTGGACCTAAGTTTAAAGAAATAGGAGAAAACGCGTAATATAATGCACATTGTTGCCCACGTGTGTGAGGGGTGTGTGCCATGACTCGCTGTTTTTTTTTTTTTAATTTTTTCCCACAATGCTTGCTTTCCAATACGATTTTGAAAAAGGCGAGCCACAATTCCTGGACAATCCCGGACCAAAGGGGGTTAATCAGTTTGAAAATACGTACTGCTTTTTCACCGCTACAGAACACGACGCCTAGTGTAATTTCGATTGTAAGTAATACTGATAACCACAGTTTGGCTTTTCGCGTTACATGCGTTCTCTTCTCGCTGCTCTTGTAACGTTGGCAGGAACCCCACTCCTCCCCCCCCCTGCTCGAAAAAAAAACTAAATGCACAGAATTTCATTTTTAAACCAATCCTCACGAATTAATTGTCAAGACGAAGGCGATATTCAGTTTACAAAACGAAGTAGTTACCGGGAACCCGTTGCGCTGATTTGCAACAAAAAATAAAAAGGAAATGTTTTTCTACATCTGCAACAGCGCAACTTCATTTATTGCCATCTTTAGGGTTCGTAAGCGACCTTATACGCAAGAATGCGAACACATCTCGCTGTTGCAGACACCTGTTAGATTTTAAAAGGAACGCAAATGGTCAACAGAGCAGCCGTAAAAGAAAATTTGTGCTCACTGTGAGGTCCCAGAAGCTTGGTTTGCACACTGGAAACCTGCTTGTCACTTAGCGAAAAGCTAGCTAAACATGAGATGTTGATTGTACTGTATGCGTTGACAATTCAATTCGCAAGTTCACTTGAGACAAAAGCCGTAAATAAGTTATCCAAAACCGTTATCCATCAAACCTGCCTTCAGAGTCTTTAAAATTTCATTTAAAAGACCCGTTAGAGGGGTTACATTTATATCTCTGCACTGATCAAAATTCAGTAATTTTATGTTGCCTTTTGAACACACAAAAAATATCGTGAGCTCTTAGAAAGAATTTCGGGGCAGTTAACTAGTGTTACCATTTCAGGGCATCTCACAAATGCAATAATGCGTCATGCTACCAGTGAAAGCGATTGAGATTGCCGTTGTAAACTGAATTTCAGAGATCGAGGCCTGCTGATTTGTTTCTGTTTATGCTTTATTGAAGGCTCAAAGCCATAGTCTGGAACGATCGAGCTTGCTACGAGCCACAGCGTACAAGTTCATTGTCACAATCACGGCCATTCTGAGATTCCCGATGAGTCGTCGCTTTTTTTGGCGCAGTAATGAAACTGACTGCCGCTTCCATGCTATACATTGAACGTTGAGGAACCGAACTACAGCATACCACTCTTGTTTGCACCTTTCGTGCGCACATACGGCGGAAAAAAGGCACAAAGCGCGCCCACAGTGTGCATTCTTACGGGCCGCTCAGCGGAGCATCCACACTAGCAGCGCGACGCTGTCGCCACCTACATGTCGAGCTCGCGGCGAATACGCTTCGAGATTCGCGATCGCTGCGCCGCCTGCCGCCGCTTCTCCGCGGCGTTTGCGGGATTAGCGCTGCGTGGCTGATAGGCGGTCATGCAGTGTTTCGGTTCTCTTTCGCTTTTCTTTGCCTTTCCGCGCACTAAACAACTTGTTATGGTGACGTCTGTAAGCTAACTGCACGTATAGGGCACTTAAAAAAAACAGCTGCGTCTTGGTAGAGCGCTCTAACGCCAACAAGAGCTACCCGCGGGAGGCGGTTCTGCGCGCTTCTTGGCCGCTCTTGCGGGCGTCGGCGACGGCAGCAGCATATCACCGCTGTCACCTTCGAACACGTCAGCACAAGTGAATTCTATTTATTGTCGCCTCGTTTAGACATCATATTGGCACTGTAAGAGGTTGGTTCGTTTTGCAGCGCAGACAACAATGCGGCTTTGCTCCTATTTACGTCGTAGAAAAATATGATTCGGGGATGTGATAACCCAATTGCTGACAAAAACTTGTGCCTTTCATGGGAATATAAGCCACGCGAAAATGTTAAGTACACTCAAAGGATGTGCAGTGTCATATATG
>NW_027526203.1:262447918-262695418 GCF_048455015.1 Haemaphysalis longicornis
TGTTTAAAAATGCGGAGCGAAATCAACGAATGAACGTTTTAGTAATCACACACACAATTGCTGCGTGTTCACTTTTCGTTTGTTTTTTCGCCTTCAACGAACGGCTGATCACTCGGCGGACGCATTTTGAAGAATACAGGGTAGGCAGTTCACAAGCGATACGAGGTGTCGTTGGAAGAGTTGATTGATTTATTGCAGGGTTTAACGCGCCGACGAAACGGAGACGATGAGTCATGCCGTAGTGGAGGGCTCCAGATTAATTTTGACCACCTGGAGATCCTTCACGTGCGCCGAAATCTCGTACACACGGGCTCGTTGGAAGAGTGTCGTATCTGATAAGGGTTCTGATTTCGGTTTATGCTAGATTCTGCAGTCTCCCTGTGTCATATGACGATGTTTCGAAGAGTTTGGTCGGGGACGCGGATTACTCTATAATACCCGTCTTCGCGCTTCTCGTGGAGGATAAATGTAACAGATGAATCTTTGCGAGCGCTCACCTCGGGACAAGATGACCCACATTAAATTTGTCGTCGTGTGCTGACTCCGGAGTGTAATTTTCCATTATCCATCGTACTTGTTTTGTACAATGTTTGTGAAATTTGTGCCGCATTGGCTTTTTCATGGTACTGATCAATATCTGCTATGTGATACTATTGGCAGGCGTAACTTTCGTGCTGTCAGGCATAAGTGCTCCGCTGGATTTTGTAAGTGCACACACAAAGTCGATTTACATCATAGTGTGTATGGCCGCAACATGACCATCGGAGGAAACACTGCTTACGGAGACACTGCCACTAAATTTCAGGGCAGCGGAATTGCAATCAGCTGCATGCAAATGCTGGCTTCGGGACGCGGGCCTGTGACACACGCCCGGCGCTTATATAGATCTCACTAAGATCGCGTCATAAACGTTTATACTCTCGTGAACACCCCACGCTTGCACACAGAGTGCCTGCTCCACGTTATTCGGTATTTGTAACGCGGACAAACGGTAAATCGCTGTCTTGAACGAGCCCCAAAAGCAACGGCGACAGGGGGGACCGAGCCGGGGACTGCCGCGCCTGCTTTCGAAACGGGCCGCTAGGGGGATTTCAGTGGCGCCCCTACTAGGGTGCCTCGATGCGCGCCCGCTCTGCGGAGGGTGGTGCCACTCTTTGAAGGGGTCGTCGCCGCCAAGACCGGTTCTCGCGAGGCGCCGCCGCCATTTTCTTGCATCCCGCCCCCGCCGACTCCCGCGCTAGGCGCGCGAAAAGCGGCGCTCTTCACAAAATCTCTTTGCAGAATGTCTGGGTGCTGCGTTCTCTTGTGTTCTAGCAGCGCTAAAAATCTCTGGAGCATGTTTCGTTTCCTAGAGACCCAAAAAGGCGGCTTCTGTGGACGGTGAAGATCAAGCGGGACAAGTGGCAGCCGACGAAGCATTCCTGCATATGTAGTGAGTGCAAGTACCCGGCTTCCAAGCAGTGCAAAATCTATTTGGGGCTATTGTAAGCTTGTCTGTGTGGCTGTTTCTCGATACCAGACGCACGGTTTTACGTGTTTATGTTGGAGGTTTCATCATGCTTTTGCGGCCTTTTTATATTTTGATCGATGCAAACGGACGTGGCCTCTTAAAGCGGGGGGCCGATATAAAACGTGTGGCGCTTTGCATCTTTAGTCATTTCACTTTGTATCACGAAATAAGGCGCTCGTTGTAAAAAGGTGTGCGACCTTTCTCAGTCCCGAAGCGTCACCCCGGCGCATCACGCTTACTTCCCCAAAAGCCCATTTTTTGGCAGTGTGAATGATATATCCCAAAGCGTAAAACTGCATGCGACGCGTTATGCTCGTGTTTCTCCGTGTTGTCCCAACTTAAGGTCTGTTATAAATCTTGTTGTGCGCAAAAATTATAATATTTAAGACATTTATTGACGCTTATCATGTCATAAAAGTAGCGCATGGAGGTGAAAAGAAATGTGTTAATTACACCTCTATTATGTGAATCATGTGGGGATGTGAGCCGATACGCATGGATGCCGGTTTCTTTGATTGGCTTGATTTCACGTCATTTATTCTTATTTCTCGGGAGCAAAAGGCACCTACATTGACAATTTAGCGTGCAGGCTCACTTTGAAGGATCCTGTTTTGAAAAAATCCGTGCAGATGGATGGAAGGAGCTGAAGCCAAATGCTGTGCTAACGCCTTTCCCAATCAGAGGTCGGCGTTTACCATTTCATTCACTGCGTGTTTTCGTATAAGTGCGTACATTACTTTAAAAATCGGTCCAAAGCAGCGAAAGCCACCCGGAGACAGAACGCAGCCTGAGCCCACATCCAACAATGAAGAGGTGGACAACCCCGCTGAAAAACTTCACGCATCATCAGACAGCGGAAATCCTCCCCGAGTCAACTCACAAGAGACGCCATCGGTATCACAAGAGACGGTATCACAAGAGACGTCATCGGAAAACCTCCAACTCAACAGCCCAGGTGTCGAAGCTTTGAATGTCGAAATTGCAAACTCGACAAATAAAACTCTCACAGCTAGTGAGACACAAAGGGATTGAGCTGAGTTGAAAAAGCAGTTGGCAGACCTGGAAAGAAGATACACCGCACTTCAAGAACATCACACACATGCTGAGAACGCAATTCAAAACCTCAAAGAGCAAGTTCGAAAACATTCGAGCATAATCATCATTACCTGTATTATAACTGCAGTGAAGTGTGTTTGTATCATTTTGTACATAATGTATTATGAATCAGCAGTGGAGGATGTCGTTCATCACTTTGTGCATAGTGTATTTTTGCTTCAAGGTATTAAATGATTTTCCTACATCCGTGTAAGCCTTTATGTTTAGATTGCAGCCCAAGGACGCTGGTTCGATTCTCGACCGCCGCGGCCGCTTTTCTGATGGAGACGAAAATACAAAACGCCCGTTTGTTCGAGATTTCGGCGCATGTTAAAGATTCCTAGGTGGTCAAAATTAATCCGTAGCCCTCCACTACGGCGCCTCATCACCTATGTAGCGTAGGCGCTTTAAACCTCACCAATCAATCAATCACGTTCAGATTGCACAGTGCATGCATGACACACTTTGCCGCCAGGCAATCCTGTATATGTAAGTACCGAATAATAGTTTCAGTGGCTGTAAGCGTGCCGGACATTCACACTTGAATATGCAGCAGTTCCCTTCCTTCGTGTACTCCGCCTACTTTCTGCTATGTTTATATATAAACGCAACGACAGCAAGTTCACGGCGTCGGTATGACACGACGGCGTGAAGTTTTCCACCGTGTCACCTATCGTAAAAAAAGAAAGGCATTCACCATACCTTCACTTATCACCTCAAAATAGAGAATCCTTCACCAAAACCTTACTCTTCTGTTCATCTACGCTAGAAAAAGAATGTATATCAAACCCACACTGTTAGCGAGACCAGCACTATCAAGGCGCGTCACGCAGCAAACGCGCGCCCCGCGCCTAGCGGATGCAAGAAAATGGCGGTCGCGCTAGCAGACGACGCGGTTGTCCTCACCCTCAGCGGAGCGGGCGCGCATCGAGGCACCCTAGCCCCTACAGGCCGCGCTCGAGGCGTATATGTCCCTGACGACCAAAATTACAGTACGGCATCCAGGGGAGTGATGTATGGGGAGAATGGGGTGTCAGGACTGTGGGCAGCTGTGGCCAAGACGTCAGCTGTCTCATTGCTTTTCATGCCGACATGGGATGTTAGGCACTGAAGGCGTATGCTAAGCCCAGCTGCTTGGAGTGTGTGAACTCTGCCGGCGATGTGTTTCACATCTAGGCCGGCTCGCTTGGGGTAGTGAAGCTGCAGGAGACCTGCTCAAGTGTCATTCCATTGCATAGACTATATTTCCTTGAATGGTCTTCCCTGGCAGGTGCAAAGCGGTAACCTCAACAGGGGTATAGCTTACAAAAAAGGCGGTATTTCCTCGTGACACCGAGTGTTGGTATGCAGCAAACTGACAACGCGTAGTTTTGACCCGGTCATGCAGAGCTTTCGTTTGAGACCCGGATCTTCTCCCACAGGTCCTCTGGCAGCATGCGGCTGCTTTTTGTTGAAGGGTGCACCTTTATGAACAGCAACCTGGGAGAGAGTTATAGTAATGTTCAAAGGAATCCAATGAACTTCCATCTCCAAACATCAGCGCAGACGAAGTGCTGGCAGCGTTCGTGAAAAGCGGAGTCGGAGCACCAACAGTTCGGTGACGAGACGAGCAACAGGCCGGGTATATGCTACTTGGTGGAACTTCCATGCGTGGTCGCATGCACGCGCTGTTGCATTCGGTTAGATAGTGTTATAGTACATTGGTAATGCTCCAGTCAATGTACACATACAGGTAGATAGTGGTAGATGCTGTGGGTCTGGTGAATTTGCCGTTTACGCTGCAAGAGCAGCGGCATCTGAGGCTTGTTTCTAGGAGATCAGTTTAACGACGCTAATAGACTCATTAATGAATTGTGCTCAGCTGTGTTTCCCGAGTAGGAGTGAGGGCATGGTATAGACCGGTTAGGGATCGCATACGTGTTTGATTGGTTCAAGGAGGGCTCAGACCGACTTTTTGTAACAGATGAGTTTAGGTTGACAAAGTATATTCAGGGCGTAAGAATGCCCTGACCAGCATGCGAGTCATCATGGATGCGGCAGCACGGGAATTTTGGGAAATGCGATTGAAGGGTGCAGTGGTTGTGATGCCTTTTTTCTTCGAGGAACTAATGTATGGTGTCGCTGAACGAGAGGCCCTGAAGATTCGAGCCCAAGACACGCGGGGTAGACATTGTATTTATAAACGCGTCTTGAACGGAAAGGCAGATAGGAGAGGTTGTCAAGAGTTGATGGCTCAATGTATTGGACACGGTTGCTTATTTGGTTGCAGAGAGTGCAAGGGTACAAGTTAACCACGTGATGGTGCTCGATTGCATAGACCTTTGTAATTGCATGAGTTCATTTTCAGCTCTTTTAAAATCTTTTAACGCCAGATTTGGCTATCAATAGCCAAATTCGGCGAAATATTGTTTGGTTTGGGTATAATTTGTTTCTTCCAGCTGTTTTTAAAGAGTGATCGACGCATTCACAATTATAATGATTAAACGTCTTAACTTGGCAAATTGCGCATTTTTGGGCAGATCGTGTTACGTTACTCGGCAAAAATGATTAAGCATTGAAATGGCTTGGTGGGCTATCAAACCGCTTCCCTGCAAAAGTCCACATTTCTAGATCTATCTCAGTTGTAAAACTCCGCGTGGAAGCGGCGTCAGGAAGTGACCACTTTCAGATTTCGCCCATGGAGTATGGAAGCAATCTGCCATGAACACAACGCAGAGCAAGCGAGGTTATTTTCGAGCTTCCTGTACCAGCATGTCTAAACTGGCGGGTTTGTGTCAACCTGTGCCAGCATGTCTAATAAGGCAGGTTCGGATCGCACATATTTGCGTGCCAGGACGCGAGAAAACTTCGGCACTGAAGCTGATGCTAGGGGATGCAGCAGGACATGCAACGGAAGTGAAGCTGATCTATGTAGTGGAGATACTGATAATTAATTTTCACAAAGCGCCCAATCCTGTTCTCACTGCTTGACCCGCTTAGTTCTGCGCACTGCGCACAGAATATCTTAAAGCGCGAAAGACATTCACGTTGACGGCTGTTTGGTGTCACCCATCTACCTCTGAACACAGGTCGACAGCGTGCCTATTCCCACCTGCACGATGAAACCCCTTCCGAGGGACAGGTGTTCGGTCACGTGACCCACTTTCCTTTCGCTCTCGACCGCTCTCCTCTGAGAAGGCGCGCTTCCTGTAGCGGTGGCAAGTGTTCACCCGCGTGACCTTTGTTTAACCTGTGCCGACTGTTTGTTTTTGTCCTGACAAAATGAGGCGCCCAAACTGGATGCCCGATCAAGAAAACGCGTACAAAGAGCACCAACGTATTTTCAGTCCGGGAAAAGTGTCGGCAAATCTGCTAGAGCGGATTAACGGTGCGAGTCAAGCAGAAGCGGCATTAGCGTGAGGAACCAGCGCTGCGTTCTCGTTCAGTGCTCTGCTCCACCTCACAAACGTCGCTATGCGCATGTGCAAATCAGAGGTGCAACGAACGAGTTTACTCGTACCGTACTGTGTTCGCACCACAAACCAAAGAGGTGCTTTTATTTCGCGTCACGAGGCATAATCGCCTCGCATTTTTCACCCTCGCTTTGCCGTGTGGACAGCTTCCAAACCTCTGTAATGGTAGCTTCATACACTGCTCTTTTTGTATTAGTGCAAATCCTTGTTACAAAACTAGCTTGCGTTATTAATACGAGTTCTAATTGCTTCAGTGTCACTTATTATATTCCTGTACTACGTCTTCAGAAATGTTCTCACAATCTGCAAGCCTTTCTTTTTGTCACGTCTCATATCTGTTTTAATTCTTCCCGAAATGGCGATATGAAGTCATCGAACAAAATATGTTCGCATCCATACTGGTGTAAAAAACGTCTTCGCTGAGGGTTGTGGCTGATTCAGCTACAGGTGGGCGGTACATCTCGAAACCCTGAAACGAAGATCTACACCCAAACTTGGTGACAGCCACCGCTAATGCCACGAGCTTGTTCTCCGCTGCGTATGGTCGGCTCCGTCGCTCCTGTCAGGGCAGCCATACCCAATCAACGGACACATCGGTAAAGAGAAAAAAAAAAGAAGAGTGCCGGGTTTTCCCAGTGCAACCAAGCTATTGCACCCCGTGTCCCCGCTCTTCCCAGCCCGCGAGGCATAACCACGCTGACATAAGCGTCGACAGTCGTTTGGCTGCCAAGGGAAACGAGATTTACGCCCGTGACTGGCAGACGGAGAAAGACGACCTTCGATCATCCTCTCAGCGCGACAATTCGCAACGTAAGAAAGAACAACACCCTGTTTCTGCTCAGCGAAAGCGTGAACGAGATTGCGTGCACTGCACTTTCACGACTTTCAACACGGAAAAAGCAGGGCCTCCTCTCCGGGAGCAGGAGGAAGTGGAGAGGGAGTGGCGTTGCCATTATTCCAAGCCACGCCCCACTGCTCGGGGCCACTATAGCTGATACGGAGAAAACACGCTGACGTCGTGACTTTCGAGCGGTATTCCTAGCCTCTGAAGGACCTTTCTTGTACGCTCGTTAAGCGTCTGTGGCACCCACAGAACCTAAAGCTTTGTAAATTTACGAGTGTCTTAAGCTGGGTGATTATGAAAGCGGTTGCAATCGGAACGCCCCTTGAAACTTCTATATATGACCGCGCTGTGCAGCGCTTGCGGCCGTGAACAGACGGAGCACAGAGCGCCTCGCTCTCTCAAAGAAACTTGGTAAATACAAGCTACGCTCGTTAAGATGCCCCTGCGCCCTTCTTAAAAAAACAGCGTTCACCTTTTTGTACCTTGGAGTTGATAGAATCGTTCTTGTATTATTTTAGTTCTAACTTTCTCTGTGCACAGTGAAAACAACTAGACACTTATTTACGGTTGCTTCTAAGGGAAGAAGCAACCGTAGGAGAAGCAATCTACGTTTGTAAAAATAAGCGAAAAGACCGCAATTTTTACCCATACCATGCTCTGCACGTGAAACTGTGTGCCCATTGTTAGACTCAATTTATTTTAACTGCAGGGAGCAGAATGGGATTTCCCTTAGCCAATGACTGCACGGGACGCTGTCTGGCGGGGCGGCAGCTATTTACCAAAAACGTTCGGGTAACCTTTGTGGAGCGGAGGAGGGAAGTGCTCGTCTCCAGATATTTCACTGCATTTTATAAACGCTGCTATTGACCATACCGCCTGGCAATTAAGATTGAGCTCATGTCAAAAGTAATATCGCTTATACATTTGGGAATTCTTACATCCTGGAGCAACGTTTAAGGAGCAAATAAGCGGCGCACGTTCATATCTTTTAAGCGTACCCTCAGGTGTGCCACAAGGCTCTGTAATAGCCCCTTCAATCTTTTTAATTTATATGAATGATATTGCAAACGTTGTTACTCTTTTTGTTGATGCAAAGTTGTATGCAGATGATTGTCTTTTTTTTTGTAACGTGAAAAGTGTTGCTGATCACATGCTCCTCAATGATGCTCTCCGATGTATTGATAACTGGTGTGAAAAATGGGACATGAAAATTAATTTCGATAAAACTGTTTGCATGACGATTTCGAATAAAAAATCCATGCTAAACTATAAATACGCAATAAGCAACAGAGAAATTAAGAGTTCTACTAAGTTTAAATATTTAGGTGTTACTTTATTCAACAGTTTAAAGTGGGACAAGAATATTGACAACATTACAGGACTGGCAAAGCGAAAGCTGTCTTTTCAGAGACGGAAACTAAGGAATGCAACACCCTGTGTTAAATTGTTGGCCTATAAGACGATTGTTCGACCAACGCTGAAGTACGCAGCTGTCATCTGGGATCCGCATACTAAAATTGGAATTAACAAATTTGAACGAGTCCAAAGATTGGCAGCGGGGTTTATGTATTCAAATTACAAGAGAAAACAGTCTGTATCACTTTTACTTGCTAGGGCTGACCTTCAACCAGTGGCTACACGTACAAAAATAGCCCGTTTGAAATTCCTTTACGTCCTATATCATAAAAACTACAAACTGGATCCTGGAATATACTTGCGCCGCCCAGGACGGGTGTCGGCTCGTACCAATCACTCATTTATTGTTCAGGCATATGCACCGCGGGTGGATGTATTTAAGTTTTCGTTTCTGGAGCGATCTATTGTTGATTAGAATGCGCTTCCTCCCGAGGTGTTTAAAAGATGCAGATCCTCACAGGACTTTTAACGACGGCTGGACTTGTTTTTTGCATGACCATTGTGTATTGTTCACCTGTTCACCTCCCACCCCTGCTAAAGCCCGCAAGGGCCAGCAGTATTGTAAATAAAATAAAATAAAATAAAATAAAATAAAATAAAATAAGAAACCTTTGATTTCTCTAAATAGATTGATGCTGAAGGTTCGTCAATGCCTGTTCATATGCATGATGGTATTCATAGCTTTATAACACCAAACCAACATTTTGGACCGGGGGCTCAACAATCAAGTGCACTTTATGCCTATATTTCCCGATACCTTAGGTGCATAGCTTCCAAATACAACAAAACTCACAAAAACTTTATGGCAAGAGTCATTGTCTTTACGACATTATCGCCTGAACACTAATGAGCGTTGTATATTACACTGAACATGACTTTGCGTCCATGCGCTCGTGCGAGCAGTAGGGAGCAGTCCTTTCCGCGCCATCACACGACTTCAAAGAACTGGTGAGTTTCTCGTATTCGGTGTGGTCTGGATAATACGCGGGCAGTCCAAGCGCTCCCCTCAGACAGGAGGGGCTATGCACGTGAATTTAGATGACCACATTGTCCAAAGTGAGCCCGGGACTAAAAATTCAAATGGACCACACTCCGCTTTGCCACCCGTCTGGAAGTGAATTCCACTCCGGTTGCGGATGTGAAGGTCAAGGGCGCAGTTTCACAAAGCTATTCGCACGTGAGATATCAAAAGAGCACTTTCAGACTGGCCGGCGTCCGCTCATGGTTCGCATACCCCACGAAAGGCGAGATGAGGGCCAAGGCTCCGGCCGATCAAAGCGTACTCTTACGATTTGTAATGTCGCAACAGCTTCGTGAATCTGGGCCGAGATTCATCACACTTTTATTTATTTATTTATTTATTTATTTATTTATTTATTTATTTATTTATTTATTTATTTATTTATTTATTACAATACTCTCAATGCCTCGAAGGGCGTTATAAAGAGCAGTGGGATAGTTATAAAATATTTATTAATGGCATTCTTAAACGATGGTGAGTCAGGGTTGCTGGTGATGGAGCCGGGAAGGTGGTTCTAGGCCGAGGCTGTATCCGGTAAAAAACTAACTGAAAAATACGCATTTCTCGGTACGCTAACGTTAAATCTGTGGTCAATGCGTTCTGAAATGTAAGCAGGTGGTGAGCGAAGGTCGTGTTTGATATCAGGATTGGTGAAGTGGATTTTATGGAAAACACAGATGCCAGAGACATTTCTTCTGATCGGTGAGATAGAATGCCCAAGGTTAGATTTAGTACCTGTAGTAGATACGCTTGCCTTGCGGGAGCTGTTAGAAACAATAAAACGTGCTGAGTGGTTCTGTACCGATTCAATTAAAGAAGAAATAGATAACTGGTGAGTGTCCCAAATCGTTGACGCATACTCAAGCTTCTTTCTCACAAGTGTTTTCTATAGAAGCAGTTTTAAAAAAGACTGGAGCTAGCAAAAAATTTAAACGCAAAAATCTGTATTGACTGATTGATTGATTAATTAATTGATTGATTGATTATGCGGTTTAACGTGCCCAAACTACACGGGTTATGAAGCACGCCGTAGTGGAGGGCTCCGGATTAATTTTGACCACCTGGGGATCTTTAACGTGCGCCGAAATCTCGAACACACGGGCGTTTTTACTTTTCTCCTCCATCAGAAAAGTGGCCACCGCGGTTCAGTGGCGGTCCCAAGGGGGGGGGCGAAGGGGGCGGTCGCCCCCCCCCCCCCAAAGAGGTCCTCAGTTTCTTATTTCTAGTTTTTTTAAGCATTCCACTTGCGCGAAGTTAAAACCCAGCGGGGGTTGCACCGCATACGCGCACACGCCTCCATGGTTATCACCCCCTCCGCAGAATTGGCGCAAGGAGGAGAGCGATTTTTATTTGCCTCGCCCCCCCCCCACCCCCCCCCCCCCAAAAAAAAAATCGCCCCCCCCCCCCCCCCCCCCAAAACCGATCTCTGGGACCGCTACTGCCGCGGTTGGGAATAGGGCCCACGTAGTTGAGCTCTGCAACACGATGCCCTAGGCGCAAAAAGCCAAGCATGCAGTTAGCGTTGCAAGTGATATTGCCAGTATCCTTATGCCATAATAGCTCGTTACTAATCTGAACACCGATGTGCTTGCAGAAAAACAATTAAGAAAGTATTGAGGCTGGTTATGGCTATTAGAAGCGTTAGAAATCTTCATATATATGCACTCAATTGGATTAAGGTTCAGGATCCAGTTGTCACACCAGGATGACACGGCATTGAGGTCACACTGTAGTGAAAAGGAGTTGTCGGAGTTGGTTATTTTACAATTTATTATACAGTCATCCGCATGCGAAAAGCCGAAAAGTCAAACCCCCCTCCCCGAAATTTTTACTGCGAAGCAATATATGTCTACCCCCCCCCCCCCCCCTCCCTCTTTTTCATTCCGGTGAAGCCGCTTTACTCGGCGCCGCTCGGGCGTTCCTTTTCGCCACCGCCAACCCTTAGCTCTTTCCCGCCTGTTATTAGAGAGTTTTAGCTGACCGTTTTCGACGCTCCGCTCCGGTATCGGCGGCCCGCTCAGCGCAACCGGAGCCCAAACGCGCCACGCATGCGCAATGGCGCTTCCGCTTGCTATCGGAGCGGAGCGGACCGTGAAAGACGGTCAGCTAAAACTCCCTATTTGCCGGCGTCTTTCACGTTTAAGCACGTGCACATAAGCTATTGCCGGTTTATGCGTGCATGGGCGGGGAGTGGAGGGAGGGCGGGGGGCGAGCACGCGAAGCTATAGGTTTCGTGCCCCCACCGATGACATGTCCGTTGTGCTGGCGGGGGCTTACACGTGGACGTCAAACAGCCGAACGCGACCTGTCGGTGTCTCACTGGTCGAGCGGATTGGGTTGTGTTACACAGACAGTAAGATGCCTACGACGCGGGAGGGAAACAGGCAGCCCCATGCTAGTTCGCTAGAATAAAGCTCGAGTCCTTTCAAGTTTCATTCAGCTGAAGGGCTAGGAAGTATATGCATGCTCAATCGCAAATTACAAACAAACGGGGTTCGTTTTGTGCACTCCGTCGACTGCGTCCAGGTCACCCATCTTCACAGAATGGACGGTCGCTAATTATTTTCCAGGCAGCGCGAAAGCGAGTGGTAGTGTTACTTCTGGCTAAAATTTTGCCTTCCTAGTCTACAACCCATAACTCCCCACCCGAAAAAAAATTCTGGTTACGGCCCTGATACCGGGCATGCTTCTTCGCCTTTTCAAGCGCTTGAGGTGAATGTCTGCTTTTCTACCAGTGTGTCGCATTTTAAGGCATGTATACATTTAAAGGAGTTTATATTGCTCCTGATGGCGGAGATCATGTTCAATGAAAACCCTCCGTGGGTCTGCTTACTCATAACGCTCCAAAATGACAAATCCGTGGGATGAAACGATTGGAGTAGAACAATAAGATGACTCGCACAGAAAAGGAGCTGCAAAGCGGGTCAGAAATTAAGTTTTAGATTGCAACATGTCGCAGCTGAGATAAAATTTTCAACTTAAATCGTTTACCTGACCTCGTTATTCGTTAAAGTCACATGCTGGAAAGCAGCGACTGGTAATTCAGGTGCACTGTAGCGAAGCCGACTACTTGACTTGCCTGCGTGCTTGTTTGTCTGTCTGCCTGCCTGCATGCTTGTCTGTCTGTCTGTCTGTCTGTCTGTCTGTCTGTCTGTCTGTCTTTATTTCTTTCTTTATTTCTTTCTTTCCCTCTCACGCTCCATTGATGCCTCCCACACGCATGCTGGCGCAATCTGTCATTGTCCGTAACAGCTAGGCCTTGGTCTTCGATCGTTCCTTGGCGGAAGAACGGCCTTAGGTATAGTACGAGGCCAGCTTTGTTCGTACTACTTGGCGTCCTAACCACACCGGTGGCCAGGAGCAATAAAATCGCCGCAAGGAAAGCACTCGAGCAGAAAAGGCTGTCGCACACGAGAGACAAGTGTACCAGGAAACAAAGAAAAGAGAAAGGATTGTACAAATCGAAGGAAGCCCCCGGCGTCCACTTGAAAGGGACTTCTGAGAAGGCGCGCGCTTTGGTGCCGCTGCAACGGGCAAGGCCGGCCGCGGCGTCGTCAGCTGTGACGCGCTCGCTCGCCGGTGGCGCATCGCGACCAGCGTGGCGAGTGCGGCGGCGGCGGCTGTGTCAAGCATCCTAACGGCCGGGCGGGGCAGAGGGTGCGGGCGGCGAGCCGAGGTAGCGTAACGCGAGGTGAGGGGTGCGGTCACGTGGCCCGGTTCCCCTTTCACCTTCCGCGGTGTATTCCCGGCTTCCCATCCGGCCCCATAACCAGAGAGCGAACAACGACGGCCCCAAACGCGGCATCCCCGAGCGGACGCGCTTGCATGGACCAGGCCGCCGACGCAGGCCGAGCTCGACGACCGCACGATGCCCCACGCGCCGGCTCCGCTGCTGCTGCTGCTGCTGGCCGCGCTGGCCGGCCCCGCGCAGCAGCAGCAACAGTTCTCGCCGAGGACCCGCTTCCAGCCCGTGCACCGGTACCCGCCGCTGCCCAACGGCATTAAGATCAGCCCCGAGCTGATCAACCAGGCGCTCCAGCTGCCGCCCGCCAATGGCCACCCGTCGGCTCAGCAGCAGCAGCAGGGCTTCAGGCCACAGCGCATGGTGCAGCTGACCATCGCGCAGGGCGTGCTCCGGGGACGCGTGATGAGGACGCCCAGTGGCCGAGGCCTGGTCGCCTTCCTGGGCGTACCGTACGCCGCCGCGCCTCTCGGACCGCTGCGCTTCAAGGTGAGCGGCACGACGAGCACGATAGCCCGTTCCTGTACATGCTCCCCGCACTGTGCGCATACGGGAAGCATGTACGGCAACTGCGGACCCAACGGCGACCGCCGATGTCTCGCCATGGCACTCTGGGTCTGCGAGAGCACCGCTGAGGAAAACGGCACGTTATCGGAGAAAAAAAAAATGTTTGCGGTTGCATGTGTAATTTTCCGATTCCCTGCTCGCTTACTTCCCTTCATCAACTTCACATAACGAACAAAGACGGACAGCATCACTGTCGCACAGCGCTATATTTATTTTCCTGTTTTAAAATTTTTCGCTCATCTTCGAACTATCCTCATGGCCGCAATCTCGCCGATGGCGCAAATTAGTCGCCTCACCAAAGTTGAAAGCACAACTATGTAGTTCTTCCTAAAACTCTTGCTTTACGTGCACTCTTCAAGGCTGAAACTGGTGCACCCACGGACACCCATTTTGTGTTTGCAACAACAACAGCAGCAACAACAAAAAAAGAACAGCTGCTATGTAGCAAAAAACGTAGTGTGGCTGCGTGCTTGCGTTCGCGAGATATTTACCCCGGTTTCTGAACACTCTCCTTTCACTGCCGCTTGATATGTTCCCTAATCCGCTCCCTATGCGTCAGAAGAATTAGCACTGCATGGTTGCGCACTAACGTCCTTACGGAGGAAAATCGATTCGTTGGGTTACGTGCATTCAGCTGTGTGTATAAACGACACTCGATAAAAGGGATTGCATGGGATAAGTTTCCGTGTCATTCTTATCTTTCAATGCTTGCCCCCGTTCTTGGATGGCATATATCGGAGTATGTCCGTCCCCTTATCCGATCCGCTTCTAACCCCCTGCGCTCAGAACTTTCTCATGTCGTCCCCCGATCATTTCCGGGAATTTTTTCTCCTCCTCGATGATCCGCTTTCGTAATATGCTACTGCGCACCCTGCACTCCTCATTATCGCAAAAATTTTAGAGGGAAACCAAAACACATTTACTGCGACAATTTACGCGCATTAGGATTACTGAAGTGTCGAATTATAGCGATAATTATCGAAGCCGTTTAACGAGAATAACCACGCTTACCTTATGTACCCCCAAAGCGACCCCCTCCATCGACCACAACCGCCACCACAACCACGCGCTTGAAAACAAGATTTGATACGTCAAAATAAATACCTGTAAGACACAGAGACGCGTCATAGTAGTACATCCAGATTTAGTTTGGAATTAGTTTGCGAACGGGATTAGTTTTGTTCTCCCCGACTTCTCAATCGCTCGCAAAGCGTCGTGTTTAAAGGCAGCTTGTTTTTATATTTCACATCCATCAGAAATACACTCCCCCCACACTCGTTTTAGAATTTTCACGGCTTTGAGGCTCGAATTGGGTCAGAATAACGCCAAGGGCACAGCATTTCTTGCTTCTTTCCGAACGAGAAAACTGTTCGCAATTAGCACTACGCGGCGTTATTTGTTTGAATTTATAGCTCACGTGCATATGCTGGCTACAAAGCACCACGTAGCGCAGTTGTGTCCTACAGATGATTTTACATCAATACACATCACCCCGTTTATTTCACATTTTTACCATTAAAGTATACTGGAGGCATAAGCGGCTATAAAGATCGCCCCACAATGTAAAAAAGAGAGAGAGAAAAAAAGGAGCGAGTCTGTTCGCAGCCGTTTCCGTGCTCTTTACGAGTGAGTGGTGCAGACGGATCCGGAAGCTGTACACCGTTGCGTCCGGCACAGCACGTGCGACGCTTCAGGACGTAAAGCTACGTGAGCTGTAACGAACAACGACGACGGGAAAGCGAGCGTGTGGGCTCATGTGCCGTAACGAGAGAACTCGCGAAACGGCTTCTGACACCTTCCCCACCTCCTGTCTCGCTCAGAGTAAGCTTACAGCATACTTATATCTTCTGTGCTCCGTGCATGCGAATAGCGTTCTAGCGGCTCGCGATTTGTCACGGGACCGCTCCGTTACAGCTCGAAGTAGGCAGCGCGTATAATATGCGCATTGCAAGTTGTAAACACTGGAGCAGCCTAAATTTTCTCAACGAAGGGGTAGAGTTGAATGCGAGTGTACCGTATAAGACTCACGTTTGGGCTTTGAAACGGCGTGCAGGTAAAATGATCATAACAAAGCAGAACACAGCGCTCATTCCGGCAATGTCCTCCTTATCGAGGTAGCTATCATGCGAGGCCAGGCCAATGTCATTGAATGGTGGTGTAATACACCGACTATGTCGCCTCGCTCTTTTTGAATGGCAACCTGAACCCCGCAAATAACCGCTTACCCATTATGCAGCTTTAGCTCCTTGTATTCACAGTACGTTTCTTGCGTTGTTTTTATTGCTGAACTAACAAACAGCCAAAGCCACAACCTTATGATCGGCAAATATCATCGACTTAATTAATAGCGTGCCGAAGCAACTCGAGTACGCAACGACTAAGAAGCACCGTCCGAAGGAATGGGCTCGTTCACGCAGTGGTGCTTTTTTTTTTTTCGCCACATGCAGCTCCCGTATCGCCCTTTGGGGCGACCAAGAGTATAATGAACGCTCATTATAACAAAAGCGCTTTGTTCAAATTCTCGCTTTATTTGAAGTTTTCACGGTCCCAACAGGAGACTCCGATTTTAACGAAATACCGCTTACAACAAAGTCACTCTCATGTCAAGAAGATCGCGTTTTAAGGAGGGTTTACTGCGCTACGTGCGTGATGAGCGTGAGGGCCAAATCAGCCGTGTTCAGCTCCTTTTAATGTGGTCACACCGCAAGTATACCTGAAATGCGAGTGACGCAGCAGTGTAAGCTGGGTTCAAGGGTGAGGAAGCGACCCGTTTCGCAAGACAGATGCGTGTTGGTACTTCCAATTATTTTCGAATAGTATACGTGAGAGAGAGAACTTTTGTCCAGTTTACAGCATTTATGGCTCCGATTACTTGATGTGCGCTTTATTGTAGCTTTTTTGCGTTCCGGTTGTTTTGTCGTCGGTCTGAAATTTGACGCGAGCTACTTCGTATTGGACAGGTTTGTTGCCTAGCCGTTCTCTCGGAGCCTTATTTAGAGCCACTGTTGACGGTGCAGCCCGCCCGTAAGCCTTGATACGATGTCCCTATATGCACTTTGAAGACCATTGTCGCCTAGCAGCTTTTATGAGCTGCTGTAAGACGTAAATTCAGCCGTTATTTCCTGACGGCTTGTAGTTAAATACTTATTATCGTTTATTACTGATAATAACGGCGTGCCCCCGAAGTTTGGTGTTCACTCGTAGCTAGCGCGGAGGTTGCAGAGAGCGGTTAATATTCAGTTCATTCGTGAACCAACTAGTCTTCTCCCCCTCTTTTCCAGTGAATATCGGTAACAATGTAACTTCAAGTCAGTGCTGCTTTCGGTTCAATATGCTGCAGCAAAGAAATTCAAAATACACCCATTTAAGAGTTACTTGAGGGGGGGGGGGGGGGTACATTGCTTGTGAGGAGTCGTTTATTTGTCAGTCTTCAATAAAACCAGGCTGTGTGTACAAGTAAACAGTCATTTATTCCGGCGCACAATTATTGCGCTATGTACTGATTTCTCTCTTTAAGCATTTTCAGAAGAGACCATTGCTTTTCAGCGCCGTGCAGTTCGCGAAACGAGCGCTGCATACAAAGAGCATGTTTCGCGTATGCATACTAACGAAAGTGACCGCGCTAGCGGGATGTTTTTGGTGACCGAAGGTGACGTTAATTGTTTCAGAGGATAAGATTTACAGATGTGTCCTGCAATCACGGGCAGGCTTATTCTTGGAAGCGAAGAGAAATGGCAAATGAACGTGTCCGCGCAACGGCACTCCAGACAGCCGAATGACACTTCGCGTGGCCGCAGGTTCCCCATGACGGCTCAAAGGGGCTGCTATTGTTTTAGCGTGTTTGCATAGAACGAAATTTACAGCCGCTTTCCTTAACCTTTCGCTACCGAACGAAATCCATAAGCTTCATTAGAATTCGAGAAGAGTATAAGCCAGGAAAGGGACGTAAAAAAAAGTAAGAAAAGCTGAGGGGTTAGCCAAGTTAGGCCTGGTCTATAAATGGGATGGCACTGGCCTCAGACGAGCACGAATAACAAGTGGGCCGACCGTCGTAAACGGGAGACATATGCAGCTCTCGAGAGCGAGGGGGTGTGTCCAGACAAAGCGCGCGCGAAGGTCTTGGTCGCACCTGTTTTCGGCAGAGACCGCGGTCGTCTCAGCTGCAAAGTGGCTGGCCGTGGACTCCTCCGTGGGCGGCTGTGCGAAACCCTCTAAGCCTGATTCACTGCCACGGCCGTCCAGGGGCGCAGCCGCGCGCGCGGCGCCACATCATGCGCTCGATGGCGCCCAACTTCGCCAAGCGCTTTGTCCTTCTTTGTTTGCCCGCTTCTCTTTCTTGTCGCCCGCCACGTATTAGACAGCTCACGTGAAGGAGGCGGCGGTGGCTTTCCATGCGGCAGCCACAGCGATCCTCCCGTCAGACCTTCGTTTCCGCTCAGTTTATTTTGACGCACGCACGCACGCGTGCGACCGCATGCGCTCTGTAGCGCGTCGGTTTGAGGTGCGCAGCACCACGCAGGGCGGTTGCACATTATCCCGGTCTTCCGCTTTCAAGATCCCCGCGCCGGCCGTGTCGTCCGGCCAGAACCGTTTTCGGCGCGTAAACAACCCGTAAGGCCGGGAGCATATACTCGCCTTGGCGGCGAACCGTCCGCGCGCGACGACGTTCACGCGGCGAAATCGATTGGCATTGATATGTAGCGAAGGGCACGAAGAGCCTGCGGGATCGACAGTACCAGATGAAACGGCCATTCAACTGGCCCCTGGTACTACGCCTTGGATCCTACCATCCTGTGGCGAACTAAGAACGACATAGTCGTGGCCCTTGGCCATTGAAGTAATCGGGTGAAGCTAAAAGGAGCAGTGGCGCATGGTATTGCATGCATTGGGCTATGAGGGACATATCTTGGGTAGCCTTGAATTCCTTTGGAACCTCCTTAGGATTCGGATTGTGGCGACCACATCTCGAACACAAAGGTGACTACAGTGCCTGCATGTGAGAATGATATGACAGCTATTCCAAACTTTCTTACACGCATGAAGGTGACGGTACACCACTTATCGTCGTAAATTAAATCTTGGGCACGCTTAACGCGACGCCTAAGCGCACAGCAGAGGTGAGCGAGAAACTGTTATTTAGAAATATGTGTTGGTTTATGGGACTGTTCGAGGAAATTACGTCTGGTCGTCCGGAAAGTATAGGTAAATGAATGAGCAGCGACACCGACCAAATAATGTTAAATGATGATTACGGTCATTATGGTCGAGCTCTTAAAATTACACTGAAATGGTGGGTTGTAAGCACTGCCCAGTTACCTTACCGGATTGAATTGCAGAATACGTAGGCCATGTTCTGAGCTTTTGTGGCCGAATAGCGCGAATTTTCTTAACGAGAAAGGGGCGTTCGAAAGTGCCGTTTCCCTTGCTCTATCCTCCACGCCGATTTACTGACGTCGCCTTAGGCGAAAGCCCCCAGTGCTAAACTCAGTAGGTAGCTGATGTTTAGCCTATGCAACTAGTGCGTGAACAAAAAAAGAAAGCTGATGCTTACCATGAAATGGGTGAAAGTCCAACGTTTAAAGGCTGGGATAGGCTGAAAATGCATTGAAAGCAGGGTGACGTCATTACGGTAGTCGGTGTGGCGGCCGCCGCGAACGACACTTTCATTCTACCGCCAATTACGGACGAACTGAGGCTCTAGACTTACGCTAAATAGTGAAATAACGGGTTGAATGGTTTAAAATTTCCAATACAGCCGCAGATAAGACTTGGAAGTATTTTCTTCAGTGTCCCTTTAATCTCATTTCGGCATTTTTAGCCAATGTGAATAAGGCTTCCGTAATGAAGCTAGAAAGTCTGTTTTTAACCTGTATTGCAAGCCTTCGGCCGCCACCCTTGATTGTTCCTTTTTCAACCTAGAAAGGCACATTGCACTGTTTTTGTAGAAATAAACTTTACTACGGAGAGCAGACGACTTGCTTTCCGTCCTGGCTAGGTGGCGTCCGTAGTCCGGGATGCCACGGGCCCTGCAGCCGTCCCCCTCGCCTTGCCCACCAGCCAGGTTTGGTCTTCATGGTGGGGGATGGCCAGCTGGGCCCGGGCACTGCTCCTTGCTGGGTTTGGCAATAGGTGCTACGTCGGTGCCCGCACACTCCCGCACTATGTTTGGAATCGGGCAATACTTGCGTTCGACATCGTAACCTGCCGGGTACATCACGTGCAATAAGATGCCGTATGGGAACTAGTTCGTTGGCAGTAGCCTGAACAGGACCTCAACCGTACAAAAGAACAAGAAAAAAAAAAAAAAACATCCGCAGTGAGGTGGCGTAACTCTCAGCCTTAACGCTCCTTCTTGTGCGACTGCGTGAAAGCGAACTTCATGGAAGGCCTTCCTATACCCCCCCCTTCCCCCCCCCCCCCCCCCCCTAAAAGATGACGCCCTTTGCGAATTCCTTATACTGTCTTCGATTTTCATGCCTCCCTTCTTCCTTTACTTTCCTAACCCATTTTCTTTCCACTCTTCTACGTTTCATATGTCAAACGGCAAAATAACGAAACAAGAAAAAACTCTCCTGAAACATGTTGCATTATAACTTACCTCTAGAAAAATTCCGCAAGAATGCATAATTCAAATTGTGATTACCCGTCAGAACTGCCTTCGGGGCGAAGGCCCGTCGCTTTGGCAGGTGTTTCATACCGAGCACTGGTGGTCAGGTGGCCTGTGGAAGTAAGCTGTGTTGCTAACCATGGCGTATACGCACTCGCTTTATTGGAGCAATAGATACAGTTAACGATCCGCTTCGCTCGACTGAACCTCCGATGTGTGCGCCGCATCCCTTGAGCCACCCTCGAAAGGATATCTGGTTAATTCCTCATACACTTGGCAGTGTCTCTAGCACAGCGGGAAATTTGCTTTTTAAAAATAGGTAACAGTTAATGCTTTATCTACCAAAAGAATGTCATTAAGAAGAAAACTCTTGAGTTCTGCCAGAACGAACCTTTAGCTGGCCGGAGCGACTCGGTGTTTTCTGAGGATGATATAGCAAATGGTGCTGCTGTCCGTACGAGCTTGCAAGCACCAAACGAGTTTCGTTGTTATAGGCTGGTGGGAATATTTTGCTTTGTAGACCCTTACTTCGTTTCTTAAACATTCTATAGGAGGGAGCGCCGATGAGTTGCGAAACTGGGTACACTATAGCGAGAGCGGAAAGGCAATTCTCCGTGCAGAAAGCTTTGCAACCAAACCTAGTATTTCCAAGGGTCGTCGTATTGTTAAGAAAATTTTGCAAACATTCCAGCATGTTGCGAAGCATTAGCAGAAAGGGTGGACCTGCATGTCGCGCGTTCGCGTTACTTGTCTTTCTTCCGTCATTAAATTGCGCTCGGTCTGGATACGAGAGGTTTTCGTACCCTCTGCAAAGCCATGGAATCGATTTCCAGTCGGCCGTATTAGGCGAAGGCGGCAATGTATACACGACTATTGGTATGTCTTCAAGATTCCTTTGATTTATTCCCGAGCATAGGCCTGAAGCAGCTTCAGCTCATCAAGCCCTAGATTTTATATGCTACAAGAGGCTCTTTTTTTTTGAGTCTGCAACAGATGTTTACGTCACACGTGTTTCCACGTGTTCATATAGGGCTATCAGTGCCGCAAACATATTATTTTTGGCGTTTTCTAGTCTAACATTGAGGAGTTTGGTTTGGTACACCGCAAGCTAACCTCCATTGTATTGCACGCAGCCATATTTTAAGAACGTGATTTATCTGTCTGGATACTCTTACACGAAGAAAGGTATATCTGGACAGAAAGGATTGCGCTTAAAAATCAGTGTTTGGATCATCGCAAAGGAGAGTAATCGAGCTGGGCTTTCTCGGTACAAGTAACGTCATTTGTTTATCGAAAGCCACTGAAGGCCGCGCGAGAGGATCAAGCAGTGAATTCGTAGCTAATCGACTTGGGAAAGCGAGGTGACTATTAGAACAAAAAAGGAACGAAAATGCAGGAGGGGATTGGGAAAATACACGATAAAAATTCTCGCGGGTATTAATGGCGTATTGGACACAATTACATGGTTCTATAAACGGCGTGTTGCTTTTATGAATGGGAGAGATAAGACGCGCACCAAAGCAACAGCGAAAATCGAAGAGGGGAGAACCCGAGGTGCGGACGTGTTCATTGACGGAAACAACGGCGCCGGCCTGCCATTAACCTGCGCGCAAACAGGCGCTCCAGTCGCCGTTTTAGGCCTCCTCGAAGCTCTATTTGCGGTTTCCGGAAAACTTAGCTCGCGTTTCATTCACAAATCCGTACGCAAGCGCCGCGAGCGAGTTTGCCGTCCTTGAAGGAGGAGGCGCCTTCTCCTGGCTGTGTGCCACCGAGGGCGTTGTGCCTGCATGCCGTTATCTGATGGGGTCTGTGGTAATTGCGCTCATGGACTTTTGCAGACGAATATACCTTTCCGTCGGCGGAAATGCTTTCCCAGAACTTGGAATCAATTCACAAACATGTCTTTCTTGAGCAAGGACAGCGTACCTGTCATTAGAAATGGAGTCCCCACCTGTAGAAATACCCGCGCATGCGCAGAGCGTTGCAGTAAAGACATAAGTGCGCCTTCAAGCAACGCATTGACTTAATGTAGCTAATGCAGTAACTTGATTCTCAATTTTGCTCCGGAAAGTACCCGGTACTTAGTCTCGGCTGCAGGAAGTTCTACCTGTCATCTAAGTGTCCCCCGGGCAACTCCGCTATAGCCTTCAGCCAAAGGTAAATTACGAACCTGGACCGGATGCACAGTCAGCAACAGATGCAACACCCACGGAAAGTTATGCAGTGTGTCACGTAAATGTCATTGCTTTTGAGTCACATCGTATAGGTCCTTTGCATATACCAAAATACCCCCCCCCCCCCCCGGCCCCTTCTGTGTCTATACACCAATCGCGTGCATGCCTGTTTCGCCTCTTAATTTAAGCGAAACTTTCAAGTTTTCAGGTTCGTACCGACAAATGAACACGTTTTTTTTTGTGGATAATATAGTGGAGGGGTGTTCTCAAGAGAGCAAGGTATCTACAAAGGCGTGGGAGACGCATGTATCATGGACAAGGATTAATTGGATGACGTGAAGAGCCCAAATCGACTAACTAATTTATTATGGTGGTAGATTTACTCCTTCGATATCCTGAAACCTCAAATAAGTTAAAATCGCGTTACCGATGTCCGACTGCGCATCTATGCATACTTTGAACACGGCATGTCTTGCCTCCCGTACACTCAGCGTCATTCTAGCACTTTAGTACCAGTATGCATGCATCCTCCTGTCGGCACAAATGCAAGAAAATACATGGGGGCCCGATTCATATATTTTTTCTCAGTTTAAAATATTGGGCATGATCTCGAAGATTTAGCGCCTTTGTGAAGAAACTTCAGCTAACCTACAGCCTTCTAGTAAAAAAAAAAAAAAACACTCAGTTATTTGAACTGCTGAAACGATGAAATTTTTGACGGGCTGATTACTTCATATACTTACTCTGGGGCCAGGTTTTTTGGCCACTCGTTCTCCCATCCCACCTTTTCTAAACTGAGACAGAGAGGGAGAACCAAGTGAGGAGTGCGAGCGCGAACGGGACGCGGGCGGCGAACGCCAATGGCCGCGGCCCCTTAAGTTTGCTTTCCTTCTATTTTCTTCGGAATGGTCTTGATGCGAATTCCTCACGCAAAGGAGTGCCACAGAAATAAACACACTCGCAGTTTTTGTATAAGAAACATATCTGGGCAAACGTTTCTGACATAATTTTGTTGAAGCCGAATGCAGCAGTTGCGTTCTCACGGCAGGGGTCCATCATCGGCATTTAGTGGCCCCATTGGGCGCCTGCTGTTTGTATAATATTCATGTTACGCATTACCTTTGGCTTTTGCTTTAAAAGCAACGTTAGGCTTAACAGTACACGTTTCATGACTTTGTTTTAACGCTCAGAATAAAATCTGTTGTTTGGGGCATAACTGTTCCTGAAAGCGAAAACGTGTGAGGCACTAAAAGGCGCCTACTTACAGACTACTTTGGGCGGAGCCGCAATCGCAGGCCTCCTTAATTGCAGTCGATGCAACGGAAAATAGCGGTGCGTATGGTTGCAGAAATCAGTTGTAGTAACTCTCGTTCTGATGCAACCACACGAAGTCCCATTTTATGACGGCTTGTCGCTGTAAATAATCTACAAGAGCGCAGGAGTTCCCAATCTCGTAACGCTATTAGCTTTTACCTGCAGTTTTAAAACTACCTTTGCCTATCGGGCTGGGCAATTGGATAGTGATGAAGGCCATAGGAGAGAATGGCGAATCAATTTCCGAGGCGGGCAAAGAGGTAAGTTACTACTGTAGCTATACCGTGCGGGCTCACATTTCTTAAAATGAGACGAATGAATGATCTTACGCGGGGAATGCTCTTTACGCGATTGAACCAATCTTCATCCTTTAAGCGAGAGTGGCAGGTATCCGCTGTCATTTTTACAGCGACGCTGTTATACGCTAGCTGCAACAGTTTTTTTTTGTGTGTGTGTCCGTCCGTCCGCGCGTCCGTCCTTCCGTAGGACGAGAAGAGCCGCTCGTTTTTTTCAACTCCCGGGCCGGTGTTCTCAGCACCTGCCGTGGCTGACCGCACGCCGCACGTGTTCTCCTCTCGCACTCTATGTACACCCCCTCCTTTCGGCCACCTGTTCGCCTCCGGCGCTTCGTGTTTTCATATAAGATGGCGTATATTGCCCTTAAAAATGTTTTCTCGGTAATTCATTGGTATTTAAAAGTGAAGCCAACTTTAAATGTAAGGTTGGTCTTTGTAGGCTGGCTTTCCCACATTGCGTGTTGCACAGTGAAGCTTACTCAAAAAAAAAAAAAAAACTGTGGTTGATTTCTCTGCCGTGGGAATCGGTAAAACACGAAAGTGAAATGTGCAGTGAAATCTGCAACAGCTGAGCATAATTTGCGGGTCGGCGGCTATCTTATGGGTGTCGAGCGACGTCCAGCTGGCGGGTCGCTTCGGCAAAGGTGTACTGGCGTCATTTCCGTGATGGATATGACGTCAGTGAAATCTTTGTGTGTCCCGGAATAAAACACTTTGGTGTTAAAATATAAAACCCGTAAACGAACAACCCTAAGTATACCATACTCTTTAGTTCTAAAGGTTGCTTCCCCGCAAGAAGACCGTGTGCGCAGGGATGCATCCTTTACAGGCCGCTTGCTTCGTTGTATTGGCGTCATTTTCGTGACGGATATGACACCAGTAAAACCTTTGTGTATCCCGGAATAAAACACTTTGCTGGCTGTTAAAAAAAGAAAACAGCGAACGCGGCGGAAGGAGAACGCCGGTGATGATCGGGCCGCGACCGCAAAGCGATGCCTGTCGGGACCGCGCATACTGCGAGGCGGAAAACTCAAGACGTCGGCCGGCAACAGTTTAGCTCAACGCTTCCCAGGTGCGGTTTGAGCGGGCCCTTGTGGCCCATCGATTCGGCAGTGTCGCTTTTGAGGTGTGTGATAGTTTGTGATTTCCCGTGCACCTCACTCCCGTTACCAATTGGTAACCCACAAATAGCTGCACTGGTCCTCTACATTTACAGAGTGAATGAAATTTTAGCGTTAGTAAAACAATGAATTTTCATAACAGTATTTACACGGCAGAAGCGTATGACATCTTTCTAGTTTCAAATCACATCATCAAATGTAAAATTCCCAAGTCCATCGTGTACACAGATTCCCTAAGCGTTGTGCAGGCACTGTCATCAGGAAGGTCGTCTGGAAACTATATGATCTATGTTCTTTTAAAGGTTCGAATGACGGCATATGCCTCAAATCTTGAAATTACTATATGCTGTGTACCAGGGCACTGTGGAATCCCTGGCAATGAGACCGCTGATCAAATCGCTGGTGCTGCTGCTCTCATGACCACAGTTGACATAACAACAGTGCCTTACACCGACCTGAAGACACACATCAGACTACAGCTTCGTAACACATGGCAATTGCACTGGAGTCAACAAACAGACAACAAACTACACGTAAAAAACCACAATTGGGACGCTACACAACTGACTCACACAACAGATACACTGAAGTCGCCCTGGCTAGGCTGCGGATAGGCCACACACATGTAACGTACTCCCACCTGCTCACTGGATCTTCGCGACCGATGTGTAGCAGGTGTGGAAAGGACCTATCCGTAGTCCACATAATAATCACATGCAAGGCACTTCACAACACGACACAAACATTTCCCTGAATTATACAGTTTTTAGCTGAGGTAAAATTTCTGCAGCTCTTGTCATATCACGTGTACTCATCCTGGCCCTATACACACCAGCCATCTCCGTTGTCTTTTGTTTTGCGTCCCTTTTACTTTTACTCACAGGTTTCAGCATTTACGGTCGCATAACCATTAAATAACTTGTTTGGCGCTCTTTGCCCTTGTTGGCCTTGCGCCATTAAACACGAACCATCATCATCACAGAGTGGAATGACAATTTTTTTTAGCGCCAGAGCTCTAG
Organism: Haemaphysalis longicornis; assembly: GCF_048455015.1. Classification (NCBI taxonomy): domain Eukaryota; kingdom Metazoa; phylum Arthropoda; class Arachnida; order Ixodida; family Ixodidae; genus Haemaphysalis; species Haemaphysalis longicornis. The sequence goes on from NW_027526203.1 coordinate 262,474,097, forward strand.
GTTCTCCACCTCATCTGTCAGTATTGAGCCTGCCAATCAAGGCCACAGAATGGAAGAATTCCCCGGCAGCAAGAAGAGAGAGCGTTGCTAGTCAACGCCCGCCGGCAGAGAATTCCGAGCGCGTCGTCTCTTGCTGTTCTTTTTTCAGCCGTTAGCCCTTCTACCCAGCAATGCGCCTATTTCGGAACTAGAAGCGGCTGGATCAGTGGCCATGCTAGGCGCTGTGGCTGGACGATAACTTGACTCATTGAATGGAAACCATTTGAACTCATCGTAACGCCGGAACCTAAACGAAAAATTTCAATGAATCAATGCGCACATACAAGGAGCAGGGCCCAGGTTCACGAAGCCGTTCACTCGTAAGATATCGTAAAGCAGTTCGTGGTTGGCCAATGTCTTGGCTATAGTTTTGTTTTTCGCGGGGATTTGATCACGCACAGGCACCAGCCACCACTAAATGCTGCTCTTGCGATTTCTAAAGTGCGAACAGTTTTGCAAGCTGGAAAAAAAATGACCGCGAAAACCACGGCCACGATTTAAAATAACGAAGCCATCGCTCGCTCTTCAGCATGTAGAAGCTGAGGTATGAGTTCTCGGTCTGGCAGCAGCTGTCGGTCAATAACTGGCCGCGAAACGGCTTCTTTGTTGCTGTTTCACCAATCGGGTACCGAAGTCGCGGACCCGTAGCTTGCCCAGGACAGAACAGTAGGGCTAGCAAGATGACAAGTGCGGCCGGGAAAGTGGCTGGCCTCAACAAGAACGTCGTATCGAAAGATGGAAACAAACGCGCGAAACGAGTGACGGAAAGTGATTGCATCGACAGAAAGTAATGACTTCCTAGCCAGCGGAAGCTTGTCGTCGGAAAACACCATAAAGCTGTCTGCGAGAGAAAAAAAAAAAAGTATATGCTGCGGGGGCTTGAAAGTCGGCCAACACAGCCGCCGCCTCGTGAAAACCGGGAGCGAACGCGGTGTGAGAAAGGAGAGGGTGCCCAGCGGCGGCTGCGGGTGCGTGCGTCTGGCGGCGTGCGCGCATGCGGAAACTGAGCCCCGTTTCGCGCTTTTTCTCTCCGTTTGTCTCCCGCGTCTAAAACAAACGGGCACCGCCCGTGCACGCATCCTCTCCTTAGAGAATCAGTTCCGCTTCGCGAGGTGACGATTTGACACCGTTTTCGCGTGTTGGACATGGCTCGGGGAACAACTGCGGCGCGCTGAGAACGCCTTCGGGAAGCGCGTTGCCTGCTGTTTGGTGCGCGCATGTGTGCGCGTGTGTCGGGGACATCGAGCGCACACAGACAGATCCGTGTCCCGGTCGGAGCCCAACGGCCGAGGTCGCTAGCGGGGAGCACTTTGGCCCCGATCGGGACGCTGCGACTTGCCGATGCGCGCAAACTCGCGAGCCAAAGTTGGACGTCATCCGCTCGCGTTTTCCATGCGATGCTGCGGTTCGCGCGCGGACGCGCATAAAAGGCCATCGAGCTCCACCGCCCGAAGGGCAAACATCCCCCTGTGGCCGAGGCCCGCTGAATGCGCTTGCGCGGACCATGTCGACAGTGTTTCTTTAATTTCTGTGTCAGGCTCCCGTGGTATACTGCCAGGCCGAATGTGAAAACGGAGGAGACAATTTGGGTGAACCGCGAGAGAGGGGTGCCCGTAAACGGAGGTCGGTCGCCCGCTTTGACTATTTGTCCCGCATTGTGCGAGTCCGTGTGTTGCCGTGAGTCGTTCGCCCATCAGGCACATGAAGGGCGTGTGCCGGAAAGCGCCCTCAATGCGAGGATGAGGCAGCGGTAATATCCACCTTAGAGCGATAGACTCGCGCGTTGGGGGCACATCGACCAAGTACAACGTTTGTATCCTCCTTACAACGAGCAATGCGTGCTTGTGCTTTGCTGTCGCGTTTAATTGATTGATTGATTTTGGGGTTTAACGCGCCGAAGTTACACCTGGGCTATGAGGCGTGCCGTAGTGGAGGGCTCCGGATTAATTTGGCCTCCCTGGGGTTCTTTAACGCACGCTGAAACCTCAAAAAGACAATCGTTATTACTTTTCGGTCCATCTGAAGAGCGGCCACCACGGCCGGGATCGAACCCACGTCCTTGGGCTCAGCAGCACAACTCCTTCTCCACTCAGCCTTTGATGGCGTTGTACAGCAGGTACTTCGAATGACGCAGCGTTTTTAAGTGGATGGGGAGGACTTTAGGGGCCAGGGATGTCGTCGTCCAGTGTCGTTGGGCGTCACGCACGTCAAATGACGCGTACCCACTTAGGAGGATTGGCCACTAAAAATTTGTTTTCGTTGAGAGAGAGAGAGAGAGAGAGAGAGAGAGAGAGAGAGAGAGAGAGAGAGAGAGAGAGAGAGAGAGAGAGAGAGAGAGAGAGAGAGAGAGAGTAAATATTTTATTTGTCGAGCAGAGGCTGATGAATGGGCCTCGCACCGCGGAAGGCATCCCTAGTCCGGGATGCCTTGACTTCGGTTGGCTGTCCTTGCTCGGGTCACCAGGCTGAGCTGGGTATCCGGGTCTGGGCTGGCCAGGGAAGCCCTCCACTGCTCGTGAAAACCAATTAGGTAAGACAAATTGGGGAGCAGATGAAATTATTTAGTAGGTAAGTTTAAAAGAAAAAAAGAGAGAGGAGTGCGAATACAAAATAAAACTAAACGTGATCCGAATAGTTCCAGCACGGCAGACGAGCTGTCTCTTCAACGAATGAGTGGACGGCGTGACACATCGAGACAATGGCAGTCCTAGGCTTCGAAGGCGAGTCTCCAGCAGCCTTCTTGGATGATTATTGTTGTTCCTTGCTTCGCTGCGCATACCCATGTGGGAGACTGGCGAGAAATCGGGCAATTTGAGCAGTTATTGCGCCCGATCGAGTTGATTAAAACAGGAAAAGAACAAAAGCAACACAAGAAAACGAAAACCTAAACTCGGAAAAAGACGAGCGAAACACGCGAAAAAAAGAGCAAAACACTGAAAAGAAAAAAAAGCAGAAAACAAAACCAAAATAGAAATAAGCAGAAGATGAAATACTCTCAACAATAACCTCCCACTACCGAACCCTGCACGGACGCTTTCCAACCCCCGCGAAAGGTTGGAATGCCCACATGGTGTGGGCATTCCCTTCTCACCCGGCTTACCCTCATTTTCCTCTCCTCTCGAGAGAGCTGAGAGGCTGCCCTGCTCGGCTGCTCAACCGTAGGGAGCCAACGTGCTCTCGTGACTAGTGCCCGTGCCGCCGCGGAAGCCACAGGGGTCACGGGCTTTTTTCCCTCCTAGACATTGTAAAGGGTCAGCCATTCAGGCCGTCCCTATCTCTAGTAAATAGCGAAATAAATGTTTACCACCACCACCACCACAACAATGGGTATGGGGGACCGAGGAGGCTGAGGCCTCCCCGAAATTTAGGATACCAGGCTGATGAAAGACGAGAATAGCTCTGCCTGTCAACAATAATGACTACGCATTATTGTTTTTGTGTGCATAACCTACGCACCAACCACACGTGGCTGCAATACATGTCTCATCCCGAAGATCAGCCCCTTTGTAGTTTCAGCGGGGAAAGAATTAAAACAACAATCGGAAAGTTATGTGGAGTACGACGTCATGTCGGAGACTGTGTTCTTAATTTATGTAATGCCCTGCTTCGGCTTTTTCCTTTTCAGGATTTCTTGTTTTTTACTTTTCCCTCTTTCATGCTTTCCCTTTTCATTTTTCACACCCCCCTACCCCCCAGAGGTGAAATCCTGCGTATGCCACTGAAGCTTTCCCACTGGAGTTGGTAGAACCTAGTATTGACTTTATGGCGTTTGTTCCAAAGATTCAAAAATAACCTTATTTTGATTTCTCGGAGCAACCGGGCTTATTTTCTGGTGTTATCTTGTTTTTTTGTGTGTGACGCAGTGATCCAATCTTCTAGTGCTCCACCATTTGAGAGCTGTCTCCCGCAGTAGACATTTGGGTGCATGCGACGATGCCTCGGCGCCTTACGTTTCATGCTGTCGCGCTGTTCCTAAGCGCCCTAGGTAATCCAGATGGCACCTGGTGTGGTGCACACTGACGCTTCAGTGCAACCGATTTGTGACACTGCACCAGTCGCGTACATGTACCATCCCGAAGCTCAGGCATTCGTAGTCCGGCCGGCGTGAGCCTCATGATTTTGTGGTCAATCGCAGAGCTTGCTACCAATTTGAACAGCGCTTGCTCACCTCCCAGTGGTTGTTTTACGCTCAAAAGTGGCCTGGTCGACAGCACAGCAACAGACTGTCATCTGTTGTCTCCGCCTCCTCAGACACACTTCGCCTTCCTTCGGGACCAGAATGCCGAACGGTTTTTCAGAGTCGGGAATTTCATGGTTGCTTCGTAAGTCAAATCCAGCGGATGCCCGCACACCGCGGTGTCCTCGAGAAAGAAGAGTAGTGCTTTCGCAGCAGTTGACCATGACGACGACCCATTAGTGGCTGCCAGTCAGCATTCAAATGTTCGGAGCGTTATTGCTCAACTCGCGGGCAGACGACGTCACTCGTATCCTTGTAGGCCAGCATAAACTCTACCAACGCGGATTGCTTGGGCCTAAAACCGCGCTGGTATTTGCGGCTCCAAGCATAAAGGTCCAAGCATGCTTTCCGTGAAAGTTGCGCTACCCTGGCTGTGCCGGTAACCTCGGAGTGCACTGTAATTGAGTGTCCGTTTCTGGTCTTTTGTGGGCACCTCCAAGGCGTGAATTCATTTCGGCAGATACAGTTGTTTTTGTTCGTAAGCAGGAGTAGTCGAAATTACGCTTTCAAAGATCTGGATTTCCTGCACAGCAGCGGTTTTCGTTCTCGACTTAAGCAATTCCATGGCAGTAATAAATATATCCCTTTTAAAGCAAAGCTTTCTACCGCTCAGCCAACGGTTCTTTCGCGGCGTGCGGGACAATAAACTCCCAACACGGCGGAAGGTTTCGCTTACGGAACACACTCTAGATGGCGCGCCGAATTTACCCCGCGTAAGGTCTAGGGACCTTAACCCCGCGTTCCCCGCGTGGAGGTGCCTGCTCGCCGGCGGGTGCGTCGGCGGTACGTCTTTCTCGTCTGCTTTAGCGATGGTTGTTTTGGACCTGCTTTGGCGCAGCTTCACGTCCATTGCGCGCTTCCTTCGCACGGCTTGATTAACTTGTTTGAGAGCACCTCCTGGGTAACCTGGACCCGACGGAATTAAGTGGTCGTGCGGAAAAGATACGTTAAGGATTGGTTTAAAGGGCGGGAAAACAAAATTTAGAGACCACATACAGGCATGTGGCCGCTAGAGAAATGCTACCTTTTGCGCACTGCTTGCCACGAATGGGACTCCGTTTTCTAAAGTGGGGAATACAAATTCGGTTGTGCTTTAAGAGCTATTACAAAAGGCGAAAGGAGCAACTGGTTCTGATAAATAGCGAATATAAAAGTTCCCTCAGCTTTCTCGCAACTCTCAAACTTACTAAACTAACTAATTTTAATTGGCTTAAATGGGAATCCCTAAGCTCGCATGCCGAATTGTTTCGGTGTCTGCGCTTGTGTCGCGCGGTGGTGTAGCCCCGAGCTAGCACATCAGGGTGGCTAGGTTCCGCTGTCTCACCCTTCGAAAGTCTCTCCTCTCCGTTTTCTTTCCGCCGACGCACGGCCGGACTACAGCGGCAGCGTCCGCCACTCTAACCCGGCCGTGGCCGACGCTGCTGTGTTTGGGACGCCGCCTCCGCGATTTCCAGGTAACGGCTGGCAGAATCTCTAGTTTTACTCTTTGTAGAGCCACGTATGTGAATTCAAGTGACGTCGCATGGGGAATTTTTGTGGGTGCCGTTTAAAGCTTTGTTTTTCAATCACCTTCACAGCGTGGATTGGAGCCAATTTTTTTCTTTACCTTTTCGTCCTTCTCAAATAGTTTGGTATTTCTGGTCAGATTTCCCCTAATTTTCAGCGTATGTCTTGCGTGTGTGCCTTCTGGGTCAAATGAGCACGCGTCAAATTAGATTTGTACTAAGGAGACGGCACTACAGTGAAGGCTGGTCGATAAACTAAGGCGCGCGTCGGCCACCTCGGTCTTGCTGTACAGGGGTACGTGGCTTTCCAACACTGACTGATGCGAATACGCTTCCTTAAAGTCAAACTCTAGAACGGTCATCAATGACTCACGCAAAGCCTGCAGTTCTTTTACTCTTGGGGAGATCACTCCTGTTTCATTCTAACGCAACCAAGGTCTCTCACTCCGACCAAAAAGCATCATCGGGACTCCTGGAAATCACGGTCTCGAAGGAAATGAGGCTACGGACGCAGCCGCCCAAGATCTTTGAAATTCGTCCCCCCTCCCTCCTTCCCTGCCCCGTATGATCCAGGATCCAGAGGACCTCTTGCTAGGCTCAAAGAAATACTAGACGATTTTAAAGAAAATATTAGGCACTACCTTGCCCCCGCCAAAGGGTTATGTAGCGAAGACGAACATATTTTACGCAGCCTGCAAACCCCAACTTTATCTCCTGGCGTTCTAAAATTTTACGATCCCAAAACGGATGGGCGATGCCATTTCTGTGGAGATATCTCCGATAACTTCCACGTGGTTCAAGTTTGCCTCCCAGGCTTCTCCCACCAGAGAAGCCTGGGAGGCAGCCCTTCTGAACTGCTCAAGACTTCATTCTCAAAGGATTGTAGTTCAAAGTGCTCGAGAAGCGGCTGAGTCATGTAGTATCCCGGACTAATGATATTACCCAAGCACAGGATCTATAAGATTCGTGCTCTCCTTTTGAAGTAAAGTCTCTCTCTCTTTCTCTTAAAACGGTCGGCCCAGCGCGAGCTCAACTCCTGTGCTCGGCTGAGGACATTGAGGCGCGCGAGGCCTTCGCGCCATCGTCGGCTGAAGGACGGATCATCGACATATTGTACGCAGTGGGATTATACATGTATCTTTGCCCCTGCTTTTACACGTCCTCGCTCGAGATACTCTTCGTACGTGGAGCGAATGCACTAATCAATGGACAGTTGATACTGAGATGGCTAAGTAACACTTGTCGCAGTGGCGCCTCAGCGTAAGCACTGAAATGTCAACCGTCCATCGCGCGTTTCAATGAATAATTATCCAATATAATCCAACCTTCTTAGCGCTAATGGAGAGGGGTTAGCCTTAACCGCATCTTTCTGTTGTGTATCGAAATACCCTCTGTCTACAATCATATGAGGTGCTTCAGTAAATACTGCCGGATTCTATGTACACCACTGGAGAAAGGGCTGCTGTAGAAGCATAAGCATGCTAATTTCATAAACACTTGCACTAGCAAAACTCTGCACTTTCCTGCAAAGCTATTCGTGTGGGGTCACAAATAAAGAAGATGCGGCCGCAGATGAAATCAAGGGAGGGATCGTAAAGAATCTGCGCACACATGGGTTATATCGTAGATGAATACCAAGTAATATCGGACGCATTTTTTTCGCAGCTCTCTAATACCCCCACCCCCACACACACCCCTTTTGTGTGTATGTGTTGTGCACTTGCGATCATTTCAGTTCCACTAAGCCACCATCACTAGCGAAGTGAAAAGAACACGACCATTCCTTTATTTCATGTTCAATATCAGATTTTCGTACTTCCAATATCGGCCATTAAAAGTCGTCAGTTTTACGTGTGAAACGAACGCATTTTGGCAGAAAGAAATCCTTCAAGTGCTGATTAACAGCACGGTGGAGATCGGTCGCCTTTCCCCTCTCCGTCCATCCTTTCTCGCGTTTATGCGTGTTTGGTATGACTACTGCTGCCGAGCATTGAGTGTCTTAAGCCCATTCTACATGGTGCGATTTTCCCTGCGAATTCGATGCGGCGTCGCTCGTGTGGCAAAACGACCTTTTTTCGTTGCTGCGGCAAAGTTCCAAATGTTTGGAACGGTCGAGCACCCCCCGCGAACGCCGCTCGTGCGGCGTAGGCGGGCCGGACCTGCGGCCAATAGGAACACAGCTAGGTGAGCGTCACGGCATCACCATCTGCACGCATAGCAGTCAGATGGCGCAGCTTATATAAGCCGCACCAAAACAAACGCACGCGCGTCACAACACGATGTCGCGCGCCGTTTTCAACGATTGCTTAATCGGTATCGGCGCAATTGGCGGACATCACAGCAGGGTAGAAGTACAGAAGAACCCAAGAATAACCGTCTGAGGTAAGCAGAGGTGTGCTAGGCACGCACAACAAGCGAAACCAGGGTTTCTTGCTGTGTTTGTCTTCTCTGCTATGTGTGCGTTTATTGATAAGTAATTGGCGATTGTTATATGAAACCGCAAATACGCTCATATTTACTCCAGAACAGTCTGAAATAACTTGCCCAGAAAGTAAAATAAAACCTTTTTTTTTTTTTTAATCACAACGACCTTTGCTCGGGGCAGACGTAACTCGGCCCGCAAACAATTTGCCTCTGAAATGCGAAAATCGCGGCGTTCGCAGACCATGTAACTTTTCCAGGCATTGCGAACTTCGCAAGTGCGAATGTTCGTTCTATCGAATTCGCAGACGAAAAAAGCCTCATGTATACGGGCTTTACACGCCCCCATTCATGTTGCCCCTGTAATATCGGTTTGAGCTCACCAATGGTGTCAGCATAAGAAAATGATCACGAAATGTTGATCTACGTATATGGGATTCATTGTGGCTGAATATACCCCCCTCTTGGTGAGTACATTATATTTTAGCGCTCTTTTTTTTTTAGCCTCGGAGATAAAGGTTACATACAGGAGCACGACCCTGGTGAATACCCAGGAAGATCTTTTCTGTAATTCGCAGAGCTGTCCGTTAACAGGCTCTTCTAGCTACTAATTTTGGGTGGTGCATGCGTGACGTTCATTTGGACGGAGCGCTGCTAAAAAATAAAATAGCCGTAATCGCAATTTCATGCGTGTGTGTGTTTTTTAATGTCACCACGTCATATTCAGCAAGCGACAGCTGAGTGTGGGGCGGCTATACGCAATGCAAGTACCAGCATCTCCGAAGAAGGTGTGGCGCAAATGGGGACGTTCATGCGCGAGATGCACAACAGTGGTTCGCCTTACAAGTACGAATGGCATAAGATATGTAAGCTGTGGTGTTGCGTGGTTCAGATGAAGGGGCAGGCAGGACGATTGACGTTTATCCCAACATGTTATCCCACGTTTATCCCACGTCGAGATATAGCGCGGCGGTAGGTTTCGCCCGCCGCCTTTTATTTGTTGCCCGTGCCTGCGCATTGTCGTCCTAACAATGAACTGCTGCGCCAGGCTACATAAGATATCGTAGCCAAAACATGTTTTAAACCTTTTTGCGGGACCAGTGGCACCGTGTTTGCAATTTTGGAAATATTTGTAATATTTTTTTCGTATTAATAGAGAGTTTTAGAATAACGTACGCAGCCGTACGCAAACAGTTAGCGAACGCTATTCCTTTGCGTTGTTCACACTGCGCATGCGCCGCACGCTAAGCCGCTTCGGCGTTTAGCGGACGGAAGACGGGGAGACGCTATTTGCTTCCGATGGACCAAGTTCTTTGCTTCTGTGTTTTTCAATACGTCGAGTGTTTAGCACGTCGCCCTCGCGCAGCTATGTATCGTCGTGACATCGCTGACTGTCCGAACGAAGATTTGTAGCCAGGCCAGCGACCGAAGCTGTGATTGATTGTAGGGTTTAACGCGCCGACGCAACGCAGGCGATGAGGCGCGCCGTAGTGGAGGGCTCCGGATTAATTTGGACCACCTGGGGATCTTTAACGTGTGCCGAAATCTTGTACACGCGGGCGTTTTTGCTTTTCGCCTCCATCAGAAAAGCGGCAGCCGCCGCCGGGAATCGAATCCGCGACCTCGTGCTCAGCAGCGCAACGCCTTAGCCACTGAGCCACCGCGGCGGGTGACCGAAGCTGTGTGTGTGTGTGTGTGTGTGTGTGTTGTGGACGCGTTCGCTTCGCCATAAAATGCGGCGTGTTGCTGCTGCGGGTGGACAGTGCTTCCCATGCTCTGGGATTATCTTTCTCGAGCGACGTGCGACTCAACCTCGCATCGGGTATGTACAGTGTGCGTGTCTAAATGCTTTCTCGGCCGCCAAGTTATTTGCTTTTCTGTCCGCAAACCGCGCGCGAGGTGAGTGCCAAATTTGCGACGGGCACGAGGAGGCATCCGATCGCCTGTCAATCGCGGTTCAGACTTGCAACGCATGTCGTGACGTTGCGCTTGTTCAAAACGCGTCTCTGGATTTTTTGAAGTTGAATAAAATGTATTGGTCAAACCCGGGTATTCGGTTCAGGGCGTTCTGTGCGATTGCACGAAAGAAGTGCCACGGGGCTTTAACGCCTTCTTAGTGGAACATACTCACGCAAGAGAATATTCATGTCGTGTTATGGCCGTGTTGCATTCAATACTAACGGGAAAGCGTTTGTTAGCACTTGTTTGGATAGTCGTAAAATGTCCAAGCACTCCGGCACACCACTGGCAGATCAGCCGGCGAGTCATTTCAGAAAACATTCGACAGATGGCGCCGTAAGCATTAGCGTGTAAGGTCCCTGAAATTACTAAGGTAGCGCCATCTTTAGATCTCGCCGCCTTTCGCCCTCGCCCGCGCTCCTTTCTTCCTTCGTTTTTTGCCATTTTCTTTTTCGCCGGCGAACGCCGCACGCCATTGGCCAACGGCCAGTGACGTAGTACCTCGTCCCCGCGTTGTTTGTTTTTTCTTCTCTTCGCCGCCACTGTCCATTTAAATTCGCCATTTTAGGCTCAGCTGCCTCGGAGCAGGCCTTATCGAAGCCGCCAGCGTATAACAACCGATTACAAAAGAAGAGTCAGCTGCTCGTTTCAAACAAGTGTTGCGTCGGCGTCACTTTATGTAGCTTCGCGATGCCGAGTTGTTGTGGCTTCGACTGCTCGAATAAGGTCAGTGCAGTCACGGCCAGCTCGGCTGTAGCAAGCTGTAATTTATCAAAGCCCACACATGAATCAATGTTAGCTGTACAGCATAAAAAGAATTCACAATTGCGCTTGTTAGCGCACTTCTGGCCTTGGAATACGGTAGTTATTATAAAACTGGGCACTACAGCTAATTGTAAGCTGAGCGCATTCTTTAACAGCGCGTTATTTGTGCCAGCCTTTTCCAGATATGCCCGACAGGGCCTTACTCGAAGTAATTGTGAACGCCAATCGCACGAACATTGCTATGCCACGGACGCACTGCCAAAAGTACAGCCGTCATGGGCGAGGCCAACGAGGCGACGCGAGAACTTTGACCCTGACAGCAGCCTGAACGACGTGAAGGTGACATATTTTGCAACAGCGTCAAAGCACCGGAAAGTGCACGGAATAAGGGTGGCATGAATGTCAGTAGCTAATGCGGGACGCATACTGAGCGCTGCCTAATGATCTACAACTAACGCAAAAAAGCCAGCGCAGCGCTCGAACTGCCGCGAACCAAGGTCACCGCGAACCATGCGCAAGCCCTCTGTGCAGCGCTTGCACGACCACAACTTAATCACGCAAATGCAAGAACGGAATTACTGTAACAGAGCAATTTGAAACGTCCACGTTCGATCCTTTCGCTTTCACGAACTATCCTGAGCATGCCGCACACGTAAACAAACACCGCGCTGTCCGTATGCGCCAGCGGCATCCATCCCGCAAATATCCAAATATCCCCTTCTACACAAAAATATACAACAAAACAGCGTCACTTAGGGCGTGTTGGTAATACGGGGCTCTAGAAATACTATGTAACGGAGCAGTTTGAAGCGTCCACGTTCGATCCTTTCGCGTTCACGAACTATCCTGAGCATGCCGCACACGTAAACAAACACCGCGCTGTCCGTATGCGCCCGCGGCATCCACCCCGCAAATATCCCCTTCTAGACAAAAATATACAACAAAACAGCCTCACTTAATGCGTGTTGGTAAAACGGGGCTCTAGAAATACTATTAATGCTACCAAAGAGCGATTGCGGCGCGAAAACAAGAGAAAACTGCACGAAAAACTGCAGCGAGCGGCCCGAAGCGTTGCGAGGGCGTCTGCTCTGAGGTAGCCAACAAATATGGCGGCCCCGCCGCGGAGTTAAAGGGACCACCTGACGTTCAGGAACGGTGGACGAGCACTACTGCGCATGCGCCAATTAGACATCAAAAAACAAAGAAAGCGACTTTTTTTTGCCGGATGTGACGTCATGGTTTAAGAAAAATGGCAGCTGTAGCGCGGTCATTTCGCTCTACTCTTCTCGTCGTGATTTTTGCCTGCCGTTGCAGCGGTGCATAGGTGTTTGGCTTATGATTGTGATGAAGGTGCTCTCGAAGAACTTCTGGAGAGCGCTTGCGGTGGTGTGCAGCGTGTGATCGGGACGCTGAGTGTGTGCGACTGCCTAATTTTCGCGTAGTACGTTGCGACGGTGACGACGGGCGCTCTGCATCAGTTCTGCCGCCTCGATTTACGACAGCGATGAGTGCGTTCCCGTCGAACTTCTGCACTATGTTTTATTAGAGCGCCGTGTTGAGGCTGCTGGCCGTTTCGCCGCCTACGTACCGTGGCGAGAGGCAGCGACGCCGGTCAGACGAGGGCACTGGGATGGCGCATGACCACTCCCATCGTAACCAAGCTAGCCACTGCAAACGTAGACCACTTCTGTGAAGGAAACTTTGACATCCATCTAAATGCAGCCATACGGCTACAAAGGAAAGCTATACAGCTTTCTCAGAAACTTCGCAGTTCAAGAAAAATTCGTCCTGGTCCAAGTGGATGTCAAACTTTCCTTCACAGAAACATACTCCACCTTGGGGATTTCCCCTAAATGTGGTCGATTAAGACCACTTCTACGTAGACCACAGGGCGGTGTTTTTGTCCCAGTACAACGGAGTTAACCTGTGCGAAGGTATAATTGTGTGTTCGGAGTCGTGAGGCAGGCAGGTAATGTTCACCATTGCGAAGGTGTAGTAACTACCATAATCTGACTTTGTTTGTCTGAAACATTAAGCCAGCTGATAATAGGACATGCAACCCGGTGGGAAGTAGGGCTGCGCACAGGACAAAGGTGTTTTTTTTTTTTTTTTTTTTTTTGTTACCGGCTGTAGGAACCAAGCCTTAATAATACACATCCAGGCCTCAAGTAGTGAATGAGAAAATATTAACTAGTTGCACTGCCAAGCATTTTTTTTTTCGTGGGCCCTCTCAAGTTACATTTTTTAAAGTTATCCCTTCTAAGGCACTTTCAAGCTGGTATAATGCCATGCATTCAACAGATGCTGGACAGGTCACCCAATATGTCCTTGATGTGTGCTGTCACATGCCGAAGAACAATATTGTACTTCAGTTGGTAATTTTAGGAACAGATCTTATGATGTGCAATGCTTTCAAGTTCATTTCTTCTGTGTTTAGCATGACTCAGGGCTTGCTTGCAGCAATCTTACCGCAAGTTATTACTTGTCGAACAGCACAAAAGTACCACTACAACTTAAAACTGAAATTAGTCAGGGATGAGGTTTTGCTTGTCATTTTTCTCTCTCCAGAAGTGATGGCAATGGCAGCTGAGCAGTGGCGTTGCTGGGTAAACTTGCACCCGGGGCCCAGAAAATTTGTCTCCCCCTCACATATACAAAACAATTATTAATAATAAAACTAGTGTTATTGTTATTATTGGTAATATTAATGTCTTTTATTGTTAGCATATGAAGGCTTGTTCACACTTGCGACTGGAGCTACCAAAAGCGATTTCTGTCACTCTTGTCACTCGGCATTTCTCTCATCACGCAACAAAAGCGATTGCTCTCGACAAATTTTGTGTCTTTCATTTGGATACCAATGTAAAAAAAACTTTTTACAGCTACTGAATGCATGGGCTTCGAAACGTCAATGCAAGCATGCATAATATGCGACATGCGATGCGAAATGAAGCCACAGGATAATTGATGTGTAGTTATTTATAAAGAACTGGCAATATATTAGAAAAGTAAGCAGCAAGATAAGAAGCCGTGTGTTATTTAGGCAATAATAGCTACACGAGCTTGGTTTAGAGAACCCCAGACGACGATTCTGGTGCAGATCTTGATACACAACACCGACCCTTTCAGTGAATTAGGCATCGATAAAAATCCTAACAGTAAGGAGCATCATGGTGTGCCACTCGTGAGCACGAAAACACCATTAGCAGCCGAGAAAGGAGTGGCCAAGAGCTACTTGCGGCAGCACAGGGTGTGATGCGCCAAACCAAAGTAGGGTAGGGGAAAAGTGAAGGCTGATATGCAGCAGTGTGGGAGTACCACATCTTACAGTCGATACCAAGCGAATGGATGCCTGCAAGAGCAATGGAGGTGTGAGAGTCTTGGGCCTCGTCAGAAAACGACACTATAAGGTGGTCGCCAGAGGCGTTCGGAAAGCTTTGCAGCCCGCTGTGTCGACTAAATCATGCAGATGTCCCGCGGGCCTGGAGGAGGGTGGCCAGCAATGATAGGGCTGTTTAAAGGCAACACATGCAAGACAAATAGTCGCTTCATTCGCATCAATTTCCCTGTGTCTAGGAACACACCTTGAACAAGTTATGCTTGACGGACCACAGGCGGAGCCTGGTGAAAGAAGGCTGGGGGAGAAATAGAAGTTGTCCCAGCAAATAAACAACAGCCGGACTTTAAAAAAAAAGGTATTTCCAAGTATTGTGCACGAAAAGTGGTATATAATGTGAAAGAAACGGCCGCCCCATAAATTAGGAAAAACCGCTTGCGCCTGCCCGTTTGTCACTAAAGGCAGCCTCTGTGGCAGCATGCAACTGCTGGAAATTTCTCTAAGTGAGAATTTTAGTACGTTTGAAATAGATGCATTGTCGGGTATCTTTATTTCTATGGTTATGTGATTACTGAGAATGGAAGCAGATAGAAAGGGAACATTTAGCGTTGAAAGAGACGACTGGCCGTACATGAGTCGTCTAAGCGGCCAGTGCACGGCTAGTCGTGTGGATGTTTGTCTGTGACAATGTTGTCATTTCTTTCGCACGTTGTAAAAAGATTCCACCACACATTTGCAAATAAGTTAATTGACATTGGCATCTTGGGAAAACGAAACCAGTATAAAGTATAAAATGTGAGGTTCGGGCTTTCTAGTGAAGCAGCCACCAGCCAATGGAGGAAATCTGAATCGAAGGAGGTTACGAAGCGATAAAGAAAGAACTCTTGAGTGAAATATCAGATTCGTATGGCCCCGAGTGTATCAGCGCCACACGCTGGCTCACAACCGTTTGGTTGTGCCCATCCCGATGTGTTGGTGACGATTTCATTGACGTCGTTGTACAGTCGACTAGCTCAAGACAGATCCTAGATGAAACAACCTTTTCCCTGTAGCTGAGGAAATAATATCGCCCTCTCCAACCAAAAGTAATAACCAAGAACAAGACGTTTGGGACCCATCTCGATTCCCTCTTCCTTCAGGGGTGACTGGGGTCGCGTTGTAGCGCCGGTCACTCACAAAGCGCTTCGCTGTGGAGCGCGGTGCCCGCATGTACACAAGTGGGAGGGTTCGGAGGGAAGGATTTATGTTCTTTGCATCTTTTCCTCCAGTTGGTCATGCTTCTGGAGTGTTTCATTGAAGTCTCTTTTGTGGTCTGATTTTTTGCAGTACTGGGCGACGGTTTTGCAGCCGGACGTAGTCGTTGTGCTGCCTGAGTCGTTCCAGTAGATTTTTCCTCCCCAATGCGCACTCCGCTCAAAAATCGTGTATACGACACCGGGCGTCCTGTCCTTTGTCTCACAGTCTTTAACATTTTTTTTCTAGTAATGTTCACAAAGCACTCAGCAGAATGCTTTCACTAACACAGAAACTGCCTTTCACCATATACCGGGATGCAGGGGTTTCCCCAGGCATCGAATCAAGGGGGGGGGTTTATAAACTAGAAAAGCTGTTTTTCTAACCCACTAGTTAAATAATAGACGTCTGTTAACCAAACGCTCATCCCCGTGACGAATCGATATGTTATTTATTTGCAGTTCTTATAATTAAACTTGCACACATCTTACTTGACGCAGCGTGAAAGCAGCGCTAATCACCCAGGGTCCATAAAAACAAAAGCATTTCAAGACCGGGCACATGCCAAATAAAGACGCTGAAAAAAATCTTCGAATATCGAAAGCGTGAAATTTTATTTATACATTTACAGAAACACAAAGCGTTTTTATTGCGAATGAAAGAGCCTCAAACCACTTTGCCCCTTTCCTTTGAAAGCCTTTTTTGTGTGCACACACGAACTTGCCACGAGCTGTCGAAAAAAAGGAAATAAATACGTGCAACGCTAACAGCAAGCTCGGGGGGCGCACTTTTGTTTATTTTGCCCGAGGCTACTGCCAAGAATAGCAGACGGGCAGCCCGCGCATGCGCAGATCGATACTGAAAAAGGTCCATACAAGGACTGACAAGAGTGAAATTTGGGGATTCAAGGGGGGGTGTCCAGAAAAACTAGGGGGGTCTACACACCCCCTAGGGGGGGTGTAGGGAAATCGCTGCCGGGATGGGAGCACTCAGCGGATCGAATGCCTAATGATGGAAAGTGGGTGACGTAGCTGGTGTTTATCTTTTTGTTATGCACTTAATTCGTTGTCCTGTCCTTTTTTTTCTCACCCTCCACCTCGAAAGATGAACCTACCAGAGCAAAATATTTAGGTCATCAGCTTCAAATATTTCTCCATTTAGAACTCCTTGGGACGGCCACACGAAAACCATGATAAAATGGAAAGACGATGAACACACGGCTATCCGCTTTATTTATGTGCGCAACGCACTCATTTATATTGCTCTCAACTTATAGGGGAATGAAATAAAAAAATGTAGATTTACCTGATTAAAAGTTAGGCAAATAAAATAAATGCCTACATAACTGTTCTATTTCTTGCATAATTTGTTCAACAAGCTACTCGTTCGTTGTTCTTTTAGTTTAATTACACGGGGCCACATGGGATACGCCCCTTCCATATAATGCCATCTTCGTACAATTGACATGTGCTGGCTGCGTCACTGGGCACAATGAAGGAAAGTCAACGACATAAAAAATATGAGCTATCAACACCCGATATCAGATCCTTCGCGATTGCTTAAATCGCAAATTGGTTGGTTAGTGCAAGCACTGAAGGAATCTGGTGCAACCAAGGGGAAATCGCGACAACCAATTTGTCTCGCCTAATGTTGGACAACTGAGCTCCCACCCCTCCTCTTCCACATGCGCCCCTCCTCCCAACACAGGCTTTGTACAGTTAGCTCCCCCGCACCAACCTTCATTGCATGTTTCACACTTACTTTCGTTTCTTTTTAATTATCAGTCCCCGCTTCCTCAAGATTCAATCTTCCCCATATTTTTTTTTTCAGGTCATTTTCACCTTGGTTTCCTTCTGAAAATATGACAACCGGACCGGGGTACACGGTCTCCGACGCGTCACTGCGAAGACTCCAGAAAATGCTAAACATTCACCATGACCCGTACACAACATCTCATGTGCGTAAAAAAAAGCCACGTAAATAACCGCCGAGGACACATGACCAAAGTCTCGTAGGCTTGGATGCCTCCCCCTTCACTCCTCTTCCCTACTGATCTCGTCCGCCACCCCAACAGTAGTTGTGGACGTGATGAAGGGGCTTTGTTAGGCCCCTGTCGTCCCATTGAAAAGCAAGCTCGCTCGCTACACCCCTCCAAGCGTCGCAGTCGTATACCGACGCACCCCCTCTCCAGGAATCGTTCCTTGTTCGCCTCCGCTCACCCTGCAGCCAATTAACTCCTCAAGCCACACCCATCCTCAACTACTGCGACATTCCTGGTTGCCAAAATTCTCCTCGCTTTCTTCCATTGTACCAGGAAACAAGTTTGAATAGACTGGTGGGGACGTAAATTGAACAGGCCAAAGCTGTGGTATCGTTACAGTTGTCTTCCAGTTTTTGACGTCCGCATCACACATTGTAGGAGCACAAGTGGCACCCCCCCCTTTACCGAGGGGCTAGTACCCAGGGCCCAGTGACCCCCGGCCCCCCCTTAGCGACGCCACTGCAGCTGAGTGTTTTTTGTCACTGCAAACCACAACTTACCTTTTGTATATATGTTTAGAGGTGTGTGATTATCAACTTTGCGTTTGCGAATTGAATACAAGTTAAACTTGGCTGTGAATTCAATAAAATATTTTTGAATACGAATAGTAAAAGCTGGCTGCGAATTGAATATTTTCAAACCACACTATCTTTGTTTTGGTGTTTCTAGAGTGTATAAAACACAACTACACCAAAAAAGACAGCTTAGGCAGTCAGAACTAGACACATCTCTGTTCAGGTACTTGCGCTTGACATACAAAAAATTTAATGTAACAGAGAAAATAAAACATAGACATGCAAACCAGTGCAACAAGAATTTTGCATACATTGCCATAAAGAAAAATGGGTTCCTCAAAATACTGTGAACACACTAAGCATGTTAAATATGATAGACAGCAGTCCCCCCACTCTCCTCAATGATTGAAAGGAGGCTAGTTGCCGGTGGGACCTCACCAACAAGCCAGCAATAACGTTTTATTTCTCACTTCTGCTATTATATTTATAGGAAACCTATTTTAGATTATAACTTTTGCTTTCGTAGTGTTGCACTTGACCTAACATACACCACAGTCAGCAAACACTTGCTTGGTGCAAGGCTTCTGCATTAGGCTTTTGGCACGGCTTCGGTGTCATGCAGAAAAACCAACCCGCAAGGTCTTACCATGTAGTGAAGCTTGAAAGTTTGCACGTCTTCAGATAGATCAAACATTCGTTCCTCTACTATTTGTAAATTTCAAATATTTGAAACAGAGCTGCAAATCGAATATCAAAAAGTACTCGCACAGTATTGTAAGTTGCGAATGTTCACACACCTTCAAATATACTGCCTGGTCACTTCAGTATAAGTGTATAATTTACACAAATAATTTCATGAATGAGAGTTAAAAATCCAGTAAGGTGTTTCATGCAAGTTTGACGCATTTATTTGAAATCACTGATAAGCATTGGGTGCAATTGATTGGATGCTTAACCGCTCTGTCTTCCCTGTACTATCTCCCACATCCCCTCAAACTCAACGGGCATGGCTTCTGCTTTCCTTTCTTTCTCCACCGGATTCGACCTCCCTCGAAGAATACGCCATTGCCCTTGCAATAGAGCACGCTACTCTTAATGTTCCTCCCACCACGCCAGTATATATCTTCTCCGACTGTCAGTCAGCCCTTCGTAATTTCACTAACCATAAGACCCACCCACACACCACTGATTTTGTCACTCCGATACTTGCATCGAATCCTCGGCCACGCTTCACACTGGTTTGGGTTCCTGGCCACGCTGGCATGTGCGGAAACGCCTTAGCAGACGCGCTCACCCGAGTACCTTTCCCGGGTTTGCCCATGTCCTGGCCAACCTTGTACCACCCGCCGACGGTTCGTACTCAACACCGCGCTTCCCGCCATTACCAATTACAAGCCCAACGCCTATTACGCACCCTGTACCCACCCCCCAGTTCCCGTCTAACTCGTGAGGCTGCGTGCCTCATTCGACAGGCTCAAACCTGTTCACTCCCCTCCCATCACATTCTTCACCGCATCTATCGGCGCCCTGGCCATCCTTCCTGACCCAGTTGTTCTTCCTACCCATCCATCCCTCATTCTAATTGGGACTTCACCCCACCATCTCTTACCCAATCCCTCGCTTTCATCACCTCCTGGGAGCTCTGGCTGTCTCCCCCACTGAAAGTGAACATCCAGGCTGCCCAGGAAGCTCTCTACAAACACATGCACCGGATCCGCACAGGCATTCAGGAGTACTACGTGGATCCGGTGAATTGAACTTTCAAATTAGGACCAGGCATTCAGGAGTACTATGCAGATCCGGTAAATTGAACTTTCAAATTAGGACCTGGACTTAGAAATAAGCGTTTGTTCTCTCTCTCTCTCCTTCCTTCCTTTTCAGGGTGGGCATTCATAGGGGCACTTGTTGGGTAATATGTTGTGTTGTAGTATGTGTGGGTTTGTAGGCATCTGTAAAACGGCTTTGGACTTAGAGGTTGGTGAGGGAATCTGGCAGGTCTTTTCTGCTTTCTACGAATCCGTGGCTAGTAAATTTGAGGGCAGCAGTGCGTGCCGCCTCATTCCCTTGAAGAAAGGCGTGATGTCCAGATGAGGTAGATGATCACTAGCCTTTGCATGCGTCGTAGTGTATTTGAGGTGTGATGCATCCTTCTTGATAAAGGGACATGCTTACTGGGAAGCACGGTGAAATCTGTCGTGGCTGTGCTTGCATCTGTTTTTTGCAAAGTTGTGGAAGTGGTAGTGGTGAGTGTGGCGGGCATCAAGGGTTTCTTATGAGTGATTAATGGTAGACGTCCCAGGGTTTTGTGCTTAAATATGCATCAAAACAGTGAACTGAACGAAGGTGGCTACGCAGGTTAGTTGAGACTTCATCTTGGAAATTTTGGTCAAATGTCAGGCATGACTCAAGGAAAGGATAGAGACAGGAATGAGCTTCATCAACGAAGCTTCATTTCCCTCTGAGAGTGATTACAAAGTAAACAAAACCTTCATGTGACACTGCTTTAACACCACATGTTAAAAGCAATTACAGCTGCTGCACACTTCACACTAATTATTCAGTATTCTATAGTGCATCTGTCTCCCACCTTTATCACAATAGGCCTCAAAGATTTCTCATTCCTGTTTTGTGCCATACAACTTCAGCACTCTCGTCGTATCAAATTCTGGCATGTAGCCACCTGGCGTGCATTGAGTCTTGGAGTGGAGCACCAAATCGGTTTCTGTTCAAGTCGTCAGCAATGCGGCATGCTCCCACCACTGCCTGTTAGGGCCTTGTCTGCCCTATGTACAGGTGCAGTCAAAAGTAATTGGAGCACGGGAGCTGTGGCCGAACCGCATCGGAGCGCTGTTTTGCTGCACCGGCGGTAAACGAAAGGAGCAGAACACGCATGCGCGCCTGCCGACGGTGATAGCCCATCTATACTTCTCAACCCACTTCTTTTAACGCGGCTTCGAGCAAATTATTCGCAGCATACTGGTCTCAGCGATGGCGCTGATAGCATACCCACCTAAACATATTAGAAAAGAAAAATTGTCATTTCAGACCCTAGCGATTACGACGCTTCTCCAGCAACTCGCGGGCGCTGAAAGTGTGTGAGCGACGCTGCCAGATACCACCTCTGCTATCAGCGCCATCGCCGAGACCAGTATGCTGCGAATAATTCACTCGAAGCCGCGTTAAAAGAAATGGGTTGAGAAGTATAGATGGGCTATCACCGTCGGCAGGCGCGCATGCGTGTTCTGCTCCTTTCGTTTACCGCCGGTGCAGCTACACGGCGCTCCGATGCGGTTCGGCCACAGTTCCCGTGCTCCAATTACTTCTGACGGCACCTGTACCATCAATATACATTGAAATAGGA
This sequence comes from Haemaphysalis longicornis, assembly GCF_048455015.1. Lineage (NCBI taxonomy): Eukaryota > Metazoa > Arthropoda > Arachnida > Ixodida > Ixodidae > Haemaphysalis > Haemaphysalis longicornis. The sequence goes on from NW_027526203.1 coordinate 262,495,509, forward strand.
ACAACAAACCATGTGACTTTCAGTATATGCTGTGCATCATGGTGACGGGCTGTGTAGCCACAGGAGGAACAAAGTTACAAGAATTCGTGTCCAACAGTGTTATGGAAATAGCATTTGAGAATGTTAATTTGGCCCACTGCCACATGTAGTGCGGGGTCCCGCTACGGTTATCAAACTTTGTCACTGTGTAGGATCAAGCAGAACACGACGAAGGCTGATAGCAGAAGCACAAACGGGCACCAAATATGGCGGTGGGCGAAATAAATATTTTCACAGACCGAACAGTGCCCTCTCGACACCCACGTGCAAGTTGGTCGAACTGGAAGTACATAATACCTTAGATAAACTGCACGAAGCTTACCATCACTCCCAAACCTCCCGCCTCAACCACCTACCAGACGAGACACCCTTGAACTCCTCGTATATCCAGCGCCCCAAGAACAGCTACAAAGTGTGCCCCTCCACATCCGTCAACACATTTGTACAGCTCCCATACCGCGATATACGCATCAATACGCTCGTCAGGAAAGCAACCCTCTGGAGACCAACGAAACTAACGTGGATAATTACAAACTTTTCATTTCTGCGCGCCAAGAGTCCTCTGCAATGATTTAACAAGAATATGCAGCAAGACCATGACCTCCTGAATATAATGTCCCGGAGCTTATGACAGCACGCAGCGATTACAAGACACGGGGTCCGACGAACCAAAGCGACGCGCAGGAATCACCTTTGTAGGTCGCAATAGTCTTGTCTTGTTATTTCTTAGTCAACGACCGTGTGGTGAGCGACAAGAGTTTCGTGCGAACGATCGTTCGTGGCTGGCCGGTCGCAATAGTCTTGTCTTGATATTTCTTAGTCAATGACCGTGTGGTGAGCGACAAGAGTTTCGTGCGAACGATCGTTCGCGGCTGGCCATGATAGCACCGCCGTTTGATGTTGAAGGCATACGCGCACTCGCACGTCGGAGACGAAACGCCCAGCGGCCTCAACACGGTGCTCTAATGAAATGCAGCGCAGAAGCTTGTCGCGAGCGCGCTCATATCACTCTCGCAAATCGAGGCGGCACAACTGATGCAGAACGCCCGTGTTCACCGTCGTAACGCACTACGCGCAAATAAGGCGGCCGCACACACTCAGCGTCTCAATCACACGCTGCACACCACCGTGAGTGCTCTCCAGAAGTTCTTCGAGAGCGCCCTTATCACAATCGCAAGCCGAACACCTATGCACCGCTGCAACGGCAGACAAAAATCACGGCGAGAAGATCGCAGCGAGATAACCGTACAACAGCTGCCATTTTTTTTAAATCATGACGTCACATCCGGCAAAAAAAAAAAGTCGCTTTCTTTGTTTTTTGATGTCTAGTTGGCGCATGCGCAGTAGTGCTCGTCCACCGTTCCTGAACGTCAGGTAAAGGGACCGCGGCGCCGCGGGTGAGGGGAGAGAAAAAAGAGGAGGGCAGCGGAGAAGGAGGGAGCAGTTGGCGCTACCTTAGTAATTTTAGGGACCTTATAGCGTGAGGCTACGCAAAACTGATGAGACGCTCTACTAAAACTCCCCGTGCGGTGTTTACGTAGCATGATGCAAACATATTGCGTTTAGCGAACGCAAAGGCAACAAACGCTGTACTAGAACTCCCTAATAGTTTACTCTGTTGAGGCTGATGACACCATTTAACAGAAAAAGTTCACAGAGTAAGAAGATCGGTACTCTATTCTTTGTATCGCGCGAGACAATGTGTAAATGGGTCGTTATGGCGCTTACTTGATTGCACTGAAGCTTTTTTTTTTTTTTTTCAGAAGGAAGAAGAAGGTTTGGTGTATCCCTGACACGTCGGTACCCGTATTAAGCCTAGTGCTGACTGTTGTGTACGCTTCGCACCCTTACTTAAGCAGCTTAATGCTGTAAAACATGCGCCGAGAAATACAAGTCTAAAGCAGTTTTTTTAAATAGTCTAGCTGAGGAGTTAATGTTCGTGCCATGTACTCTTTGGCCTACATTTATTGATCGCGGCAAAACACTTTTTCCGAAAGACGCTTTGTTTTCTTGGTGGTCGCCATTTTTTTTTTTTGGTTAACATTGGGGGTACCGCAGAATTGCTCTATTCATATATAATTATTTTATCTGGATTTGTTAGCTGCAAACTTTTTTTCATAACATGCAGAAAACGACACAAATTCAAGGCCATCGTTTTAACTTGCGATTCGGTGTACTGTTACTAGCGTACGCACTTGTAAAATATTATGTGATGGTGGTGGCTTTATTGTAATTTTAAATTATGGCACGAATGGAAGTACAACCGTCCTTTCATAGCTTGCAATAGTACCCGTTGGAACAGGCAGATAGCATGAGGGAACTAGCCCTTTTAACACAAGCTGACGAGCATCAGTGAGCCAAAATTACACGACCGAGAAGAAAGGATTACAGTTAAACCTGGATGTAACGAACCTCTATGTAACGCATTACTGGATTTAACGAAGGTTTGAAATAACCCATTTCCAGCCCCATTGAAACCCGTGTGTTTGCGACCTTTATGTAACGAAGGCGTTGCGACGCTTAACCGTGATGTAACGAATTCGCTACGCTGATGAGACATCGTTTTTTTTTTTTTGAATTTTTCTAAAAAACAATTAGGCTGGAGAAATGCACTAATTTAGCAGCGCATACCGCGCGTTTCCAGTTGATCGCGGTGTCGATTAAATCGATGTTAGGCCTGCCTGCTGGCGTGCACATGTAGTCTGGCGTCTCCGCCGCTTTTTGTGGAGTCGGTTCGTCGGTGATGAGTGGTGCCGGAAAACGAAAAGTTTTGTCTTTTGAAGACAAACTTGCAGCTTTAAATGCGGTCTCCTGCGGCGAGAAAGAAGAACGTCGCCGCCCAGTACAGTATCCCAGCTAGCACCCGCTCAACAAATTTGAGTGCGGCAAAGACCATCAAGTTCGCGAAAAGGCGCCCTTACAGTATAACTTTGGTCCTTGAAACGGGTTGATGCACCGAAAAGTGTGAAAACGCAAAAGGGGCACTTATGTTACGTTTGTGAATACACCTGTAAGTGACCTTGTTTCTTTGGAGTGTCGTGTTGGAGAGAGAGGAATTTTATTGAAATGAAATAAACACAGAAAGGTCGGCCTGACGGTAGTATATCTGGCCAGCTATTCTGTGTGTGGGAAGGGAAAGTGGAGGAAAGATTGTGGATAGAGGATGAGAGAGATGAAGATGGCGGAGAAATAAATGAAGGGCTATGTATAGAAGATGCCTATAACGATACGGTGTATGTGTTAAAGTTAAGTCGGACGGGCCTCAACTACAATATCTCTGAGAGGCCGCTGCTGCGCAGAAATGTCAGCACAGCTTTAAATGCACTGTAGGAACGCTTCGCGTCTGGCCAAGGTCCCAGCAGCACTTCCTCCGACACCACACGACAGTCCAAACGGGCCAATGTTCTCACTAATTGTTCTCGAGGTTGCGCATAGCGTGGACAGTGGCAGAGAACATGCGAAATAGTCTCTGGTACATGGCATGTCTCACAGTCGGGGTCACTCGTAAAGCCAATGAAGTGCTTGTAGCGACGGGTAAAGGCTACGCCAAGCCGTAGTCGGTGAAACAGCGTGGCGTAGTTTCGCTGAATACCAGGAGGTAACCGAAACTTGCAGTCGGGGTCCAGGCGGTGTAATCTTCTATGACGATTGTCAGGATGGGACCAGTGATTCGCCGAGGCGTGGCGGAGAATGGTAAACAGAAGGGCGGTCGTGTCCGTCCTTGCGAAGGGCAGACGTACAACATCTGCATTTGCAGAAACCTTCTTCGCCTCCTGGTCAGCCCAGTCGTTACCAGCTAGCCCGCAGTGGCCTGGTACCCACTGAATGGTGAGGACATGTCCTTGTTGCAGTGCCAATGAGCATAATTCGAGTACTTCCGCAGCAAGGGCATAATAAGGTCCTTGCCTCGTAACTCCGTTGAGGACCTGGAGTGCTGGCTTGGAATCACAAAACAGGGTCCAAGCTTGAGGTGATTCACGGGAGACTAAACGAATCGCCTCCCGTAGGGCAACCAACTCAGTGGCAGTAGAAGTTGTCTTGTGGTCTAGTGTGAATCCTCGGGCAACGCATAAGCTTGGAATTACCACAGCCGCGGTGGACCGGGATGCAGTCACAGAGCCATCAGTATATACATGTACAGTTCCGGCGTACTTGTCTGTCAAGAACGCTAGAGTCAACTGTTTGAGGGCTATTGATGGCAAAGAGGACTTCTTCCCAATTCCCGGGATGGAAAGGTAAATTGATGGTTTTGATAGTACCCACAGAGGATTCTGGGAAACCACCATTGGGGCGAAACCTGATGGGATCTTATGTTGGTGTTGCAAAATGGCTGCCGCAAAACTACTTCTCGAACATGTAGTAGGAAGAGCCGATAATGGATGGTGTTCATGCCTTGTGAAGCATCTAAGGTAGACTCGAAGGGGTTCGCCCAAAAGAAGTGCATCCATTGGAAAAACACGTGCCTCGGCAATTGTGCCCACAGTAGAGGTACATCGTGGTAGCCCCAAGCATATTCTGAGGGCTTGTGCTTGCAAACCCTCCAATGTGCGCCGGGAAGAAGTTCGCAGGTTTGAAATGGCTGGCAGGCTGTAACGAAGATGCCCCAAAAACAGGCTCCGGTACAACTGGAGAAGAGCGCTCTCAGATGGACCCCACCTCATCCCCGCCACGAAGCGAAGAACATGTACTAGGCTTGCAAGTTTAGCCTTCAACGAGGCTATGTGTTTCGTCCACGACAGACCGCGGTCTACAGTCACTCCCAAAAATATGTGGTGCGTGACGTAAGGTATCAGTGTCCCCTCAATAATGATAGGATACCGGAGCATCGACTTTCTGGTGAATGCAAGAACGGCGCATTTTTCTGGCGCTAAACTCAGGCCTTGACGGCACAAATACCGAGACGTCGTTGTTGCGGCTCGCTGTAAACGGGCTCGCAGCTGCGGTCGAGTTACACCAGAAGTCCAGATGCAGATATCGTCAGCGTACATAGTGACTCTGACGACTTCAGGCATTTCGTCCACGAGACCGATTAGGGCAATATTAAAGAGGGTGGGGCTCAGTACTCCTCCTTGTGGAACACCACGATTAACCTGGTGGAGTCCTGTGTCGCCGGCAGACGTGGACATGACTAAGCTCGTGGGAAAGCAGCAGGCACAAATCACGCAGTTTTTCATTGTGAAGGAAATCCTTCAAGGGTGAGTTCACCATCACTGATGTCTAGCATTTTGGTTTCGTTACTGCTTCATTCAGGGGAGGCCCTAACACGAAACTTGCATATAACGAAAACCTGCATTTACCGAAAATTTGCGAATTTTTGTCGACTTCGTTATATCCAGGTTTGACTGTATACGTCTTAATATTTCCTTCACTCCAGTTCTCGTTGGTGCCGTTCTTCTCTCTTTTTTTTATTGTAGGGCAGAGGGGGGGAGGGGGGTGTCACCTTCGTATCTCACACGCATTTACGATAATAATCGCCACCACTTCACTTCGCTGTAGCCGACACCATTCACACGATCGAGAAATGCACCTTCGTATAATTATAGTAAAAAAAATCGCCGGAGTAGTTCTAACTACGTGAGTAAGACTGATGGCGTGGACGCAGCATGGACAGGGAAGGAATCTCGTCGAAGGAAAGAAGACGAAGGCGTTTTTCTCCCCATCTCTTTCCCAACATCGTGTCAGGTCACGGACTTGATATTCAGAAGGGACACGACCCACCACCTTACACCACTTCTAAAGTTGCGCAGTCTGGTTGTTTTTGCTGTTGAAATTGTCTCGAAATCATGGCGACCCCATGAGGCGACGAACGACTGAGTGAGGACGCTCACACACCAGACGCGAGGTCGCCATCTGGGCGGCCGCACGCACTTGTGTCGATCACTGGCGCGTTTTCGCACACATCCATGCGCGTGCAGGGAGGGACTGTCCTTCGACCACGCGCAAGGTCTTCGCGCGCTTTTCCCATCTTTATTTTCTCCAGTGGTCGGCGCCGCCCCGCAGCCGTGCACACACGCACGCACGCACGCACGCACAAACAAGTCGCGGCCGTGTCGCATCCGTACGCCCCGAGGTGCGCGGGGGAGGGAAAGCTGCGTACGGCCCCGCAGGCATTTGAGGCAAAAGCTCGCGTTTTGGGCCCCACAAAGCCTTCCGGAAGACGAGCCAAGTCGAGGATGCCCGGCGCGCACAACGGGGCGGATGCGCCGGCCGCCGGGCCCGGCGCGCGACAAAAGGGGCCGCCGCGGATACCGCATGGGCGCGCATGCAGCCAGCGCCCGCCAACGCCGTCGAGGGACTCCCGCTGTGCGCATGCGTAAGCAGCTCGCGATGTCAATCCGGGGCTCAGTGCATCCGTCCACCTCCGGGGAGCGCGTTAAACATTAATGGAGCCGAGGTGGGGAAATTTTTTTGTCCCTCTCCCCCACCCTTACACCTTTTTTTGGGGTCAGGAGGGGGGTGGGTCTCAACGCTAACTCAAGCTATTTTTCTCTACTTCGGCTCTGCTTTGTATCGGTGGTCTGCTTAGGTAAGCTCACTGTGCCATCGGTTGAACAATATAGGCCTCACCTCCAACTCGACCTCACTCACCCCAACCTCAAACACAAGAGGGGGTTGCCCTGCTGATTCCGAGTTAGCTCTAAACTTTCTTCGAAAGCGTAGTACATTTATGCATGCGAAGCGGAAGTTATAGCCCCTTAAAACTATACTATGGACAGTAAGCAGTGACCTGCTAAATGGGTTGCAACAACATAATTTGGCGGTCATTTTTCCACCTCTCGTTCGATGTACAAGAGCCTCGATAGCATTAACAAGGCGGCTGCTTCGAAACACTGAACGTGGAGGAATGGTAGGGGGCGGGTGTAAAGCCATTGTTTTTTTTTTTTTTTTGCCCACCTTCCTTGTGCAGTGAGAGAAAAAAAAATTAGATAACTTAACCACTATGGCGTTGAGGGATACAATATGTATAGCTTTAAGTGAGCAGAAAGACAAAGATACTTGGGAAAATATTAATAAATTTCTCACTCAGATATTTAGAAGGTTTTAAAGATGCGGATTTTCGCCTTGCACAATAAAAATTGCGAGAACATAGAAAAATATCCGTGAAAGACAGTGTGGGCTGCCCACACTGTCTTCACGAATATTTTTGTCTTCACGGATATGAGCTTACCTACGGAGCTCACTCACTCACTCACTCACTCACTCACTCACTCACTCACTCACTCACTCACTCACTCACTCACTCACTCACTCACTCACTCACTCACTCACTCACTCACTCACTCACTCACTCACTCACTCACTCACGCGCGACCTACATTGCGTTGTTCTGGTAGGTTCTGGCAACCTACATTGCGTTGTAATATTCATAAACATTTAATTTGTATTTTTATCCAATAACCTGCGAATGCCAGCTGTTTTATTCAATGCCTGAGGCACGGGAAATCGGCCGATGCATATTTGGGCAGCACACCGGAGCTACTTTAATTCCATTTCGTGCCATTGCGAACACCTAGGACGAAATGCATGTTTTTCAACGAGAGAATAATGTTCCTGCAAAAGTCACCACGGTAATTTTGCGACGCCAACATACAGGAAATGACGGATAATGATCAGGTGCCTGTGGTCTGAGAATACCATTACCGGAAAGGTAACAATTACCGCCCGGTCATGAAGTTTTTATGTCTTTAGGTCTATCACAACTTCAGAATTGACCACGCGCCTTCAAGCATGTAAGAAAATACTGCTTAGTACAGAATAGTTGAAAATGACCCACCAGTCAACCTTTCTAACTTGTGACGACACAAGTTAAATTGAAAAAAAAAAAAATATCCGTCGTTAAATGTCTGTTGATTCTCTTATCTTTCTCTGATTCTAGGTATTGATGTTTTTTTTCGTGCGTTATTGACGCGTAATTACGACACACGAAATGAGAGAGAGAGAGAGAGAGAGAGAGAGAGAGAGAGAGAGAGAGAGAGAGAGAGAGAGAGAGAGAGAGAGAGAGAGAGAGAGAGAGAGAGAGAGAGAGAGAGAGAGAGAGAGAGAGAGAGAGAGATATGGGGGAGGGACGTGCCTGGTTTAACCGGGAAAGGGCGCTGGGATGACCTGAATTGTTGGCGTTGAAAAAAAAAATTCAAATGAAGAGCAAGAACAAAAATGCATCTAATTTGAAACAATTTTTAAACAACACGATATTTAACGTAGCCCCCGCACTATATTACAAGTAAACCGATGGTTCTCAATAACTTCGGCAAACAGGTGTTCACCGCAGTTGGAGGCGTGTAGACGTAACGCATTGTGGAGACATGTGAATTCAGCAGCAAATACAGAAATTAAGCTTCTTAATTGGGGTCTTGCCCTCCGAAGGCATACCTGGATCATGTGGTACCCCTCGGAGGGTGACGAAATAATTTACACTTCTAAGGCTCTTCAACGCCAGTGGAAATGCCGTGCACACGGGTGATTTCTATTTTCACCTCCGCGGGGGAAAACCAGCTGCCCAGAACGGGATTCAAACTCTGTGTTCAGCAGCAAATTCCTCAGCAGAGCCAGTCATCACTGAGGGCGCACCATGGAAATGTGGGTGCTTTACCAAAGCTTGAAACCACGCCCATTCGTTTCTTCGAGCACTCTAGGCAAGACAGCCGGGGTCACTGAAGCAAGCGAATAAAGAAGGGCGCGCATCCTTCCGCGACACGCGCTGTTACGCGTGACGTTATGTTTGCCCTTTCCACCTGTTTGTTCCGTGACAACGTCCCAAGCACGGCGAGACCGATCATGTGAAGTCTCGAAGGCCGACTCCTGCGGGGAAAGCGGCGTGAACACGAAAGAAAACAGAGAGAAGAAGGCGATACTAATTGTTTTTTTCCCAGTTCGAGGTGCCATCATTCAGCTGCGGAAGAAACCATGTTTACAGAGCGTACAGCCGTCAAAACTGTTAACAACAACAAAACACGAGGTGCCTGCCTACGCACAGAGTGGAAGCTCACGATAGCTACAGCCGCATTTTTGGCGCCTGGTTATCTGCACTCACTATGCTGCCCTAGTGCACTCGGGTGCTTCAGCGCATGCGCCAGCTTGTCTTAGCAGCCCGAGCGCTATCGCAAGCTGCCTCTCTATGCATACGCTGGCACCTCTTTATTTGTTGTCGTTAACAGTTTTGACGACTGTACAGCTGTGATCGATACGGAGCTGGGAGCGCGCGGCCCACCTGCGGAAACCGCTGATGTTTCGCAGGATCGTGAGTCAAGCATTGGCGGCCGAACCAAGGCACTCGCTTGGCTAGAGCGGGGCGCTCATTTTCGCCTTTCGGCCGGCGATCGAGTTTCGTGCACCGCCGCATGATTGGCGTACGATCACAGGGTAATGCAGGCAGCCATTTACCTGCGCAGAGACATCATTTTCTTTCGTTTCATTAAGCATTCTCGGTTACGTGTTCTTGAGATTACAATACTATCCCCCGCGTTTGCTCTTTCAAGTCTGTCTGTCTGTCTGTCTGTCTGTCTGTCTGTCTGTCTGTCTGTCTGTCTGTCTGTCTGTCTGTCTGTCTGTCTGTCTGTCTGTCAGTCTCCCGAATAAATCAGAAAAGCAATTGCAGCAGTAACTGGTGCGTTACTGAAGCTCTTTGGTGAATTACCTTGCCAATTACCTACGAGAGACAACTCGTGACTCAACCGAGGGTCATTGTTGGTGAGCCCCTGCAGTGACGACGCAGCAGAAACCAACCAATAACCCATTCCCTACAAATTACTGGTGATTCACTGGTGACCAAGTCACACTAATTTCAAGTGACTCACCAATTACCCTTTAGTGACCCAGCCATGCATGGGTTACCGCTGTGTTGCGGTGTCAGCTGTGGACACGGGGCGGGAAACGTCGGCGTATCCATGTCTACAGGGCTGAGAGTGGATCACTTTTTTAACGCTGTTCGGGAACGCGGGGTTATAAACGCAGCTGGAATCATTTTATTTGTAAATCTTCCTCAGTTACTTCTTATCCCAAGCAACGTGAAGAGTCGCGCCCTTGAAAACACGGTGCGATGTTCTTCAAACGGGCAGCGGGAGCGCGAAACATTACTACGACCTCTGTGAATGATGTCACCCGGACAAAGAGAAGCACCTCACGGTCTTTGAAGCTCCCCGTCAGCCCTTTCAGGCAGCGTTCTTATTTGCTCGCTAAGACGCGGCCACGCCTCAACACGACTTGGAAACCCGCCAGCCGTGTGTCATCGGAAAGCGGCATTCCAGAATGTAACGTTTGCGCTACTGCTCTCTCATATAATGACGTGGCGCCTTCGTAGAAATGCCCAGAGAACAAAGCGGAAAAAAAGTTGAGTCGCCCGCTCTCCCGGACCTGCGAAACTGGACTCCCAGCGAAGCGGTCGAAACTTTCACTACACAACTATTGATGGGTTAATCTAATGCTTGACTGCTTTATAGGGATCGTAGTGCCAAGCGCTTTGTGGTCGCTGTGGTGCACCGTGATGTGTTCTGCGAGCACTTTCGCTGCATTTTTGATCAAGACTATCGCGTGATTGGCTGAATGGGGTCGTTGTAGCAGGCGAGTCCGAATTTTTCCCTTATAAATGATGCGCAATAACCAGTCCAGCTGCTTGGTAGATTTCGCAATGTCAGAAGTAAAGTGTACAACAGCCACTGGTGTGGCATCGTTTGTCTGACTCATGCAAATTGGCTTCGCATGAAGTTATCCACGCCTGTTTTGATGTGCTATGTTAGTTACTGTAGCCACGTTTACATCGCCCGTTACGCACGCATATATATATATATATATATATATATATATATATATATATATATATATATATATATGTGTGTGTGTGTGTGTGTGTGTGTGTGTGTGTGTGTGTGTGTGTGTGTGTGTGTGTGTGTGTGTGTGTGTGTGTGTGTGTGTGTGTGTGTGTGTGTGTGTGTGTGTGTGTGTGTGTGTGTGTGTGTGTGTGGCTTAATTTATTATCGCTGAAACAGATAGTTTTTTTCAAGGAAAGAAAAAAAGTGGAGAAATACACCTGGGTCCCACACAGCGGGTCTTTTTTTCTCAACTTCCTTTCTTTCAAAAAGCTGCATCTGTTTCAGTGATATTAAATTCACCTGCGACATTTTCCCCTTTGCTTTCCTTGAATTTCTGGCTGCCTACCCTTATTTCTGTATTAATTCAACGAGCCCCTCATTTCCCATTCTGATTTGCTACATGAATAGCGAGGGTCCCTGTTCTGGCGGTCTTGGTGCCATAGTTGGCTTAAGAAGGTTCAACGCTGGTCGACCGCTCTCGACATGTCGTAGACGCTCGAGTCACGGCCCGGGAGTTAATAAGAAGGTCCCCTTCACCACGAGTAGTCGGAGTGGCGCTGGCTACCACCCCCAAGCACAGGAAACAATTACCTTAACATAAATACCCGAGAAAGTGGAGGGGAGGACAGCCCCGCCGGTAGCGTAGTGGTCATCGCACCAGACGTGTATTCTGGAGGTCGTGGATTTGGATCCCACCCGGCGGAGATTTTTTTCTCCACTTTCTTTCTATCTTTCGAAAAACTGTATCTGTTTCAGTGATAATAAATTAACCTACGACATTTTCCCCTTTGCTTTCCTTGGCTTTCTTGACTGACTACCCTTATCCCTTATTTCTGTATTAATTCAACGAACCCCTCATTTCCCATTCGGATATATATATATATATATATATATATATATATATATATATATATATATATATATATATATATATATATATATATATATATATATATATATATACAGGGAAATCACAGTTAAGTCGACAGGATTTTTAAAAATTAGGCACTTAGATGTACGTGAAGACCATGTCTACAGAGGGGTCATGCGCCATGAACACGCAGAATGAGGTGGTAGTAATTGATGTCGGCGGCTTAATTAACTAGAATTGAATAATTAACTGTTTAGTGGCTGCACTAAGCTGGCATGTTTGCATTGAAAACTTACACGCAATCAGGTTCATTTGGCAAAATTCTTTTAGTGCATGGGTAGTCCCAGATATCGAACAGCGAAGTTTAATTGCCGTTCGCATGATTACGCATGCAAGAGGGTAAGGTCCGGCGCAAGGCTCCTCCCTTTTGTGACGTGCCTGCTGTGTACGGTGTTTAGTTGGACAACGGGTGCAGGCATAGACAAAAGTGATAACTTGCACCCTTTCAGTCTCGGCTGGCGTAATCGGAACCTGCAGTACTCGGAACCGCTATCGAAACACAGAACAAAGGGGAGGAGCTTTGCGCCGGTCTTCAGTGTCTAGCATGCGTAATCATGGGAACGGCAATTAAACTTCGCAGTTCGATATCTCGGAGTACGTTTGCGCTAAAAAAAAAATCATGCCAAATGAAACCGCGTGAAAAACGGTTGCGTATAACTTATTCTGAATACAAGCATGCCAGCTTACTGCGGTCACTAAAAAGTTAATGATTCAATTTTAGTTTTAAGCCACCGACATCAATATTTACCACCTCATTCTGTGTCCCCCTGAGCGCATAAACTCACTGTATAGGTGGTCTTCACGTAAATCTCAGCGCCTAATTTTAAAAATACCATTTTCACTCTGTCTGGTGAGGTAACCACTACGCTACCGGCGTGGCTGTGCTTCCCTCCACTTTCTAGGGTATTTAAGTTAAGGTAAATTTCCTACACTTGGGGGGGGGGGGGGGGGGGGTGTAGCCAGCGCCACTCCAGCAACTCGGGGTGAAGGGGACCCTATTTTTAACCCTCGGGCCATGACTCGAGCGTCTACATGTCAGGAGTGGACGGCCAGCAGTCGCCCCCTAAAGCGCGAGAACTTGAAGGACCCGGCTTGTCGTCGTTGCTCGTCCAGGGTCACGGTATCTGGCCACCACAGTCACGCGGCGTCACGCACCCGTACAGAGGCTTCGGAAAGATCACCCCTCCTTCGGGTCAGGATAGAAGCTGGTTCCATCGCGTTATGAAGCCGATGTCAGTCCCATTGCGTTGCCGTTGCCTGGCCGCGAAAACGTGCACAATAATATAATATTAGAAAAAATAATGAATTAACGCATTAATTACCACAAATTAATGAAAAGCTCAATCCAGTATCTCTTTATGGGCCTTTTGAGGGGTCGCCGAGCCCTCTCTTCACTACTTTCTGTATCAACGCCAGGCTGACATTGAAACTAGTCCAGACAGGGTGCCACAGCTCTGCTGGCCAATTACTGCTCCGCACTTGTTAGATTTCACGTTGAGTGGAACTGCTTTGATTTTTAAAGACGATAGTATTTCTTGGGTATTTAGTCGCTGAAATTTTGGTCTGTCTGTCTGTCTGTCTGTTTGTCTGTGACTCGATTCAGCCAGCCGGCCAAAGTGAAGCGAATGCTGCGCAATAGCCTTATATGCTCACAGCCAAATCTAAACGTCTAAGTCCGGTGTCAGTGTTCGTACTCGTCAACATTGTTGAACAAGAACAAGACATTAAGCAAATATAAGACAGCAAATCAATACATAAGTGATATTTGCAGTGTTACTTTATTAAAAAATTCATAAATGCTTGGTTTTTGCGATAGCAAATGAAATACTACATCAACGCCAGAAAACCGTCGCCTGCTGTTGCCAGCGCTACCTCCTGGTGGTATTTAAGAAATCAAATGGCAATAGCAACGAAAGGTGCCATTAGGTGGGATACACGTTCCGCTTGGAACGCTCGTGGAGTAGCGCAACGTGGTGCTATGAACGTTGTAGTAAAGTGCCTCAATTCACGCGCGTCTCCGCCGTACGGGAGCGCTGGCATCGAGACACCCGACTTGGAGCAGTGGAACGCGGTAAATTTAAATTGACTTGAGCAAACCTCTAGCATGTTATCTTGGGTGGAACGAGACGGGAGAGGAACAGTATGAGAGCTGAGCGGGAAAGACAAGGGAGGCCTTTACTTGGCAGGGGTGCCAGTCGACTACCGTCTTTCGGCGACATTTGCAACGAAAGGAGCAGATGCGCGGCCATTTTTAAAATATCTCTTCAACTAAAGTTGCCAGATACAAAATTTCTGCTCAAACATTCTCTTACTTTAGCGCTATTTTCAGAAAAATGCCTAAATATGCAGGTTCCACCAATCTCACCCAGCCATTCACAATTGGTGATGCCCCACACCCTAAATGTCCGCGTGCCTGTTTCCCTGCAGTGCACTGAACCGACTATATATCATGATCGGATGGCCAAAATGGATAAATTCCGAGGCGCAGTGTTACATCTGACTAGATAATTCGGGTCCATGCTGTGACATTGCGCAATGCAGGAATGACGATTTGCATAGCGTGATATAACAGCGCAGATCCCACTTGTGAGTCGGACCAAATGAAGCGAAGCGTTATGCACGAAATGTTGTCCCTTGAGGGCAGCAACTGGTCATTAATGCACATTGTGGCCAAGCAGACGGGCAAACATTTTTTAGAGTGCTAGTCATAGTACAGAAAACTATGCTACTGAGTGATTCCGGAGCAGTGGCAATCTTAGGGGTGTGTGACCAGACGGGACGCCGGCGAAAAAGGGGCGCCGACCTGCACTCAACGCTCCCCCCCGCCCCCCCTCCCCCTCTCCCTCCTTGTTCCCTACACTCGGATCTGTCTTGCGTCCAGCAAAAAAAAAAAAAAAAAAACTTCGGCGGTTAACTTTCAAGTGGGGGAGAAAACGCTATGTCCAAATAATCCCACCCAAATTTCGCACCCGAAGCGAGGGTGCAAAGGTGGAATTGGCCTTCCGAGAAACCACCCTGAGGCTTCGGGCGATCGTATTCACAAAACTTACTCAAGTGCAACTTTTGGCTTCCTGACACTTACGCTGCAAGTGCGCCTTGTCGCGAAGTTATCGGCCCAAAAAGTAAGGCGAGGCACAAAATTGGACTAATTTGATTTTTGAGCAAAGAAAGATTTTTTTATGCTATTGTTTCTGTGCATGGATGTGGAAAAAATTTCGTACAATGGTCTGGCTACTTCGGAAAGAGAGAGGTCGCGTTTCCAGGGTGTGGCATTATTTTAAAGCCAGGGTTGGTATTATTTTAAAAGAGAGGAGGAGAATAAACCTTTAATTATCGAGCAGAGGCTGGTGTCATGAACTTCACCCCGTGGAAGGCGAAGTTCATGAACAAAAACTTAACAAAAACTTTATTACGCCAACCCGTGGCTACAGCTATCTCCTCTTACGCACATTTCTAAGCAGAGCTGTTTTTTAAAGACGGAAAGGCTAAACTTACTGGTGTGCGTTGAAAGTTTTAAGGAGAAACAGAAGAGACTGAAGAATTCCATTTAACGTACACGAGAAAGCCTAATTTTCGCATTAGGCTAACAGACCTTACCTCTCCTGACAAACTTCACGTGGTCTATAACATTACTTAAGGAGGTTGTGCTCATATTGACAAGGATCATTTGGCCCCGCTAGACTTTTGCCCATGTGTGTGAGGAAAAGTGGTGCGCCAAACTTTCTTCACCCCAGACCACAGCTGAGACACTTTTATACATCACCGAATATATTCACGATTATAAAAATATTACAGGTGCGTTTTCTATGTAATAGCCAAAAGATGCCCCCGCTAAAATGTCATCAAGTTTAATGCTGAAACTTTGCCCTGAGTCATTATGTTACCTGAGGTGTCTGCCTGGAGCTAGAGCACCTGCTGTTTTAGTTCTTTAGTACTAACCCCCCTTCCGCATTTCGGCGAGGTTTCCGTGTCTGTCTGGTCCACTGCACAGCATGTTCAACCAATGAGGAGGCGCGCGTATACGTGGTACTGTAGAAAAATCCCTTATTTTACGGGCGTATTCTACAAAAAAAACAAAAACAAAAAGATGCTTTATCGGTCCCGTCAGTAGGGAGATCTTATTCCGGCTCCTGCTATTTGAGAGTAGCGATAGCACTGCTTGTTTCGATTTAATGCCCGTCATATTCGTGCCTCTAACACTCGTTCATTGCTTATAAAGGCTTAAAATCAGACAGTCAACAGAAGGTTTAAAATAAAACAGAACAAATCATACAGTTAATCAGACAATATTGGGGCTTCGCTAGTGCGCGCTAGCTCCTTGGCGGATAACTGCAGTAGTCTGGCATTTTGGTTAATATAACCTTCTTTTTACTGCAAGACTCTTTTCATTTCGGCATTTTAAGCAGAATTATCTGCTTGAAATGTGCATGGTTTGTGACGTATCTGGCTTCAGACGGCGTCAGGAATGAGAACCTAACATTGATTCGCGGTCCCCCTCGGTGGCTATGGTGTTGTGCTGCTGAGCACAAGGTAGGGGGCTCGATTCCCAGCCGCGGCGACCGCTTTTCTGATGGAGGCGAAAAGCAACAACGCTCGTGTGTTCGAGATTTCGGCGCACGTTAAAGATCCCCAGGTGGTCAAAATGCATCCGGAGCCCTCCACTACGGAGCGCCTCATTGCCTGCGTAGCGTCGGCGCGTTAATCAATCGATCGATTCGCGGTCCGCGTTGCAGGCTTCAGCCAACGAAATACATAGCTCGCGTGAATGAACTGTCAAAGACAATTGTGTTTTATGATTAGACATCCTCCTTAAAAAGCGAAAAGAATCAATCGCAAAAAAGGTAATTATAAAATATATAACATGCCTTCTTAAAGAAAATTGAGAGACGCGCGAATGCGCCGATTCTTTGCGCACTAAGTAAACGCGTCTACGAACGGTCTAAATGTATACCGATCCGTGATTTATGAGATAGATATACTGTTGCATTCCTTCTTCACGATCGATGCATCTATTGTCGTATCCACAACGGTTTCTTTTTCGCGATTCTCAACTGACCCCTTTAGCACAATGGAAGCCCGGCTTCACGCGCGTAGAGCCGTTTTAGCGGGTAATTGTCATGTAATTTGTTTCGGGATACTTTTGATAACACAAGAGTTAGAGCCGTTTTCTATGAGGTCAGAATTCATCCAGAGCCCTCCACTACGGCGCGCTTCATTGTCTGTGTAGTGTCGGCGCATTTAAACCTCATAATCAATCAATCAGAGCCCTTTTCTGTAATCACACTCCCTCCGTAGATTGCCATGCTTCACTGCAGAACAGGCAATGTGGGGAAGCCAGCAATGCACAAAGGGCGCCAAATGAGGTAAGCCCGGCCCTGTTCCGAGGAGTTTCTCGTTATTAAGCAACTTATGCTGCCAAGAGTGGGATATTCGCGTCTCAGGCTATGCAATCTTACTGTTACAAGCCACTTGTCACACTTATGTATCCTTTTTATCTGCGTAGTTTCTAGAGCAGTCGCTGATGCGGGACGCAATAGACGGATGAAACATGTATAAGCAAACGTTTCGTCCACGTTCGCTTATTTTCGCGGGATTATCACGTTAATAACTAAATTTAAGCAATTGTCATATCCGTGATTGTAGTCTGCTGCATGGCGCGGAAAAGATCACAGATGTCCTCAGGCGAGATCATTCTGCAATATTAAACAACAACAGCAACAACAACAAAGGCATGCTAGCTTACTCCAGCAGAAGGACACTATTTCCGTGAGTTGTCCTTCGATAGTGTCCACTTGCGTATGAGTGTACATGTATATTATTAGCTGGGAGTTCTACAATGGTTCCCTTGAGGGTCGCATTTGTGTCAGCGATAACTTCAGTTTTTTTCTTGAAGCTCTGCATTGTGGCTTGGGAAACTTATGATGGATTTTCAGTAACACGTGAATTAAAAACATGTTTTTTTAGCCTTGAACACCTATAATCGCTCCAAACAATGGCAGCGTATCAGCGCTCACTTAACTCGTTACCCCGGAAAATTGACCGATTTTTAGGAGCCTGAGAAAACTTTTTTTTTTCTGCTAAACATATTGGTTAGGCGCTCATTTTCGCGACTTAAAATGCACATAATTTAACGCCTTTTCCAACAAGACCAGTTTTTAAAAAAATTTTATTTATC
The DNA here is from genome assembly GCF_048455015.1 of Haemaphysalis longicornis. Taxonomy (NCBI): domain Eukaryota; kingdom Metazoa; phylum Arthropoda; class Arachnida; order Ixodida; family Ixodidae; genus Haemaphysalis; species Haemaphysalis longicornis. Next base: position 262,513,459 of record NW_027526203.1, read on the forward strand.
ATAGTTGCGAAAAAAAATCAAAATCAACATTTTTGTCAAGTCGTCGTAGAAAATGATAAACAAGGAGATGCGCATAACACACCAATCGTAGAAAGAAAAATTCATAATACAAATTTTTTTAGGGAGACATTTCTAAAACACATTACAAAAAAAATGTTGACTGGCGCGGAAAGGTTCGTCAGATATAAAAAATACGTTCGCACGCGTTCGTCCCGTGCTATGCAGTGAAGCCCAACCTTCATTTCAAAATGCGCAATTTTTGGTGGTTCACTGGAAGACAACTGGCGGTTTGACATTATCAGAGGCACCAATTGGTCCACACGCACGTAAAAACCTCTTGTCAATGATTGAATTTGCATTTACGGCCAGCACAGCGTTCGGGACAAGAACACGATGCGGAAAAACCTGCATGGAGTTGAAAACGAAACTCGGTGGTTGATGCTTGTTGACGTTCACTGTCAGTTATACGTCAAAAGTTTCGGTTTATTATCACCTTTTTACTCGCTGTTGTAGCCCTGCTTGCAGGAATGAGGTGCGATGCGCTAGAACCGTGCCCTGAAAGCTGTCACCGAGTGGCTGTTGCACGATAAAAAAGTACAACACTACAAGCCTCCTGCATTTCAGCGCTACCTAACAGTTCTGAAAAAAAAAAAAACAGTACAAAACTTATTGAAGACTCCGTCCGAATAGACAGTGCCACTAAGGAGCAATGCTAGACCTCCGCAGATACCCCCGTACGGAAACGAAACTGGCCGGCGAACAGCTGACGGTGTGCATGACCGGTTTGAAGCGTTCTCTTTGTCGCAACTGATATCTGGTGACTGGGTGTTATCTTTTGACTTGAATGGGAAGTTATTGTCGCAGAAATTGGGTTAGCGTGGGATTAAATCAGGAGCGGCGTGCTTTTTTTTTAGGATCAGTAGCGGACGCTGAAGGTGCCATGGCAGATGAACTTGAAGTTTGGTAACTGCGTACTAGCGGCAATTATGAGTTCCGCGATGCAGAAACGAAACCGAAACTGTTGTAAACTGTTTGTAAATGGTCCCGTGGTAAGTAGAACTACAGCACGACTTAGAAAAACGCGCGCAAAGGCAACAAAACTGCCTAAACTCATAAAGTAGCTCTGCAAACAGGCACTGGTAGATATCTGCGACCGATTTCAGGGATTATTACTGTCAGAGTTCAAACCTGATGATTCCAAATCATCTTTTAATTCACCATTCGGGCCCTGATAACAAAAACCAAACGCTGATGCAGAGTGATTACGAGAGGCGCTCCTTCTTCTTTGGTAGCAGTGACGCGCGATGACCCGCCCCTTTTCCACACCCTGGTGATGCAAACGCGCGTCAGAAATCATGTTTTTGTTGCAAAAATGAAAACAAACTGATTTTGAAAGGGCATTTTCGGCCAGTCTCGTGTCGGACAAGCCCAACGCGCCCAACGGCTGTACTACAGCTTCGGGCGGTGCCGTACGGCTCCGGGTGGTATAGTGTGCGCCGTTTACGCCCTGGTGCATCTATGCTTATGAGTTAGTTCGTAACTTTCATTGTTTACCCCACCATTCTCACTGCTATAAAAGGATGTGCACTTAATTTAAGCGCAAATAGCTGGTTCTGCAAGCTTATAATCCTTGTTTAATATGCGTAGGATTGTGCCGGCCTCAGCCACTTGCAACGAGCGGCCCATTATACGTCATGAGTTCAGTGCGGGAAATGAACTGCCTAGTCTCTATTTTCTTAATTGTACAGCTTATTTTTTGGTGAAGTTCGCGTTAAAGTGTTGTTCTAACGAGGCAATCTTTCGAATGAACGAAACTTGCATTTTGTCTTCGTGGCCCCTTTAAACATGCCAGTCTCGGCCAGAACGTTTTAGAGCTGTTCTTCGAAAACAGTTGCAAATATTTTACTTTCTCGCTTAAGGTGCGTACTAGAACATTTGCACAAAATTTTCAGTTGCTTTTGTCTGGTGTTCTTCTGCCTGAACTGTTGTCCTAGAAAATAACCCGTTTGCAGCGAATGGGATGATGTGGGTATTTGTTGCACCCCTCACTATTCGTATTATATTGCACAAGTAGTTGTGTTGTAAAGGTGCAAGTGTGGAAACTTATTTCCATCAGCTAACAGTTTGCGGAACATCGTATGCTGCATGCATTTGTGTTTGACCAGAAGTCGAAGTTGTTTCACAGCGTACCAGATATAACAAACATGTTTGCAGTCTCCCAGGCATTTGCAGACTGAATATATACAATAATATTTCTTTCGTTGCGACAACTTGTGGGAATTACAGTGCCATGTTACCCACGTCTACGCCATAAGTAGAGCCGCAGAGAACAGGAGTTGAACCCGCAGCTTCATTAACAACACTAAACTGCCTTGATCACTCAGCCTTCGTGGCATGGAAAATTCCTACGTTTATTGCCTCCAAGGCAATTACTTCCCCGCATTGCAATGCTGCTTTAGTGGTGCAAGTTACAACCTGTAAAGAATTCCCTCAAAAGAAGTGGCTCATTTTTTATTCTCTTGCCTTGGAGTTGTGACATAGGCTACAACGCTAAATATACGCGCTTTCCAAAGGTTAATCTTTTGTGCCAACACAAAAGAATAAGATTAAGAAAAATGATCTTTATTTAATAGGTTAGAATAGCACAAACGTCTATGTGTGGCTGTACTGCTGTTTGCAGAGTATAGCAGAAAATGTCAAAATATCAAGTGCTCCGGTTGGGTTGCTGAATCGCATAAAGCATATTAAAGGGTCCCTACAACAATTTATTCAACATCTGAAATGCTCTTATACCACGGTAAATAAACATGCGCAGTCGTTAGATCAGGTGGCCATGAGATATCCAAGCAAAATGTGACTTCTCTGCGCACGTTAACAACTCCGAAACTCAGTAAAAAGATTTTTCTCCTTTCATCATGTTCTTCAATGCCCAGTTATTCTTCGTGCGCTTATGTGACGTCACAGGACCAGCTGCTGTTGGTCGACTTTCTTTCAGTTGCAGATGTAAAACAATTCGATTGCCGCCTTAAACAAAGTAGCGACAAAAGCAAGGCACAGAGTAAAAAAGGTATCCGCTCTGACGAAAAAATCATGGAGCGCCGTTACATGCTGACGATAACTAAAGCAGTACTTCCAGGCACGAAGGAAAACATGAGAGTGCTTATCATGGCCCCAAATAGTAACAAAAACAGGGAGGGGAGTATCCTGTTGGCCGGTTTGCACTAAACTGGCTGCATACAGACATGACTGAAATTAGCTACATAAACTCGCTCTTTCTCGCTGTGATGTTGAGTAGTAGTCAAGCAGTACAAACGGAAACAAAATGTCACCGTGTGCTCAGGGTATCTGCGTACCCATTTTGACCCAGGCAAATGTGTACCTCACCTTGTGTGACGCACTCTCGTGCAGCCTCCAGTGATCCATCCTGGCTGGAGCTCAGTGCTGGATGCCACTGCATTCCGGTCGGCATGCCCGCAGTTCGACTATCGCGGAAGGATTGCCGGCAACGAGGACTGCCTGTTCCTCAACATCTACACGCCGGGATACAGGGTACGCATAAATCCTACCCCACACGTCAAATCTGCTTGCAAGGGTGAACTGTCTTCTGTCTGGCCTTCAGGCTGCCGGTGGTCAGTAAAATCCCACCACTGGGTGTCGCAATACTTAGACCGCAAAATCGAAATTCAGCCTTGGTAGGGAGATCACCTGGTGAGGCGAGGTCTAAATGCACAGGTATTTAATGCATAGGGGGACACTGACGTTTGGTTTAATTACCTGTGAAATAAAAGACCAACACTTCTTGCAAAATTGTTAAGAGCATCCAAGTTAGCAAATACGAGTTTTCTCATTTCTTGTTTATTCGAGAGATTGTCGCACTAAAAATACGAAATTCCCTTTGGTTTTTTCCTTTACTCCAAAATAATTGTTTGCATATTAACCTACCGGACTGCGTAATTTACCGTAATTGCACGACTTTAAGGAACACCGTTTTTCGCTAAAAGTAGGCTTAACATTTGCGTGCGCATGACTGATCAAAACCGAAATCGGCTTTCAAAGTTCCACGCTTTTGTGTTTATGCTCGCAGGAGCTGGATACACAAGTTTATGAAGCACAAAAAAAAATTAATGCCACAGTTACGTACGTCAAATAAAATGTCTTCTGCCAGGAACGTGCTGTCATGTCTCTTACATCATCGCGGTAGAATCGGCGTCAAATTCTTAGTGCGCGGCACTTAGGCGCCCGCTCCTGTGGTTTCACGGCGACGTCGTACCTCGTCGTAACCGAGCGAAAGAAGAAGACACCGAAGACAAACCAAACAAGATAGAACGAGTAGGGAAAAGGAGGGAAGTATGGCGAAGTGTAAGGGGGGGGGGGAGAGAGCGGTGCGCCGAGTCGGCGCGAGTTTTAGCATAGCGGCTAGCGGAGGCTCACGCTATGGTGGCGGGTTACCGGGACCCGACCACGCATGCGCGCGCGGGGAGGGCGAGGAGGTTGCCCCTCAGTGGAGAGAAGGCGCGGGCATGGCGAGGGCCGGCCGGCGGAACTAATCCCCCCACCGGAACGAATTTTCACCTTCCCAGACGGGCCCCGCTACCCGCCGCCGTAGCGTTAGCGGACGGTATCCGGTATGCTAAAACTAGAGAGTTTTAACATATCGTTACCGCGTTTACGTTACCGTTTACCGTGTTTGCGGGAGTCGACTGCGCAGTGCGAGAGTTACCGCGATCGGTAACTTACCGGCACAGGCTTCACCATCGCCAGCGGCTTCCGGTAACACGGTAAACGGTAACGCAAACACGGTAACGATATGCTAAAACTGCCTACTCTCTAGTGTTAGCGTAGCGGGTAGCGTCCGCTAACGCTACGGCGGCGGGTACCGGGACTCGACTGGGTACTTGTAGATTCATTCCGGTAGCGTAGATTAGTTCCGCGGGCCGGCCCTCGCCATGTCCGCGCATTCGCTTCGCTGAAGGGCAACCGTCTCGCACTCCCCGCACGCGCATGCGTAGTCGGGTCCCGATAACCCGCCGCCGTAGCGTGAGCCTCCGCTAGCCGCTACCCGCTATGCCTATGCTAAAACTCGGTATTCTTTCCGGCGGAGACTCGCTACAAGATAGCCTAAAGAACGAAGAGGCCACCGAAGATAAAACGAGCAGGAAAGCGGATGATGAAAGTATTGCGAGAGGCGCGAGGCATGGTCCCCCGTGGCGACGCGCCATGAGACAACGCGAGTATATCGAGTATATCGAACGATCACTTCGTGAGATCACTCCAGAGTATATCGAGCGCACAAATTTCGCATTAGGGGCTACCGTAATCGCCAGCCAATATTTTTAAAATTTTTGTATCTAAGCTTACCTGCACGTTACTATCAGGGGCGCGTTAGAATCGTGCAAATATGGTATGGCAACTACCTAGGATTTCAAAACCAACGATCATGAAAGACATTGTCATAATTCTAGTGCACTTAATTATGCTTGCCAACACTGCGCTCACTGAATGGGTGCGCATGTTCCAGAATGGCCAGACGACAAGCTACCCGGTCATGGTGTTTGTGCACGGCGGAAACTTCGAGACGGGGGCGGCCAGCCAATACGGGCCACAGAAGCTCGTTGACAAGGATGTCGTCGTCGTCACTCTCAACTACAGGCTTGGAATCCTCGGTGCGTGCCATCAAATCCATTTCAAACGCACCCCGCGCTCCAGTGATGAAAAGCAGGGGGGAAAATGGCTGAATTTTTCTAGGGTGGTTATAGTAGGAAATTGAAGAACATTGTTTTATGTTGGACATCTGTTTACGTCTTTTAGCACCTTTTTGGCACCATCGTTTAAATTTTGAGGCACTGTTTTTTTAAGCGAATGTTTAAAACCACTTGAAGTGGCGTATAGCATCTTTCATTTGTGCTGCATAGTGGGCGCTACTCCTTGATTGGATCTTTTCGGTAGGCGGAGGTCTTTTGCGAGGTCCCATCTCTGCTGTTTTAGTGCTGTGCTTAGAGAGTGGGTTCCAGAGATTCTAAAAAAAAGTGCCCCCGTCGCATGCCCCCGCGCGAGGGACACGAGTAAATGCAGAGCATTGGGGGTGGCCATGTGGCGTAGGATGTGGTAGTTGGCGGTGGTAGTTGTAGTTGTTGTCGTACGGGTGCGTCGACGGCGCTTGAAGGCCAAGTACGACGAAATGCACGAGGCGTTGGAGCATGGGGAGTTTGCGAGCTTGGACGAGTTCCTGCGCGCCTTCGACGTGCGGTCCGGGGAGGAGTACTCGGAGATTCTGCGGGCTGGCGCGTCGCGTCCGTGCGTGCTTCACGCGAGGACCCCCGCCGAGAAGCGCGTGAACGCGTTCAACCCGTGGATCGGAAGGGTTCTCGACTCCAACATGGACCTGCAGATCATCCTTGGCCCCTACGCGTGCGCGGCGTACGTCGTGGACTACGTCAGCAAGGCCGACCGCGGCATCTCGTTCTCGTAACGCGGGGTCCGCCGCTCGCCGCTCGCCGCTGACGTTTCGAAGTCGTGTCTCGCTCTCTATTCGATGGATCCGCAGCTCGACGCTGACGACTGGCGGCGGCCTCTCGTTCTCGACGCTCGGGATCGGCCGCTCGACGCTGACGCTTCGCCGCTGCCTTAGCGCGTGCAGTAGAGGGAAAGGAGGTAGCACCTGCTGCTGCAACGCCTCTTTCAGCGCCGGAGCACGCGCATGCGCGCCCGCACCTGTTGTTGAGAGCGGACAACGCCGAGGGACGACGGGTGACAGTGCGAGTTAAAGAAATGCTCTGCATTAAAAAAAATTACGCCCATCTACCCGCGAGGGAACCCTGGTGTGATGCGACGCTTCGGGGGGTTCAATTGGTGTTTCCGTTGGGTTGATTCTCTAAATCGGGTGAAACGTGTTGTGACGCGAAGTCGAACGAGAGCGAGCGCTGACTGAACCGCCGCAGCGCGCTACCCGCTTTATATTCACAGCGCCTGAAGGAGAGGAGACAGCGGAGGAGAGTCGCGCATGCGCGCACTTGCGCGACGGGAGCGGAGCGAAGCGCGCGCACGCAGCTGTTGTTTATGATAATGAGACGGAGTGAGAGTGTTGCGCACAGCTGTCGGAGAGAAGAGCGGAGGAGAGTCGCGCATGCACAGGTGGCGTGCGGACGCCGCCGATGCTGACGCCGACGCAGGAGGGTCATGCCTCAGAGCAAGAGATGCGTCGCATCTAAAAGGTTCCATACTCTGCTTTGCCGCAGTGTACCTGAATTACCAATTGGTGCGTGCAGGGGAGGAAATCTCGCGTATGACGAAGCCCGACATAAGATTAGAGTTAAAATATGTGATCGTGCAACGCAAAGTGCCATTCTTGCATTGTGCAATGCCACACCACAGACCAGATATTTTGCATCATATCTTATGCTAAGTGTCGTCATTGGCCTACTTGGCCTTTTTAGATGTATGGACAAGTCCTTTAAATTTACTGTGGGGAAGCAGCCTCATGAAAATTGTTTAGAGTGTATACACGGGTCTAGATGCTGAGGGAGACGTGAATCTACCAATTCCACCTTAGAATGCCCCCCTTCACGTGATACAGCTATCCCATAGATGGAACAATCGGGGGGAAATTGTTTTGGCATCATTCCAAACATATAGTACTGCTGCTCTCATGTGAACGATCACGCTGTCGAACCACCTGCATACTTGTATGACTAATTCGAGCGACGTGAGGGGACTGTTCCGAGGCCACACAGTCATAGCCAAAACTGGCGGGGATATCTCAGAAGTGGTCGTTAATATGCTTCACCGCAGTAACACTTTGTATGCAGTGGTGCGCCCTTTACAGGCCACCTGTGTGATGTTTTGGACATTAAGCGCGGCTAAAAATGGGCCAATGGGCCCGGCCAGTCCATACAGACTGGATTGACACGTTGGTGTTGGAGTGCCTGTGCCCACAGGGCAGTAGCAGACTGAGCGGAGTAAACTAGGAATTGTCAAAAACTGGAAACAGCTCAGGGAAGTGTTTTGATAACAGTTGAATGTGGAATATAAGGTGTGTGAAATAAATATCACTGAAAATAAAACTTGCCTTTATTAAAATTCAAATACACAGGCTAAATTTTTGTGGACTCTAGGCAACTTGTGTCCTTTCAAGCCCAAGCAGCGAGGCACCAACTCGTACATGCCCTCCCCCATGCTGCCCACGCAGGCTTCCTGAGCACGGGTGACAGCGTGTGTCCGGGCAACCTGGGCCTGCTGGACCAAAACCTTGCGCTCAAGTGGGTGCGCGAAAACATTCCCAACTTCGGCGGTGATCCGGCACAGGTGACGCTTTTCGGCCAGGGCTCGGGTGCCGTCAGTGTCTTCCTGCACATCCTCTCGCCTCTAAGCCAAGGTACGGGCTGCTATACCATGCCACCCTGTATGCTGGGGGGCGGAGGCCGGTTGCGAAAACATACCGCTAACGTCACAACGTCCTATTCACGATAGAGGAAGCTGCAGATCACCTTTAGAAGGAACTTTTAATAAATAATTTTTAAAGTAAAAGTGCAAGAGCATGTTATTGAGGCAGCTCCCGTTGTTTCATCATGGCTTGAAGCCTTGTTCATCCATCTGCACTTGATGGGAGGTACGGAGGCGATGCGAGGCCTCTTCACCGCTCTTCTGCGGCAATTTGTAGAGATGGGCGCCAAAAACTGCTGTGCCAATAAGTTTAACGTTTTGCTCTTACAGAATTAACAGCATAGGGGAGTCCCTACGCCTTGGTAAAATTGTTTTACCAAAGCCGTTCCAGGAGGTAAAAATTTGGTAAAGATTGGGCTATGGATCTCAGATGGAGATTCTATTCTCAGCGGTTTAATGGATGGTGGTGAGGAAAACTGCGAGTGGGCGCAAATCTATAGACAACCGTAAAGAGGAACTGGGTCATCTTAATGGCTACCATCGTTACAATTTAAATGTGCTAGCGATGGGTCCAGTACATGGCATGTATGCACGGCTAGTGTCTCCAGGGCTAATGCAAATCGTTAAAAAACCACTTCATAATATCAATATACTATACCCTTTGCATGAACGATTGATGGAAGTGCCCAAGGTGGGGCCTACCACATCGCACGTAAGTAGCTACGGCCACCTACTTCCAGGCTAGGCTACCGCATTGTTCACTTGATTGTAACACAGCATCATTGCTCAGGGACACTAGCAGGTACAGCAACAGTCATGGCACTGGTCAGACGGCAGTACAGTCGTCAGCGTATGCAAGAACATGATCGCCCTATCGCCACTTTAGTTAGAAGCATGTGTCCAGGTCAGCTGTCTCTTACAGCTGAAGCCAATGTGGCAACGCTACTAAGTTCTACATTAAAGTCACCTTTCATAGGATGTAGCGTGGTGGAGAAGGCCACATCCTATACCTTCTCATTCAGCCAGCATGAACTCAGCGTTCCAGTGTAGAACTAACTACTTTATTTCTTTGCTTGTTCTTGAACAATGACGTTCTGTTTTCCTACCTTGTAGATATCACGTGTGCGACAAACTGACAATTGCCTGAACAATAAGAGGAGCAGTGTCAATGAGTGAAAGAATTAACCATCTGGTTGATTTGGTCTATCAGCTACATTTTTGTAAAAAAGTCCGTGCTGAGAATGTAATTGAGCGTGCTTTGCAACAGCTATCCTGTTTTACTTCGTTCTGGGCAAGCTCAACGTAGAATTAAGTAGGGTGGTGAGGTAGGCTTGTTGGTTGAGCTGAAAGTACACGGTGTCTATCTTCAACACTCCTTCATATTGTCTTATAAATGGAAGCAGTCTTACTTTCATATAAGCCAATGTTGCTTTCATCATGACGAGAACACCCTTTCACCTTCGCTCACTGTGTTTCGTCTCTTTGTCTGGAGAAAGCTTTGTTGCCCATTGGTACTCTAGGCTGATTGACAGACTCCACGCTTATGCTGCCGGATGTGCAGAGAAACGGCATCTTAGGTGCTGCTAACTGTTAGGCACAGAATACATTTTGTCATGCAGGCACAGGTAGAAAGAAAAAAATCTCGGGCCATCTCCCCTAACGTGAAACCTGCTGAGGGGCGAAGCATGCAGTGTATAAGTGTATTTTTGACGGCTTGGTGTTTTTGCCAACGGAGATGAAACCGTTGGGGGGTACAGGTATACAGCTTTGCTGTAAAAGTATTCTGTCCTTGAAGCACGAAATTGTCTACCGTGAGGCGTAAATGAGTGTCCCGGTGTTTTTTTTTTAGTACGCGTTACGAAGCGCTCCAGCGCGAGGTGTAAACGAGTGTCTCGGTGTTTTAGTACCGTGACTACATGCGACGAATGACGATTAAAACGACGATGACGACGACGATGATGACAGGAGACGCCAACAGCTCCAGCCCCTAAGGGGCTTCGCCCCTAAAAGCCCTATTTCCAAATAAACGAAACGTCTACGCTTTGACCTTTGCTCGAACTAATTTAAGAAGTCACAGTTTCGGACCTACTAATATTTTTACGTGTCATTGAACAGTGTTCTTTTATAGCAGGGTTGTGCATTTTTGGCTAAACTTGGGTTTCTGAGGATTACCTTAATCTATTTCCCCTTCGCATGGCTGTGTTTGACGATGGAGGCTATTGGTGTCCTCACCCAGGGCTGTTTGAGCGCGCCATCGTCGAGAGTGGCAGCCCGCTGAGTGACTGGAGCGTGGAGCCTGAGCCGGTGCAGTTCAAGCGCATCGTGGCCCAGGGTGCAGGATGCCCTGCCGACGGGCCCTCGTTTGCACTCATCGACTGCCTCATGCAGACGCCCAGCAGCGAGCTCCTGCGTATACAGCAGGAGAGCAAGGTGTGAATAAGGCCGCTTTCAAAGCAAGCGCCCACAGTGCAGAAAGAGCTCGTAAACTGCCACGTATCCTAATTTTTGTATACCTATTTTATTTCTACATATTCAGCCCCTTCTGAGGCAGGAGTTGGATACAAAGCGCTACGCAACAGCGACCACAAATGTGAAAGCATGATAAGAGGGCGTAGAACTGAGCAAGAAAAACCAATCACAACTAAGTAAACACCTCGACAAATGTAAAGACGTGGGAGTGCACAAACACTGTAAAGGTAGTTTCATTAATATTTTATGCACAGTGACATTCACACATACACACACACAATGCTACTGTACACTTATATATCTAGGTCACTTGGATTCGATTCCAGGTAAAAAGAATGTGTACGACACAAGGGCATGTCCGATACTTGGCATGGTGATGAATGACAAGGCTCTGTTGCAGCCTGCACACCCTCGATTAGCGAAGCATAGAAGTTAACAAGTTGTTTTTTCCTCTTGGCCCTGTATATTGTTTGCACAACAGCCCTCACAAGGGATTAGTGCTCTGCACTGCTTCTTTTACTTTTGCTTTTGTTGATACAGGGTTAGGCCAAAAAAACATTGGTCAATCCCAGGCCTTCATAAGGCCAAGGGTGCTCAGAACAAGTAATACAATGATTGCAGTTCAGCTATACAATACAGAAGCAACAATACGCATCATGCCTGCTAGAATGTGCATTTGCCAATTTAATGAGGCAAGCTAATATTTCGCCGCGCACATGTTATTTTATTAATTGGACTGAAATGGAAGGACAGAAAAAGACATCGCATTTTAGTTCTGTTCGATTTTCATTTATTTATGGAATAGGTGTGTTTATCAAAAGTGCCCCGGAAAACTGTCTCAAAGTACATATTTGTATTTTAATTCTCTGGGCAAGAAGATTTCAAGTGTGTTCCAGACTGCTCTAGACGTGGGAAGTTTGTGCAGCGTGTCAACTAAGCAAAAACTGATTGATTGATTGATGGTAGGGCTCAACGCGCCGACGCAACGCAGGTGACGGCGCGCGCCGTAGTGTAGGGCTCCAGATTAATTTTGTCTACCTGGGGATCTTTAAGGTGCGCGGAAATCTTGTAAACACGGGCGTTTTTGCTTTTCACCTCCATCAGAGAAGCGGCCGCCGCGGCCGGAAATCGAACCTGCGCCCTCGTGCTCAGCAGCACAACGCCTTAGCCACTGAGCCACCGCGGCTGGTGTTAGCAAAAACGTACACCTCTGCTGCAGGCGAATGTTGATAATGTAGATAACCAGCAGAACTTTTGTGGGCTACAAACTGACTAAACTAGGCTTATTGAAGTCATAAAGTTAAACATCTTGTTATCGCACAGACACAAATGGCTTCGAGGCACTTCATACACCCCCACTGAAAATGTTGTTGCCCCTTCTCTGTGTTAACTCTGACATTGGCAGCTTCAGACACGCCTTTTTGGGCTGTATTTGGTCAGGTGTAATAAAATAATGTTGATAAGCTGGTTTTTCTTCAGTCATGGTCAACAATTGTAGTAGCCACTGCACAGTACAGTCCAATGAAAGCAGAAGAGGTAGCCATATACGAGGCAACAGTAGAGACCATACGTTTGTATTGATGGCACTTCCTGCAAAGTAAAAACTCGTATAATATTGGAAGCTTTAAATAGGAACCTGGTTCCTATGAAATAAAAAAAAATCATCTTGTCCAATGCATGCGGGACCAGACAGCATTGATGGGCTCGTGCTTACGATGTGTGTCCACTGCATGCAGCTGTTTGGTGACTTCCCTGTGAGGACGGCGCCAGTGGTGGAGAAGTTCAACCCACAGGGAGCCTTCCTGCCAGATGAGCCGACTGCACTGTTGGAGCGCGGCGAGTTTCGTCGGGTGCCACTCATAGCGGGCGTGAACCGAGACGAGACGGCTTTCTTCTTCCCCGGTGGGTTGACCTGCATGGTGCAGAGACAAAAAATTGCTCCCACCTCCCCTCGCGGGAACCCCTGTGTAGATACGACGCATAGGGGGTTCCGTTGTTGTTTCCGTTAGGTTGATTCTCCCATCGCGTGAAACGTGTCGTGAACCCCCTGCCGCGGCTATGACGCAGCGTGGCGCGGCCATGACGCAACACAATCCAACACAATCAACTTTAATCCAATCCAATCCAAATCCAATCCAATCCAATCCAAATCCAAGCCAAGCCAAGCCAATCCAATCGAATCCAATCCAATGCCCCTCGCGAGAGAGTGTTCGCTATCGGAGAGGAGAGGGGGTGAGCGGCGGAGAGCGCAGCTCGCGCGGCGAGGAGAATGGGGGAGGGGTGTGGACGGACAACGACAACGCCGTATGGAGGGACAAGGCGAGTGAATGAGATGCCGTCGCATCTAAAACTAGGGTTGCGGTAGATACATGACGTCTAGAACCACTGTACGACATGTATCTACAAGTCAAGCTTTAAGTGCCGGCAAAAGTGTTACAAAGGATAGAGAAAGAGGGGAAATTAAGGAAAGGAAGTAACGGCTGCACTGATGGCCAACTCCCATACTGGTGGTGCACCTCATCTACGTAATAGTTGAGATAAGTTGCCAAGCTCTTGAAGTGTTCTTGTCTTTACTCATTTACATTGTCTTTACAATGTATTTTACTCATTTTATGCCGACATATTTATTCTGGGCATGAATTCTAGTTACCGTTTTTAACATTCTTTTTATCAGCTTTAGGGGAGATGTATACAATGTACTTTCAGAAGAGAATTGTTCTTGTGTAAATTTCTAATCCGAAAAGCCAGATATTCAAGCCATTTAAATGAAAGCACTTAACTTTGTGCAACAATGATTTGTTGTGATTATTTTCAGTCTAATTCGCAGTGTCGGCTTGTGTTATGAGGGCTGGTAAGCCGGACTACGCAAACGGTAGGCTAAAGCACACTTGTACCACTGAGTCGCAGCGATCATGGCATTTTGCAACGTTAAAACGATATAAATAACATTCACACGGTAACTGTATGCTAAACATCTAGTGAGACAGGTGTGCCGCAGCCATAGCAGCAAGAGTTGTTTCTGTGTTTTTAGATTGTTGTTGTAAAATTTATTATGAATAGGACGGCAGTAGGCCTGTTGCGGTGGGAGGGGGAAAAGGGAAGGGGGTTACGTGTGTCTCACTATGGAGGAATAAGAAAATTTCTCAGCCACTCAACTCCGCTTACGTGGTTGGAAGGTGAAAGCGTGACAATTATCAAAGACTTCTTTACTTGCTACATCGTATTTGTAGCTCTTCCTTCTTTTTATTCATTTTTTGGTATGAATTACTTTGACAGGCGGGCTAGCCACACTTCGCGCTCCAGCTTTCCCACAGGAAGAGCTCTCCTCTGTTTGTGTCTATGCACGTGCCACCACGTGCACCTGTCACGCTGCACGCATCAGGCTAAATCTTGTTCCATATTGCCTAGGTACCGGATTTGACACTGTGGTTAGAGCACCTGGCTGCTGCACTGACGACTCGGCTTCAAATTTCACCCAAATATTTTTTTATTTTCTCTTTGCGGCGGCGGCCGTTTTGGTACGATTTGTGCTGACGCCGATGACGACAACTATGGCTGCTGTCACTTTTCGTGTTTGATGAGATACCTAAGGCTTTTGCATTAATAATTTTAATCCTGTTCACGCCACAGTGGTATCCGGAAGATCCGGCGGGTTCGGGGTCTGCAAAAATGACCAATCGCTGCAATCAATTTCGAAAATTCAGTGGAAGTTGAGACCCGGCACACAATTTGGCTCAAAATGAAGTCTGCACAAGGGCATTGTGTAATACGAGCTGGATATTTTGCATTGTGAAAAGTTGCCGCTCATACCATTTCTTTTAATTCGATCGCAAGATCTGCCCCGCCATTCGCTAAAATTTCGTCAATGATTCCAGTCATCGGTCATTGCGAAGCATTGTGGGGAAGCAGATATACAGGGATTTGCAAGAAAGTAATGCTTCCAGCACATGCACAGATAATGATTGCATGCACAATACAAGGCGCACTTTGTGCACACTGAACAGCGCAAACATGAATGTTCAATTAGCCCTGTTGCTGCAGAACATTTCCGTATTTAATCGGCCAAATAATCGGTGTCTATTTTACGAATACCTCTATGTTTTATTTAATTAAGTATATTGCCGTTCTGATACCAGCAATGTTTAAAACTTGAGATAACTTGAGATTTGATTTGATTTGATTTGATTTTAGGGTTTAACGCGCTGACGCAACGCAGGCGATGAGGCGTGCCGTAGTGGAGGGCTCCGGATTAATTTTGACCACCTGGGGATCTTTAACGTGCGCCGAAATCTCGCACACACGGGCGTTTTTGCTTTCCGCCTCCATCAGAAAAGTGGCCGCCGCGGTCGGGAATCGAACCCGCTACCTCGTGCTCAGCAGCGCAACGCCTTAGCCACTGAGCCACCGCGGCGGGTAGATAACTTGAGATTCTGTTGCTAAACTGTTTCGTAGCTCGGGCTGAAAATTCAGGTATTAAAGTTCAGACAGTTGTTGCAAATGTATAAAATATTGAATGACGTCTACAACTTCATCTTAAAAAAATAAATATAACACGAAGTGCTACTTTGTGCCGTGAAGGAAAAACATCACGAAGAAGCTGTTTCTTTTTTCTACTTCACCGGTACTCATAAGGACTATTTAGGCACCTAAAATAGCGTTTTCAATATGACTTATTTTTTATTATATTATCCCAACTTATTTTTATCTTTTCTCTAAAGACATGGTCCAGGGTGCACTGCCAACACCGGGGAGTAGGTGTGTCTGGGGAAGTTTGGCCCCAACTCCCTTCAATTAACCCCCTGCTGCAGGGATGTTGAAGCAGTTTGGTGTAAAAGGGTCGGTTATCGGTTATTTCGCCCATGAAAATTTCTCCCTAAGTGGACTGCCTTCTTGTTAATGGGAGCAGATGGCATCTTCGCTGTGACATGCATTACAAAGGGACACGGCTAGTCTTTTTCATCGGCTGATGTAAACTGCAGCTGCGCAGGGCGCATGGATTCGATCAAGTAGAACTTTACAGGGAAATCAGCTTGGTCTGCCATTTGTGCTGTTAAGCCAAGCTAGTGCAGCACAAGGAACTAGTAAAACAACCTGCACACTTTCGGCCTATAGTTGGCGTGTCGAGAATGATCATCTTTAAGAGAGTGACACAGATATAGCATATGCAAAAGCTGTCATTCAACGCATGATCGACATGACTCATTTTATATTTTGCCTTTGATGTGAATGTGACCTAAAGAGATTTCCTGAAACAAAACGGCATGGAAAAGGGAAGACTGAACTTTGGCTGAAGTCCAAGCGTATCAATAGACTATATTTTAATATGTTCTATTGGTACATCCTATTGGCACACCCCTTCATTAACTTATAACTCCACTGAATGCTGTTAGTTTCGCTGGTGCCACCTGTTCCACTTACGTTATACATTTTCCCGCAGTACGCTTGCACACTGTCAGCAGGCTGGGGACTCTTTCAAAGATGGCAGAAATGCAATAGCTTGAATCATTTTGTGGCAACATGTATTGTATGATGACTAAAAAAGCTGCTGTTGAAATCCCAGTAAGTGGAAACAGCCATTGTGACACACCAAAACATTCGAATCTAGTTTTGTCAGTTATTACTCAGATGGCTAGCTAAATGTAAGCGAATGTATATTTACCTTGGATTTATGTTTATGTTAGGTCCTCTGCCATCTGGCAAACTTGAAAGAGTGCACATACCTGAGCAATCATGGTGCATCACTGCGTCCCTGCATTATTGGATGTATAAATGTGACCCTTGTCCTGCCTTGCAGTTCTATCGGCGTACCTGCGGGACCGGTCAGCGCGCAGTGCCACGTACGTGCGCGACCAGTTGCTGCCGCGGTTTCTGAGCAGTGCCCTACGCTACAGCCGGCCGCCGCCCGACGTGGTGGATTCTGTAGATGAAACATACTTCCGGGACGTGAACCCGCTCGACACCAGCGCCGTCATCAGAGCATTCATCAACGTATGTCGACTCTTTTTTGCTTGTGACAAAGATGAAAACTTGCCGCCTTGGTTGAACGCCTTGCCACATCGAGTTTAACCTCAAGGGTTAATGGGTGTAATGTTGTTACATCATTTTTAAGTTGGTATGAACAAATTTTGTCTTCACACTATTCAATATGACTTGCTATTTGTTGTAGTTTGTATGTTTTTCGGCAAAAAGCTGCAGCAGGCTTCGACACAGAGAGAAAGCATTATTCTGCTTCAAGTACCAGAATGGAAGTGAAAAGGCCTTCTACCATGTTTTCATGTTGATTTTTGTTGTAAATTTGATGCCACGGAGCACACGGGCAATGGGATGACTATATTACAACAGAGGGTGTGAGTGATTGTCGCCTGATCCCTTCCGATCCCTGTCATCATCAGTGTCCTCTCCATGTGATCACCACCAGTTTGCCTTGGTTTTCAGTTTATTTCATCATGGCTGTTTTTGAGTGTATAATATATGCTTCCTCCTTTGCATGCAAAGGGCTACCTCCCTTTGCATGTTTATGTGCATGCATCTACTACAAAATTGATGAATTGATGTGGTTTTACGCCTCCGAATGAACCGTTATTCTATCACTAACTTTTTATGTAACTACGCATACGGGGTTTGAGAATGAAGTAACTAAACCCATCTCAAGTGCCAATAGCTTGTGTTGCTTCACCACAAAAAACATTACTGCGGCTTATTGAGGAAGAAATTGTGTGCCTTTGTTGGTAAGACAAACGCAAAATGGGTGCCTCGGGCTCGCAAGTCACATTGCGAAAGCGATCACGTTGCACGCAATTTTTTAGTGGCTTCACTGTTTACTATACCGTAGCCTTACCACAACCCATTTATCAACGTTTTGTTCATTTTCTGATTTCTTGCCTGATGTGCGTCGAGTTAACCTTGATAATTGTACCTTTTATTTGGCTGTGGAAACAGCTAATTGGGCTCGAGCAACCAGTGGGGTGTACACTCTAAACAAAAACTTCTATGTTCTGCTTTTCAATGCCCCCTATTAACAATTCTCTGCTTACAAAGAAGGTAATTTGACGAATAAGGAAAGCCCCAAATGGCAATTCGACTCAGAAACTTGATCGGCACTGTGAAATCACGCATTACAAACTGCTCTGCTTGCATTGCGTAACGTCCCAGTGGTTGCCATATTCTTTCTGTTTTTTTTTTCTTTTTGATATACTCATATGCAGACCTTCATTGTTGGCCTACTTTGCTCTTTTCTTCGTGATCATTCTTCAATAAAGTGCACTGCAGCGAAGCCGATACAGGACATTTTTTCACAAAACCGAGCCTGCCTTTCAAAAAGTGCCCTGGTTGCGGTGCAGATGTCGACGGATGCCATGTTTGTGGCGGGCAACCAGGCAGCGCTAGCCAAGTACTCCAGGTTCGAGGCGGCCACATACATGTACGTCTTCGAGTACCGCGGAGACACCAGCTTGCTGGACGCCCGCCTGGGCTTCCAGAGGCAGTCCTACGACCTGGGTGCGTGTGCATGATTAACAAACGACTCTGCCATTTATGCTGTCATGAGGGGAGCAGGAGGGAGTTATGATGCCTGCTTTTAGGTTGGAAAAAGAAGTGTTCACGTCTGCCGGCCAAACGTTTGGGTAGCTAGTAGTGCAAAAAGAGGAGACACATGACCTGCAAGCGGCGATATTTGCCGACAACTGTTTGGAAAAAGCACATGAACTAACCTCTGTTTATCATGGGGGGTGGGGGCGTGTTGCGCTTGAACCCTCCTCAATAAAAATGTGGCCTACTTGCCGAGTCACTGGCCGAGTTTAAAGCATTCGGATAGTGTAACGATTTAAATGAAGAAATACGGTGTTTCTAGCAAATCGCAAGGCAGGGATAAGAAGGCGGGCATAAGTGGTGCGGTCTTTTTATCGAGGTGGGGTTGAGTGACGCGGACACCTGGCCGGCCATCACCTAATCACGCCACACTCCGTGTAGTGAGCATTCTTGCTAGTGATTATCAGTATGTGTTGCTGGACTGAAAATTGTGTGGTATTTTCAGTGCTCATTTAACAAGGAAGACGAAGTACATGGAGTGAGATGGAATGAATATCACAACACGCACTGAAGAGGTGCAAACACTTAAGTTATACATGGCTGACTGTTAATGACTGAAAGACGAACACTGAAGATCTTTTCTGTGGCTTCGTGTGGAATAATTTCTGAATCATATTATAGCATAATGTAGGCTGAACACTTCAGAAAAAGGTAGGCTCATCTTGTTATCAGCATTATGTTTATTCGTACCAACGCGGATTGTCAAAAGGAACTTCGCATTTAAGAGGCAGAAAAGTTAATATGTAGATTTTAAAGAAAAGGCATGTACTATGAGTGGCAAAAATCCTTTATAGTTGAAATGAATGATGCATTCACATGGCACTGTACTTTAAAAATGGTTTTTACGCTTTCCAAACGTCTACCATTAGCTTTACCACAAGCCCAAATATATTTCAACATTTAATAACTTCTAAGAAAAAAAAATTGCCTTCAATCCACGCTGTGGAGGAGGTTGGAAAGCACAGCTGTAAACGACACCCATGGCAATTGCCCAAGCGACGTCACTTGAGTTCACACACGTGGCTCTACAAAGAGTGAAACCAGAGATTGATTGATTGATTGATTGATTGATTGATTGATTGATTGATTGATTGATTGATTGATTGATTGATTGATTGATTGATTGATTGATTGATTGATTGATTGATTGATTGATTGATTGTAGGGTTTAACGCGCCGACGCAACGCAGGCGATAGACGCGCCGTAGTGGAGAGCTCCGGATTAATTTTGGCCACCTGGGGATCTTTAACTTGCGCCGAAATCTCGCACACACGGGCGTTTTTGCGTTCCGCCTCCACCAGAAAAGCGCCTGCCGTGGCCGGGAATCGAACGCGGTCGCCGTTACCTGGAATTCGCCGGGGCGGCATCCCGAATGCAGCAGCGTCGGGCACGGCCGGGCTACAGCGGCGAACACCACTGTTGCAGCCCGGCCGTGCGTCGGCGGAAAGAAAACGGAGAGGAGCGTCTTTCGAAGGCTGAGACAGCGGAACCTAGACATCCTGATTAGCTAGCTCGGGGCTTCACCACCGCCCGACACAAGCGCAGACACCGAAACAATTTGGCATGTCAGCTTAGTGATTCCCATTTATAGCGATTTAAACTAGGTAGTTTAGTAAGTTTGAGAATTGTGAGAAATCTGAAGGAACTTTATAATCGCTATTTATCAGAACCAGTTGCTTCTTTCGTCTTTTGTAATACCTCTTAAAGCACAACCGAATTGGTATTCCCGACTTTAGAAAACGGAATCCCATTCGTGGCAAGCGCAAAAAGGTAGCGCTTCTCTAGCAGCCAGATGTCTGCGTGTGGTCTCTACATTTTGTTTTCCAGGCTGCAAACCAATCTTTAACGTATCTTCAATGGCAGTGCCTGGCAGACAGCGACAGAGCCATCAGTAGCAAGTAATTAGCTTGAAAACAACTGTGAAATAAAAGTTCGGAAACATTACAGGATTCCGATCACGCATTATTGTGTGTAAGAGCCTTTCTGAGACTACGTTTCGTTTTTACTTCTTGTATGCAGGGAGGGAGTGAATTAAACATTGCAGGGACATAATAGTTACGGAGTCTTCTGCCGTATTTTGTATTACCGCGGGGTGTAACATAAGGATTCTTTGTTCTCAGGCAACGAGCAGGCACATAGGGAATTTTGTAGTGGCTTAACCAAAAATGTTTTAGGACAACAGTTTCGAACAGCATGGAATTGAAATCTGGCAATGACAAGATTTTGGACACATAGGATTTGGGGGAGAGATCATAAGCAACACTCTTCAGAATACCACGAAGGATGGAATTGGCCCGGTTTACCAAATGTTGAGCGCCATGACCATATATAGATATCCCATACCGGACTACACTAGCATAGGACATGAACTACGAGCTTTTGGACAGACAATGACAATGAAACATCTAGCTTTGGAACGCCCTACCCGTTGTGCAGTTTCCAAGATGGCAGAAACAAAACACCAAAAATGTGGATGGGTATAGGGTTTCGAATATTCTACTGGCGAAAGGTGGAGGACGAGACTAATGGCCCCCACTTGTATCCACTTCCCTTGTGGCAATTTTTATCGACGTTTAACCCAAATTTTTCCGAGGAGTGGGTGATCGAAAAAATCTTATGTTTAAGCATGGTTTCGGCACAGGTGGGTCTCACCAGTGGTCCTCACTTGCTTCGACCTCAGCTTATTGAAGCCATCCTTCTTACCTGAATCCCTACCATGACTTTACCAATGACATCCACTGATAATTTACACTGGTAACATCATACCCTTCATCTCAACGCAAGCTAGAGCTTATCACACGTCAGTCGCACGCACAGAAATCAGTCGATTTTAATTTTGCTAATTCCAATGAAATGCAAAGCTTTCTTCAAGGAGGGGATGTAAAATAGGTTCCTTGCTTGTACTGAAGTGCACGTGAAATTAACAACTCCTTATTTGAAATATTCGGCAGTACCATTTTTAAAATTTTTAGGGTCAATTATCAGCAGCCTGATAGACCTGTTGATATAAATATGCTGGAAGAACTTTTCACTCATCTTGACGGGCGCATTAAGGATTTGACACTAGTGATCATTTGGGGGAAGTCTCCCCCAAATGAAATCTGAAACGACAGGCAGCTGATTTCAACATAGCATGAATAAGTATGCCCATTCTGGCCTCCACTTTCTACAGTTTTGTACAGTGTTCTGAACAAGAATATCTCAGGTGGATATGGCAAACCGTGCGACACAGATTTCAGTGTGTTTACTGGAATTAGGTGTCTTGATGTTGATAATTTATTTCAGTATTTATGTTGTAGTACTCTTCTGGGGACATTGGTAATCCTGTTCAAGCAGTTGTATTGTAAGGCAATAAAACAGTCTCTGCATGTTTGATGGTTTGCAGGCGTGTCGAATGGCGATGAGCTCATCTACCTGTTCGATGTGACGGCCGACGGACTCCGGCCACTGTCCAGTCTCGACTCCCTTGTCAGCAGCAGACTTATCAACCTCTGGACAGACTTTGCTAAAAGCGGGTGCGTACTACATAGCAAGAGATGCTCCTAAAATAGTGGTTCCCTTTCCCAAACTGTCATGCTGAAGCCTTTGGTAAAAGAGCGCATGTAAAACATAGATAGGCCATTATAGTATTTCTAAAAAATAATACAACGCACTTCCGTGACATTAATGATTTACAACCTACCCTGCAAAATAGATAGTGCATAGTGTGTAAAAAAAATCAGGCTGATTTGTCCCTGAGAATGTCTTTGAAAACATGAAATGCAGCTTTAAATCTCGGAAAACTAACAAGGAGCGAAAGAAATATTTTAAGTACTAATAAAATTCTCTTCTCATCTGTCCACGAAGTAAAATCACCTATGCCAGAGAGAAAACACTTACTGTGGAAAAAAATTGGCCGACCACCCTGTATTCTTCGTAATGCAAATTTTGAGCGCAGCCGTAGAGATAATTTGATTTTGCCGTATAGTTTGACAGGGACATGCTTTAGTTTGACAGGGACAATTTCACAGGAACAAGCGTATTTACACAATTATAGATGTTGCCGAGTGTTTGCTTTGGTATTGTGCACAACTAGATGCTGGCACTGGCACTGCTAGTATCTTCTCGGGCAACTAGTGCATTTATCAGCTGTGGCAGACAAAGAATTTGTACTGACTGCATTGCTTATTTCACAAAAAGAACTGCGCAGGTAGAAGGTTTGTGTGATGGGGAGAAGCAGGCGTATTGCGTGATTGCTTCTGTGGGTGGAGACCCTGGAATACATGCGTCACGCTGAGCTTCGTCTCAGGCTAAGTGTCACAGCAGTTTCCACCGACAAACAGTGCCGGAACGTGGCATCACTTTCACCCACCTCCACCGCACGCTCCTCGTTTGCTTTCCTGCAGGCATTACCCCCGTGCCTTTCCTCATCACAGTATTGTTATTTCCCCCACTACTCTTTGCTATTGTCATACTTTAAAGCGCCGTTGTGCTCTTCATTCACTTCTTTCTGTTGGTTGCACGCTATGTCGCATAAGCCAGGAACAGGCGCCTAAAAGCTGCATATAAAAATGTGCTAGGGTACTGAATGCTTTCATATTTAGCTGTGTGTGCTGTTCATGCGTACACGAGTCTACTCTTTTTCTTACATCATTCTCATCGCCTCAACTAGGCCACCTGCCATTGCATATCTAGTAGGCTTTATTGCCCCTTATAGTGTCTACAGGTGAATATAAATTGGAAATAATATAAACCAAAGAAGGCGAGTGGCACATACGAAGGCACCATACCAAAATCGAGAGCAGAACTAGGAGCAAGGTGACATAAAAAAATTACTCCCACCTCCCCTCGCGGGAACCCCTGTGTAGATGCGACGCGTAGGGGGTTCCGTTGTTGTTTCCGTTAGGTTGATTCTCCCATCGCGTGAAACGTGCCGCGAACCCCCTGCCGCGGCTATGACGCAACGTGGCGCGGCTATGACGCAACACAATCCAACACAATCCACTTTAATCCAATCCAAACCAAATCCAAGCCAAGCCAAGCCAATCTAATCGAATCCAATCCAATGCCCCTCGCGAGAGAGCGTTCCCTATCGGAGAGGAGAGGGGGTGAGCGGCGGAGAGCGCAGCTCGCGCGGCGAGGAGAATGGGGTAGGGGTGTGGACGGACAACGACAACGCCGTATGGAGGGACAAGGCGAGTGAATGAGATGCCGTCGCATCTAAAAAACGAAGCGTAAAATGTTAAAGGGCCCTAAATAGGCTTCTGAAGGTCGCCATTTTAATCGCGCAATCGCTAGAGTACCCCTTCACGACAATGTATACCAAATATTACACCTCTGCGTAAAGCAGCAACAAAGGTGCCTTCTTTCTTCCTTGCACACCTACCGCTTCCTTGCCGCCACACTGCCGCGCTCTGACGAGCGACAGAGCGCTTGTGACGCACCCGCGTGACGCACGAAGCTTTCAACAGCACGGCTGCGCTATTGGTGGGCCCCGTTAAATGCTGTAGCCAATCAGCGTACCCGGCTCAGGGATAAAACGCGGTCGCACGGAGCTCCTGCTCCGGCGGAACGGCACGAACGAATGTAGATCGCCGTCATCCGTTACACGAGCTTAGCCGAGTTTGTAGACATAGCGCGTCGTTTACAAGGTATAACGCTGAAAAACACGGAGCATCTCTGCGGGCACAAACGCCCGCTACACGCGCGACCGCGGCAAGCATCTGCCTGCACGGTAGACAAGCAGCCCATTGTGCGGTGTATGCACGATAGGCATACACCGCAGCAGCTAAAACTTGTCACCGCCCGCCAGAGCGGGACCATTGCTGAAAATCAGTTTGCAAATACGTGAAAGGGGGTGATAGTGCAGTGAAAGATTGCGCGGGGGATCGTCGTCGTCACGGCCTCGCAAAGCAGTGTCTGGATAACTGCGGCGATGCTAAACCTTTTCCCCGACCTCGGTGGGACAAGTTCACCGCGACAGCGCCGCATGCCGAAACGCTAGCGAGCCGCTATAGTCTTTGGTGGCAATCTTCAATTGTTATCGTAAGCGAGCATGTTGAGTTTGGAAGCCCCCTATCTTGACTTCAAACGCTCGTTTCCGCTCGTTTTCGCCGACGCGAGCACGGCCGGCGCGAGGAGCCGTTCGATGCGGGCCGGCCACCGACCGACCCCGCTGAGCGGTAGCGGATGTAGTAGGCGGAGCTTGGCCGTCGCGACCGTCGTCTGCTACAAGAAGTGTGACGTACCGCCGAGAGGAGCCAATGGCTGCGCTCTTCTCGACGCAACCCTGTTTCTCTTGGTGTCACCGACCAGGTCTTGCGCCTGGTCGGTGGCGTCTCCGCTTCCACAGTGGTTTGGAGGCGCGGTGAAAGAGGAAATGCGCCAGGCCTTGTTGCGGGCCCTTTTTAATGAACGATAACTCGGCTAATACTGAACGCTTTGAAACCATTTTTGCGGCAGGACGTTCTTTGCATAGTACTCCAACGATAGCGCACGTAAAATCTCAACCTTTGGAACCCTGTTTAGGGCCCCTTTAAGACAAGCTAGAGGGGCCTATCTGGTACTAGATATGTCACCGTGCACCAGAAGTAGTACCCACTATACCACGTGCCCTTTTGTGACTTTTGTAGCCTCGCTATATCGGGTGTTATTTTGTTAAACATACCTTATGATCACTCCGGAATGCTGAAAATCTGGTCTTTTACACGCGGAGGCGGAAATGGGCGCGACAGTGGACCAGCGGTGCTCCTTGGGTCTGATTTGAGTCGGGAGGCACACTCCCTTATCACAGCAGTGGCTTGCATGACTAAAAAAATTTAGTGCCCTTCCGCTCTGTGAAGAAGGATGACCAGCAAAGCTGCGGGGCCGAGCCTCAACGTGAGTTTTGACTGGGTCGTAGTCCAAGGGGTGCACGATTGAGCATTGCGATTGAGCATTTGCGATTGAGCATAGCACGTAACAGCCGTATCGTGCGCTATGGACGTAAAAAACGGCGTTTCGCACAGTTCGATTGGCTGAGACGTCAAATGACGTCATTATTTAAAGATATTACGACAGCTGCGACAACAGTCTGAACCCGGCCTAAGACGCAGTTCGCGGTCCCTTCCTGAGACGCACTTCGCGCCGCCGACGCAGAGGCTCACCGTCGAGAGAACCCACGAGTGAGTGCAACCCCAGCGCACTGCAGCCATCAGGAGTGAGTGCTGAACTGCGAGTGACGCAACCAGTCGTGCGCATCTGCAGCGGCTGTTGTGGAACGCGCACATGCGTTCTCAGCCAGTTCCTACTGAGCAATGATCGACGCAACTGGTGGAACTGCGTCGTCTGCAGCAGCTGCTGAACGAGCTGCCCGAACAGCTGCGCCCAAATATCGCAATAGGGAGTATCGTAATCGCCACCAATTTTTTAAGGAAATATAAGGCGTCTTGTATTGAAATATGATGGCCCTAGGACCTTTTTAATTTTGTATTATTTTTTTCGATGTACCGGGGGTGTGGCGCGCAGTTTTACGATCCCGGGGGTTTGAGTGGGCTCCGCAACATGGCGCTACGCTCGCTAGCGATTCTTGTTTTCTTCGCTCTGTTACCGGAGACGAT
Source organism: Haemaphysalis longicornis (assembly GCF_048455015.1). Classification (NCBI taxonomy): domain Eukaryota; kingdom Metazoa; phylum Arthropoda; class Arachnida; order Ixodida; family Ixodidae; genus Haemaphysalis; species Haemaphysalis longicornis. The sequence goes on from NW_027526203.1 coordinate 262,539,472, forward strand.
CTGCTGGATCCTAGCCATAGACAGCTTTGCTGTAATAGGACCACCCGCATCATAACGGAATGTTGTGCATGGCTTCACATTTGCAATCCACATACCATGCGTCATGTTTCCTCACAGAGCTCTTACCCTTTCAGTTATATTCACAGCGGATTGAATCTCAAGTTTCCATACTTTATTGTCAGTCCTAGTATGTATCCTGCTTCTTGCGCCCCGTTCTGTGCACTGTTTTGATTCAAATATGCGCAAGCTAATCGAACTTAAAACCCTGTTGCAATGTGGTCATACTTGCAAGAAAATGTACCATGGGCGACAGACTATGTGCGTGCAGTGGGAGATGCCAAACTAAACTAGCCTTGCCAAGCTTTTTGAGTAGGTTTGCGCTTTTCTGGTACCACAGATGGCTTGTAGCTGGTGCCGCACGTCGCTGGATGCCTCCTTTGTCTTTTGGACTAACACATCCTTTGGCAACGTTTTACTTGCACAGCTGCAGGTTTGCTACCGGCTGTATTGCCCCTCTCCCTTTTTTCTTACACTACTACTCCTGCCTTTTCGGCCGAGAAGGCACGAATTTTGCTACCTTCTCAACATTTTGTCTCAAGTTGCCAAGATTGCGTGAAAATGATTTTAAAACGACAACTACAGTTCTCCCTAATGTGAAATTCGAGCACAGATGTTTAGGTTTTTTTTAATTTGGGATATATTGAGGCAAAGAAATTGAGAGAGACATGCATCAATATACAGTTACAGATCACCCTTTTTATATTAAGTGCGAATGCACTTTATAAGCGACCCCAAACCTTCCACCGCCGGCGGCGGCGGCGTCCGCAGTCCTCCTCTCCCTAGCAACGGCGTGGAGCGGAGAGGAGCATCGGTAGCAACGGCGCGGTGACGTCACTTCACCATGTGACCGCGCTCGCTCCGCCTCCTCGCCTCCTCGCGCCGTGACGTCATGGTATGACGTCACAGCGCGCCTCCTCTCCCCAGCAGCTGCCGCGCGCCTCTCTCTCCACCGTGACGTCACACTCTCTCTCCCCCTCGCTCGGCTGCAGCTGCCGTGCGCCGCTGTCCCTCTCCCCTTGCGCTCGCCTCCTCTCTCAGCCACCTGGCTCGGCGCGGCGTACCCCCCTATATATGCAGCGATAAACTGCCAGACCTCCGTGGGTCGGCTCGCGCGCGCTCACGGGCGAATGCCAACGGATTTTAACTTTACTCCCCCTCATAGCATCAACCCGTGCATTCGCACTTAACCATGTTCACCCTCGGGGAAATGCTTGGGAGTTTTTTTTTATGATTAAGGGAATGCTGTGGGTAGCATGGCTGGAATGTGGTGCGAGCATACCTCACTAATCGGGTTTTTGTGAAAGGAATCGCTTGGGTGACCTGGGGGTGCATTTCACAGCAGTCGCTGCAGACTGACCAGGTGCCTTCTCTTATCGGGTCACCACTGCACAGTACGTCTCGTGCGACAATTCGCTTTTCTACTCACGCTTCCGCTGTATCATCCTCTGCTTTCCTTCTTGCACTATCTTTGCTATCAGCGTCATTAAATCTCCACTGTGCTCTCTTTTATTCCCCCCTTCTGCATCCCGTTTACTTGGTTACGCCAACGCCTATGCTAAACTGCGAAAATGGGCACTTAAGAGCAGTGCTCCAATACAAAGTGGCGGCCACGGCACAGTGCATAAGCACCTACACTTTATGCATTTTGTGACGGGCATGCAGTGGTGTAGTCATGTAGTGCATGCACCCCACCCCATTACACAGACACACATGCCACTGATCAGTGCTACACACGATAATACTTTTATGGATTTCGTCGTCAACATGGGAACATTATTTACCTCATGGAGTGCTGTTTCTGTCCTAAAATTCGAAAATTGGCTACAGTAATAAATTTGCCGGCGGAGGGTATAATCATGAATCTTCCAACCCCTGGCCCGCGCTGTTCGACGAATCAGTTCTGCACTGAGCACTCGCTTCTTCGGCATTCAGCGTGAGATAAGGGACGGAAGTGATAGGTTTGTGTACATTTCTCCAAGCAACAGCACACACTCTTTGCAAGCCAAATCCCTTTTAGTCTTGTGCCTTACTTTGAGGAATATGACTGCAAAATACTTGCAGCGTACAAAGGGTTTTAAGGGAAATGTATGATGTCCCTTAGTATTAGACATGCACACACGCACACAAACGTGCACATGCACATTGAACGTGCACATTCCTATGCAAAAGTCAAATACATGTACGCGTATAAAGGCTGCCAGCAATCAGCTGTGATTGCTATTTGCTTAAATAAAAATCAGCGTAAAACGGGAAGTCTGGATTTCATCCTAAATTGTAGACTTGCATTTAGTTACTATGGTCCGCACCCGTATCCCCTACTTAGCATGATGCGTGTCGAATGTCTGAGAGGAGGTAGGGGGACTTTTGAAGTGCACCATTAAGATCTCAGTGCAAGAAGTTTTTCGTTAAAATCCATGGTGACGCTTTAACTCAGTGGCAATGCAAGAATAACATGCAACCTTTGCTCACTGGTAAGTATGAAACAAGACGCACTAAAGAAATAACCTCGACTGAAATTCTGCACTAAAACTTTCCTGTTGTCCCGTGTCAACTGATAAATGGCGGTTTTACTTGCCTCTCCACGCAGCATGGCGCCTCAATACCCAAACTTCGAGTACCCGGTTTGGCCGCGCGCAACGCCCAGCAACGTATCGGCGTACCGCATCGGCCGGTCACTGCAGTCGGGCCCCGAGTACCGAGTGGAAGCGACTCGCTTCTGGGCGGGCATTTCACCTGCGCTGTTGGGTCAGCGGGGTGGAGAAGCAGACGGCTCACGGTCGGACTCCCTGTCCACGCCGCCTGGCTATGTAGAGCCGCTGTACCGGACGCTGGCGTGGACCATGGTGGCCGTGGCCATTGCGCTGGCGCTGGCCGTCATCGTGCTCATCATTGTGCTATACAACCAGAAGAAGAGCCAGAGCTTCCGCGCCAGCTCCGATCTGGACAACTCGCGCATGTCTGGCGGAGGGTCCACACTCTACTGACAATGACCCCTTCAGCTCGAACATGCAGAACACCTATGTACATTGTACGTTTCGTGCCACGCCAATGCCCTGAACGGTTAACTGCTTGGGATATTTCCTGCAACTCAAAGAGGACAGTGGGCTTTTTTCCACCATTGCTGCAAGGGATGTGAGCAGCAATGGACAGCTGAAAATTAGCACGGAACCATTGTTCCCCAAGAGTAGGCCTACAGAGGCATTGCCACAATACACTGCAACTGGACTCTTCCGTTGGCAAGTTGGGGAAAAAGGCGCGGATCCTGCCAGTTTGAATGCGACCAGACATGCACTGAAAGTTTTTTTTCATGTTTTGTAGAAGCTTTAAGAGACGCCTACCATGTACAGATGAGGGCACAAAGACGATAACATGCAGTTATCACAAACAGTTACATTAAGCGGCTGATCTGTTGCTGATGAGTTGTTGGTTGGAATTATCACAGCAGCAGCTAGAGCCAACATAAATATTCCATATAAATTCTGCTTTGGCGCACACCATAGCACTTGTGCCAGCCTGCCTACTGTAAATTTAGCTTTGAAATGCTACCCGCTGTTGTCACACCTCTACGCTTGCAGGGTTGTACATGTAAGCAGACCAATAGGATGCTTAGTTTTGTTTTGGATGCAGGATTGCTTAGAGATGTGCATTGATAAATTATTTCTGTTACTTAAAAACTCCCTTTTCATACCCGACTCTTCTTGTAGGCAAATAATTTTATGGGGCTCTTCCCAAAATGAAATCTAAATGCGGTGCGACTCTGAGGCAACACTTCATTTTGTGGTCGCCCTTCACTCCAAGTCTTCTTCAAGGGCATTCAGATGCAATTATGCAACTTTCACTCAGTCACAGTCACTTTCGAGGAGACAAACAGTACGGCTCTTTACTTTTGGATTCTTGCCACTCGAACACAAAGTCCCAAAGACGAGTTTTGCCGCATATATGTTATCAATTGAGCAGCAGGACGCAGGCACCTTCCTTCCAAACAGGGAACATGCTGGACACTCATTTATCGCAAGAAGACTGCCCCTTAGCTTGCCAGGCTGCATCGCCCTAGATCTGGCAGCCTTTATGCCTCCTCTTCAGAATGATGTTAATGTTGGTGATTGTGGGCAGATTTAATTATTCATTAAGAGGTAGATAATACCACTTTATAGGGCATCAACTACTATGTGTGTATGTAAAATTCAGCAGACATTGAATGTGCTTCTTTCGCTTGCAGTCATATTTTCTGCACACCCTGTACTTGTCAGGAGGCTGCACATAACAATATCAACCCTCCAGTATTGCATGGACTGCTCGACTATGCAGAATATCACAAAAGCGTTGTCTGGTGGCCGTTGATTGGCTGAAAATTATTTTATTTAAAGTTCATGCACTCAGTCATTGCAACAAGGCCATAGAAACGGTTACGCCGCTGAAGGCCTCGGAATTTGGTCACTCATTTGGTAACAAAGCAGAGCAAGCCACTCACGTGCTCAAGCCAGCTGTGAACCCAATGTCAGCACACGCAAACTCAAGTATTTACAAATATTTCATGCCTCACACGTTTCCATCTTGCAGTAAATGTGCACTTGTGTGACCATGCTTTCGGTTGGGATGGCGGTGCTTGTCTGCAGTGCGTGGTTTGACCTCGAAACTACTGCAAAAACAGCGAAGGCCAGCAAATATTGTTAAGTAATCTATTGCCACAGGGACTGTGTTGCTAGTGGAAATGTGACATGGCGCTTGTTAGGAGATGCCTTTGGCTCCCACTGTCCATACCTTCACCCATATTTTTATGCTTGTGCACATGTGCACGTTCACACAGTGACTTTATAGAATGCATAAAAAATCCGCAAATGAGGAAGCTTCCGCACAGCTGTAACAGACATCTAGGTTTAATGGGCGGCCTCATTGCGATAAAAAATTCTCAGCTGCGGCCACAGCTCCCACTATAAGTGACCTCAAACTGAAAGTGGCATCTGGCACTTTGGTGGCCGCCTCTCTTTAACAAGGCCCTATTGCAAGTACTTCCTATCCACAAGGGTTTACCTCGCCACAACTAAAACACTTTCTGAAAAGCGCAGCACAAAAGAGCTTCATTTCAAGGGTGATCGGTAGCGCGGGACGTTGGAAGTACGGCAACAGCGAACTAACCCAATTTTTTATGCTGCGAGATAAGAGATACCTTCAAAGATCAAACAACAGACTAACGATACCTATAACGAACCGCCAGGACGTGAGTTCAAATCCCATCAGTGTTGCCTGATAGCCCTTTCAGTACAATTCTGCGCTGTTACAAGGTTAGACGGTGCCAGCCAGGTTGCAACTCTTTGATTTGTTGGTCGGAATATGAAAATGGGGCTAGCGGCCACATTCTGAAATAAAAATTAAGGCGAATACAGCACTACAGAGCCCTGCCAGACGTCTTGCCCACAATCGGTAGCTACGACATCAAAACATTTTTGCCGGCACAAAATGGGTGAGCCGTAAAACTTGAAGTATTGTAAAAAGACTGCGGCATTAGAAATGCTTCAATGTCCATTGACAATCACTTCCAGCGCTTCACTCAGCTGCACTAAGTCATATAGGAGTTCGCCTAATGTCGTAAAATACCCAAGAGAGGCTTTTATACGCTGCAGTTATGGTGTGATTTGTGGTTGACTCAGTTTTGGGCGGTAATAATATAACTATAACAAAGTATCTTTAACGCCCAAACTTGAATAAATGCAGAACAAAAGATTTGCATATTTTCTTTGGTTTCATTATTTTCCCTTTAAAAAATTGGCTTAAATTGTTTTAAGATGATTTTCTTGTTAGAGGGAGAGCTTGTTTTGTAAAATATACTGAGGATGTGACGTAACGAAAGCGGCATGCTTTGTACTCACGCTGATGGGAGACTTGTGGGGAACAGATACAACAGGAATGTAGTTACCGCAGGAGAAAAAAAAAATTAATCATTGTTACACATGTAGTCATGTTGGAAAACTGAAATTTGTTATTCACTGTTGTTACCGTCGCCTGAGAATGCATCATGTAGAATGTGCATATCATGTACGTGTCATGTCGCTAAACGTTGTACCACCCGTCCTGAGTCACGTCAATCTTAGAACACATGACTCAGGCCCCCAGAGAATGCTCTAACGATGACAACGAACACTTAGCCGATGTTAGTTTCTTCATACACATATTTGTACATAGTAACATATCCTTAACATACGGTTTTAACACTCCATGAGTCGTCGTCGCCACATGTTCTTGCCTGTTTTAATTTTTTTTCCTGTACAGATGAGCAAAATGAAATAAAATCTAGTGTCATTGTTACTTCAAACTGTGGTTTTCACATCTTCCTTTTATGATTTCAGTACTCCTTCAAATATTCTTGCCACCTTGAAGTGGTAAATATTTTCCCATATGGTGGAAAAAATGTTAATAACGTCACACAAGTGGTCAGCTCTGTTCTCCTAGGTGAGCAAAACAACATTGCGTTGAATTTGTTAACTCTTATTTGCAGGGGTGTGCGAATAGTGATTATTTTTAAAGTGAATACAAAGCGAATTATATTTTGTTTTATAGGTAGTGGTAGTAGTAAGGCGTCTGAGCTTTTGTACTTGGCCCTCTTGGGCGTTGGCCCGGAGAGAAAAACTCCTATTGGTCTAAAAAAATTGCAAAACCTCCGATGACCAACTTCAGGATATTTAAGAAAGTGCTCAGCATGGCGTTATTGAACTTAGTGCACAAGACAAAAGAATAGGTTCGTTCTCTGTGGATTGCGATTGGCAGTAACAAGCACTCAGCCCCACAATGAACGACTGATCCCTTATTCTAACATGATGCGGGTATCTGAGCTAACATTGATGATGATAGAAAAGAGGGCTATGAAGCCCGGGATAAGAAGCGACGGCACCAGGGGCATGCAGCATAAGGGAAAAGCGAGAACATATCACCTCCTCGTAAAGATAAAATGCTTCGAGCCGAACGTTACACACTTAATACAAAATTGAAACATTACAACAATGTCATTTAGTGCAACCTTCCAGACTTCCATGTAGCCTTAGACTTCAACGCAACCTTCCACGTAGCCTGTGTTGATGCGGCTGAGTAAATGTACTTGGCGACGGCGGCGCTCCTCACCAGGCGCACGCTCACGTGCGCTCTATTTTTCTTGGTATTTTTGTGGTAACGCTGGACGGCCGAACTAAATACTGCGCTGTTCGAGATAAGCGCGGCAGATCAGTTCACGACCTTTCCATCGTTCACGCACGCACCAACGTAGCAGCTATAGTAACGTGCAGAGTCCTATATTCTGCACGGGTGGCCTCGCTACTGCAGTGCTCGATTTTGAAGTGGCGATTTCGAAATGGTGAAGGCCGCTTGTGCCTTCGAGCCTTCGACTGTCTTCTTGATGCTCCGACAGCGCTGTAACTTACCGAGGCCCATGGGAGCTGGGAGGTCTCCTGTGCGCCAGCGGGCGGGGAACACTTCATCAGGGTTACGTCTGTCTTTAATCCTATAATGTGACGTATCCCTGTTTACGGAGAAAAAAAAGAGTACGCACTGCACGGATACCGCCCAACAGTATATCCTAAGGCGAAAAATTATACAACTATTTTTGAGGCACTGTGCTTCAGCGGGCGGAGTTGCGTGTTCAATTTATTTTATTTGTTTTATTTAGCAATACTGCTAGCCCCAACGTGGGGCCATAGCAGAGGGGGTGTACATGGTACAAGAACAAAATCAACAGTACAATACCGAAGTCAGAACACAGAACAATGCACTTCAAACAACATGGAAAAGATTTCACATGCAAAGCAAAAAAAAAAAAAAGCAAGCATGGCTATGCAGATATCAATTTTTCAAGTTCCTCAATACTGGTTGATTCAATAATTTTACTGTCGAGCTCATTCCATTCTTTGACAGTACGCGGAAAAAAGGAATACTTGAAAACATTATTTTTGGGCTGGAAAGGAACGACAGTGTGTTTGTGACGTTGTCTGGTAGAATAACCGGTAGAGAAGTTTAAGTATTCACCTGTGGTGCTATTTATCCGACCATTAACTATCTTAAAGAAGAACAACAAACGGGCAATTCTATTCCTTTCTGATGTTTGTTTCAATCCGGCTTTGGCAACCAATTCAGAGACTGACGTTGGGCCGTATTTATTGAAAATAAATCTGACAGCCTTGTTTTTGATTCTATCTAGTTTATGGATATTGACATTGGTGTAAGGATCCCAAATAATGTTTCCATAATCAAGAATGGGTTGGATACGAGATTTGTATGCTAAAAGTTTAGTGTCATATGACGAATATCGAAGAGAACGTCTCAAAAAATGTAATTTCATCATTGCATTATTAGCTATGTAGTTGATATGTCGATCCCAGTGGAGGTTGCTACATATATGCAAGCCTAGATACTTGTACTCGGTTACTCGATTTAGGATATTTCCATCAGCTGTGTAATTATAAACAAGGGGACACTTCTTATTTGTTATCGACATAGCCACACTTTTCTTATAGTTGACACACATTTGCCAAGAACTACACCATTTCATTATCGGCCGGGGAGGTTGCGTTTGTGACGAATTCGCTGACGCGGATGTATACCCTAACCTACTAAAAGCATGAAAATACATTGTTGAGCAGTTTACGGCATTGTTTTGTTTTGTGACTGTATTACCTTGCTTTGTGAAGGTCAGGCATGCTTGAGACAAAAAAAAAAAGAAAGCAATTGGGGACGTAGTATCTTAAAAGGAGTAGTAGAATTTAATTTTTTTGTTTATTGTTATATAACCATAAATTCAGTTACGTGGTCACATGTGTAACGATTGCTTTGTTGACGGCTTTTTATGGGGGAAGACCATGTAACAAGAAAACCTGCGGCGTCCACCTTAATACAGCAGAAACCAGCAGCTAGCCAACTTGCATGAACAAAAGGTAAGGAATTCGAGAATAGCAAAAATAAACCATACGAGAAACATTCTTTAATCTATATAACTGTGGCACATTTGGTGACGGCACATATGATTCTTATGTAGTTGTTATATAGTCGGACTCGTATATAGTTTTGGAAAGCTGCTACTAGGGAAGGGCATAGACGTGTCATGCCGATGCGAATCTAGGCGGGCTTGCGCAAGTGCAATTCCTTCTCTTTCTATCTCTCTCGTTTATCCATAGGAAGGGAATGATATGAGAAAGAGTATAGTGAATGCTTTTTGAAAATCGCTTGAAGTCATTTAGCTGTCAGTTTCAGCTTAACCTGGGGTGTGTCGGCTGCGGAAGAAGAGACCGAACAATTACCCAAGAAACCGCTGTATTTTGCCCAAAAAGGAATACAGTCGAACACGGATATATCGAACACGGGTATATCGAATTATTGTCTATATCGAACTCATAAATTATCCCCTTGAAAATTCTGTGTAAAAGTATAGGAATTCGTACGTTTATATTCAACCGTATTTTTCCCGACATTGGGTATATCGAACGCCGCGCGAGCTGGAAGGTGCTCTTCGGCGGTCGCTGCACCCCCGATTGAGGTTGAGGGGGATGTGGAGAAATGCGCGGGCATGGCGAAGACTGGCTCACGGAACTAATCCCCCCTACCGGAACGAATTTGCGCTTGCCCAGTCGGCCCCGCTACCGGCCGCCGTAGCGTTAGCAAACGGAGCCCGGTATGCTACATCTCTCTAGGCACACAAGCCCGAACGCTCCGAAAATGTGACAGTGTGAGGTAAGGATTCCCCGACGGCACACGTTCTTTTTTTTTCGGCTGCGTACGTTTCCCGGCTTGCCGAAAAAGATTTTTTTTTCTCTCTCTCTGGGTCTGTCTTCCCCCGATGTCGTCTCGGGAAAGGGAAGAGGGAACGAAGGCGCTGACGGCCTCCTCCTTCTTTTGCATTTTGCTGCTGTTGCTGCTGTTTGGCGAGTTGTCCCGCACCTTTCGGAGATCACTGTTTCTCTCGGAGATGACAATCGCGAGCGCTTTGTTGGAGTCCGTTCAGAGAGCCTTGGAATTGTTACCTTCAAAGTTCTAGTTTGTTATAATTCTAATTCTAATTTTCTAGAATTAGAAAATTAGAACTAAAACTAGTTGTTAGAACTACAACTAAAACTATAATTGTTAGAATTAGAACTAGAGCTAGAACTAGAACTAGAACTAGAAAATTAGAACTAGTTGTGCAGCCTCGAAAAGATCGAGACCAGCGTCTTTAATTTCATTTCCAGGACGAAGAAGCAGGCCAAGATCAGCGATTTTTTTTTCACGGAAAAAAAGCGTCCTGTTGTGTCGTGAGTGCGAAATTAGTTGTCATTATTGAATGCGACGATCGGTAAGTGATCTTCCGCCATAGGTGAGGTCTCAGTGCCCATATTTTTTATATCGAATTTTTCATATATCGAACTATTTCGCGATCCCCTTGGAGTTCGATATATCCGTGTTCGACTGTATAGCACAACCGAGATATAATGAAATGCCACCGAAGTCGCGCCATCAGTGCTCTCAGCAGGTTCACACAGCTAGAAATGAGCGCAAGCTGCCCCAACGTGATCACGCCAACGTTGACATTGGGCAGAGAAAAAAAATGACGCTGCAGAGGCTCAATATACGGCGGAATCATAGAGTTGCTCCTGGTGACGCCTATGCTCCTGCACGAGTAGAGAGGTCACCGGCGTGGGACAGGCAAGCGCGATTTAAATAAACAGAAAGCACGCAAAGTGTCAAGTGGGTAAGTGATGACATCCATTTCGGCTGCGACGACTTTGATGTCAGCGATGAGCCGTCCAGACGAAACAGTGCTGGAAAGAAACGTAAAAATAGAATCAGAGTTCACCTGGCACGTTAAACGTTCGCTAAGAAGGCAACATATATATGTGAAGTAGATAAGCTACAAATTTATTGCGCCCTGTCGGAGTAAGTACAATCCTTCAAATCCTTAGACAGCTAGTCCTTACCCTTACGAAGCATGAGGCGGATACACAGAATGCGAAGCCGGAGTATTTTATTCGGCCGGCAGAATTGCATGGGAAATAACTTTTTGGCGTCTTCCTGCATGCGCGAAAGGGTCTCTCTCTAAAAAGCAGATCGTGATTCCGCTCCGCGTTAGACAGGACTCGGGAGCGGGATGAGCCGTCGCTAGGCAGGAGCACCCTTCGATTACCCCAACCAGAAAATTCAGTAAAGATGATGAATGCTTTGTAAGATATAAGAACCGGTATGTATCAGGTGGGAAAGTTGCAGAGGATTCCCGAGCGTGTCGTTGTGACACGAGAACGGAAAAGTGGGCGAGCGATTAACTTGGACACAAACACTCCATAGCGTGGGTACTCCAGTGGCGTGGGTACTATCATACGAACCGTTACCTAAGTCAACCCTAAATGCCTAATTTTAAATTTTTGCCATTGCATCATTATCTTCTTTCTCGTATCTCCAGGTTTGTTTGCGCCATGAGTAACATTTAGTTGAGGGGTAACAAGCTATCACTCGTGCTAGCTGCGCCTGCCTGCGCCATTTCGCGGCCGCGGCCGGCGCCCGCACAGCGACCGTGCTGGTTGGTGGTATACGAGGCTCCCTTAGTTCGCCTGTCATGCGCCAGGCGCGTTTTCACGTCCAGTGTAATAAAAACGCAATAAAAAACAGTGCCTGGAACCGCTGAAGAAATTAAGTCGCGGCGAGCTGCCCGATATGAGCCAACGAAATCTTGGCGCCTCCGCCGCCAACGGTCGTATCGTTTGTAGCTCGAGAGCAAAAGCACCGACCTCCGAACGGAGCGGGTAGCCGGCGAGAAACGCCGGCAGTGCGGAAGCGGCAACACCAACTCGTGACGTGTTAGGATGTTGTTTATTTACTCCCCATCCAAGTACACGTCGATCTCACGAGGACCTCCGCTGGCTGTTTGGTTGCGATTGAGTTTAAATATGTTCTAGGGTGTATTTGCTGCTGATATTTTTCAGATGATGTATGTGAGTTCTCACCAATCCATCTCCCAAGTTATCTCGTCTTCAAATTTTTGTGTCAGTACTCCTTTAAATGATAGCATACCTAATAAAATATCCATGAAAGTAGTTGCATAGGATAAACAAAAATAATACCCGCTAAAACAAGTCGATTTATCGGCTTTCTTTTGAGCAAACTGCCGTGATTGTCCCGACGTGCGTCAGTGTCGCCAGGTCCGGTGGTTCAACTTCCTGACGATAATTATCGTTCTTTCTTTTTGCGTATGGTCGATGAAGGAACAGTTCGCAAGTAGCACAGAACACAGAAGGTAACTGCAAAAGGTTGCTTCAGCGGGAGCATACAAGCGGACGCGAGCAGCGCAGCCAGCTCAGCTGACACCACTAGCCCGGCACCACCTTGAAAACGAGTGGAAATTTTGTTTTATATTTTCGCAAACTAGATGGTTTTTCACGCAGCATTTTACACCGCACGATTTACGAACGGCAGAGTCCATGTATATACTTGCTGGTAGGTGAGGCATTATCATCAAATAAACAAATTAAGCGCAACTAAAGGACGCGAAACAAGCACGAAATCGCACGTTCGTTGCCTGCGTAGATCTGTGCTTCTATATTTACATAATATAACACAGCCGAATACGCGGTGCGCGGCCCCAAAGTGTACGATCGCCACTGACTGTGTTTGTTATCTTCTATAGTGCAGGGGTCGGCAACCTAAGGACAACGGGCCGCATGCGAACCGCAGAGCAGTATAATGCGGCCCCTAGCACGTCGTTAGGACCCCCACCCCTCCCTCTGTCACTATCTCAAGTCCGACACGACAGTTTTGATCTTAAATGTGGCTAGACGGGTGCCAAGAACAGCGGATTGATCGCTTCCTGTTGCATTGGCCCCAATCTTCACACTTAGCCAGATTATTGTCAAATATTATCGGCTATTCGCTGAATTTTTCTCTTTGCCTTCAAATCCCCCTCTCCCTCCCACCCGATTTGCCGCCCAGCCCTCCGCTGTGCAACTCGGCCCTCCACCTTAAAATTTTCTATTAAGTGCGACTTGGAATACATGATACAAGAGCGTAGTCAAATAAAGTGAGAGCAGACGATGAAACAGAACGAGCACTACGTTCGCCCGACCGCTTTGTTTTACAGCCCCTACTTTCGGAATCACGAAATAGATTTGATGCTTCTGTCGCTCGCTGCATTTTGTCACTGAGCCATGACACAATAAAAAGGCAAGCTGACTCTTCATTACGTATTCTTAACGGCGACGCAACCCAGCAGTGGTTAATGAAAGTGCATGCATAAGTGCGCAGGTGCGTAATAGCGCGGCGCACCGCAGCAGACGAGCCTGCGGCCCGCCGGTCTCACTGATTTCTACGCACGATCGTCGCCGATTGCGTTACTCGTTTTTTTTTTTTTTTTTAATCGGCCGTTTATAAAAAGTCTTTGTCACCAAGTGTATTATCAGAGTCCTTCAATGCTTCTCTGGTCATGAAACTCCCGGCCAAGTTTCGTACGGGTACAAAGGCTACCGCGAGTGGCGCCACTACAGATCGGAGGGCATCGGGCGGCCGCCGCTGCGCTCTAGCCAGACCGGCAGGCAGGAACGCAGTAGCAGCATGCCTGTTCGCTCCAAATTTTTTCGCCACTCACAAAATGATAAGTCCATTTGAGCGCCCCACGACACGTAAAGCGAAAGCGCACTGCTGATAAGGCGGCCAGCATGTTTTATCTTACTCTGTTATCCGTTCCCTGCCAAACGCGCTCTGACCACGCCTCCGGCTGCCCTCCGATCAACACCAGCGCCGCGGCGCGGCAGCGTGCGAAGCTCTCCCTTAGCGTGATGGCGAAGTTTCATGACCAGAAAGGCATTGAAGGACTCTGGTATTAGTTTAAACACGAAGCTTCTACTTCAAATTTTACTTCATGCGACCATCGATCGGTGAACCTGTGAGGGGCAGAGCGCCGTCGCCGCCGCAGCGCTTTCCTCGATGCTGTAAACATATTTAGCGCTGCAACGCTTTTTTCCCTTGTGCCAAGTTGATGGCCGGAAGAGATCGGACGGCCCGGGGATGGGCTGGAGGCAATGTCGCAAAACAACCGGGAGTATCAAGCTCATTTTGCTTGTGTCAACACAAGATCTTATGGGACCCCCGTGTACGACCCGGAGGTCGGTTTGGCCTACTGCCGTGCAGCTCCACCTGGGCAGCACAGGAGCCCTATACCAATGACGGGACATAGTACGTTTTTTAGGGCGCAGCCCTTTGGCGCCCGTCCATATAGGCTCAGCCGCGTCGGCGTCGATGGGAAGACCGACGAGTGATAGAAAGCGGTCTTCCCACCGAGCGAACGATGGCAAGACCGACGAGTGATAGAAAGCAAAGGAGGAGAGTGTCGCGAAATTGCAAGGGGAGGGCGGTTCGGCGTGGCGGCGCAAGCCAGCGCTCTCCGATAGTGTGCGGTTGGGGAGGGGAAGTATGCTGCGCCCCCGCGAGCCGTTCGACGGCGCGACGCTTGCCGAAAACGTGAGGGAGCGTGCGCGTGACTGTGATGTGCGTTCGCTTAAGACGCAGTACGCGGTCCATTCCTCATACGCACTTCGCGCCGCCGACGCAGAGGCTCAGCGTAGCTGCCGTCGAGAGAACCCTCGAGTGAGTGCTGCGTCAGCGCACTGCAGCCATCAGGAGTGAGTGCTGAAATGCGAGTGAGGCAAACGGCCGTGCGCTTCGTCGGCCGGTGCAGCTAAGCCCGCTGCCAGGGCGGAGGCCCAGCACCGCCAACGCCCGAACCCCGAGTGAGTGCTGAACAATGAGCGAGTTTTTGTTACTCACAAAAACAATTCTGCAACTTCCTCGGAAAATGGCTCGGGGTTTGTGACGGTGGCAGCATGCTGTGGAAGGGCGTTTCAACCACTTATTGTTGAATGCAGGAAGAAAAGCCGGAGAAGGCCCGTACGGGAAAATTCCGGCTTCACTTTGTCGGGGTGGTCGATACGCGGAGATGTGTGTTGGGCGGGCTTTATTCCTGAGGCAGTGAATGGATCATGGTGGCGGTTAAGTTTATAAAGAATATAAGCCGATAAATTTTGACCTTGTTTTTAAAAGTTGAGGACCGAGGTTTCTTTTCATCCCTGTAATATGCTCTAATGTGGTACGTATTGACGTAATGTATGAAGCGGGCGCTCTTGTATTGCAATGATTCAAGTCTTCTTGGTCAGGTATGATTGATAAGGGTCCCAAATTATTGCAGCATATTCAACTTCTGACCTTACAATGTAGGTGTACGCGAGTAGTTTAGTGTCTTCATTGGCATTGCGCAATCAACGAATGATAAGACGAAGTGCCGTAAAGGTATCAGCTAATATGTACAGGGCCGTCCACACACTAAACTTTTTAACACCCTTAAAGGTGCTAAAAGGGTGCACTCAACATTTTGCACCCTGTTTGCACCTTTTAAGGACTAAAACATTGCTCCGGCACCCAATCATGAGGGTGCCACATATTAAGGGGTGTAAATCTTAACATTTTTACACCCTTTAAGGTGCAAGGAGGGTGTACTGAACATTTTGCACCCTTTTTGCACCTTTCAAGCACCCAAATATTGCTAGGGCACCCCACCTCGAGGGTGCCGAAATTCAGGGGTGTAATCAACAGTTTCATAGGGTGCTACGACCGTTACAGGGGTGCTAAAAAGTATTTCTTCTCGATTGGGGTGTTACCACGGCACCTTATCGTTAGGGTGCTTAAAAGAACGGTGTGTGAATGCAAGCATGCAAAATTCCACAAAAACAGGCTGAATGTTTAAACCGCACATTGCACTATTTCACCGCCCGTTGAGAGAATAAATATGAACTCTCCACATAGACCAGGGGAAAGGCTCTAAAATTGCTGTTCGTAAATTGAACAAAACGTGCTGAATGTTTAAATTCCACTCTGCACTAATCTACTGCTTCGAGTGTATCACAAGGTTCGTTTCGATGTCTGGGTGCACGGGAAGGAAAGGCTACAAAATGCCTCTTGTAGTCCTATAAATAAAACTTTTACGCGAGGCATCGGTGTCCTCAACGAAATCGAATTTACCTAAGAATTTGTTCCCGTATTATTATGCCCCGGGCAAAAATTCCAACAAGACTTTCTTGTTGGGCTCACAGCACGCCTGTGGGGCCAATACGAAGTTCTGTCGGCACTCTATCGTTCCAATAGCCTAGTCTTCCAACAGGGAGTTTAACCTTGATGGCGTTTGTGGGGCCAATAAGAAGCTCTGTCGGCACTCTATCGTCCCAACAGCGTAGTCTTCCAACAGGGAGTTTAACCGTGATGGCGTTTACCGGCTCGCCAACACGATAAGTCAACGCCAACAGACGCCTCGTTCGTAATCAGCGGCGCGAGCGCGCCATCAGACAGAACCGACAGACGCCCTGAAGGTGGTTTTTAGGGCCTAAACAGCAGCGTCTATGTCTGGCATAGACTCTAGACGTCAACGTTTGTGTTCTGAATTTTCCCTTCAGTAAGTAACAGTCAGACGGACGATAACATAACTATGTGAAGATATGCTTTGGCTCATACCACGGCAAGCGCAATCGTTTGTGGCTGCAGCCTCGGTTGCTCTTCGTCCACAACAAATTGAATCGGCTGTACAGCTTTCTTCGAGGGCGTGTATGCAGGGGTTCTATCTTCCTTTTTTGCGCAGGCCGACGGGGGCGGTCGTGTAAAATCATTTTCGCTCGTCGCTTCCGTAGGGTTGCCACCTTCCTGGTTTTGGACCGGCCCGACCGGTTTTTTTAAACAGCGGGCCGGTTGCCGGTCCATATCTAAAACCAGTCGTCATCAGCCGGTTTTTTGGCTTTTGTGCCGTGATTATGCCCGTTTTGGCGTTTTATAAGCGTCAATTCAACAACTAAGACGATAAATACGTGTCGCGCAAAGACACGCGAGCAGAGAAAATACGCGGGCGAGCGCGCTGCCTCAGATGGAGGGGGACCTAAGGGAAGAACAAAATAACGAAATTCTACCGCCGCGGTCAGCAATTGCGGTTACTTTTCAGTGAAGCACATGCAGAGCGATTAACCAAGCTCTCAATCACTTTCAGTACAAACGTTATGTTGATTTCTCTCTAAGAAAACACTACAATAAATGGCACTGCATGTTAAAAAACATGACGTCTTTTTTCAACACAATCCCCCCTCCCCCCCCGGAAGGCCCGTTTTTTTTTTCGGGGAAAGGTTGTAACCCTACGCTGCTGTTCTGCCTACCTGCTTGCTGTACCTATTACGTCGCCGCCACCGCAAATCCCCACTTGTTACGAACTCAGAGGTTTTCGCACTGTTAGCAGTCGTTTTACACGATGGGTTTGATGCGCCTGACATGCCAGGAGTGACATCGCTTGTAGTATTAGAGCGACGTTGCTTGTCTGCAAGACGGTGCCGGTCAAACAAGCGTTATCAACGCCATAATTCTAACGGCACATTCCATTTATTTCGTGGCTGCCGTGGCTTGCGCAGAAAAGGTCGGGTTGACTGCGATAGCTTTGCTTGAGTCAAATAATGGAGCTTTGGCTCAATCGCTTGCAGCGCTAGCAATGCGGCCTCGTCTGCAAGACCGGTGCGTG
The DNA here is from genome assembly GCF_048455015.1 of Haemaphysalis longicornis. Taxonomy (NCBI): domain Eukaryota; kingdom Metazoa; phylum Arthropoda; class Arachnida; order Ixodida; family Ixodidae; genus Haemaphysalis; species Haemaphysalis longicornis. Next base: position 262,557,068 of record NW_027526203.1, read on the forward strand.
AGAAACAAGCGTTAGGACAGCCAGAATTTCAAAAATGCAGCATAAACTAGACCATCGTTAAAGGAGGCGATGACTAGACACAAGCAACAATATTCGTTGACAACTTACGTAAGTACAGAGTTGTTTTAGGCGCCTTGAACACGCCCGCCGACATAGCTGTTTGTTAACGCGTCCGTTTACTGTTTTGTAGGTCAATGGTTCGATTCCTCGTCGAACGTTTTTTTTTTTCTTTTTTCTTTTTTTTTTACGTGAGGGTTTCATTAGCTCCTTTTTTAACGACCAGGGTAAGCACCTGTTCCTTGCTTTCTATCACGCCGACATTTACCGCCCTCTTCCTAAACCCAAAGTAGCTCGTTTTCTCGCACGTTCTCTCTTGAGAAGCCCGCCGTGAAAACAAAACCAAAACAAACGTCAAACCTCTTTACAATATCAGTATATATGTCAATTACTTTATGTGTATTCACTTTTTGTGTTTAAAAACCTTAAATTTAAGTTATAAACACATTTCAGACTTTGAAAGCAGAAAGATAATTACCAACATTACAGTAGTAACACAATTTTCGTCAAACATAGAGGTGTTGCATTTGAAGTATGGCAACTATCTCTCACTTTTGTGTGTGTTTTTTCATGGCGTTTTGTGCCGAGTGGTTGGTGGCGTGATTTAATCTGTTTTATCTATTTCAAGCTTAAATCATAGTTATAGAAGCTTTATGGGTGATGTCTACCCTTCTAACCTACGCGTGTGTTGAACATGGGGACCCCGGAAGAACGATCATCGCCGGATAAAATACTGCGCGTCAAAAGTGGATGACATTGCATCAGAACAAAGCGTGTTCGTGTGTCCGCGAGATGAAGACGACAGTGAAGGAGAATTTTACGTTGGAAACATCGTTTTTGCTCGGGTAAGTACGCATTTTTTATTATTCTGTATTTGGTTGGAATGAGTTCTGGTGTTTATGGGTCAGTAATTCGCTATACCCCCATCTCGTTTGCTCTGAGAGCCTACGTGAGTTAGTATACTTGTTTGGCGCCCAGTCCACCGTTTCCGCAGAAGTCAGCATCAATTTACGCTGAAGCTAGACCTTGGCTACGATGCTCGCGCTATGGTACACGGCTGCTAATAATTTCACATCACGCAAGGCTCTTTAACACCGGGGCGTTTGTTTATGTGTCTCTCAAACAGTGCCTTTACGGTTGCAGATCGCAGTCGCAATTTCGCGTGAGTGGCACAACGCTGTGATTAGTCCTCCCTCGTGAATACCCGCGGTATACCAAGAAATAACATGAACAGGAGGTTCCCTGGAAGTGCATGTGAAAACGCGTACACGTGATTCCATGGCTGGCGTCTCGTAGGTGTTGTGAAATCTCTCCCCCCCCCCCCCCCCCCCCTTCACGAATTCCGTGCAGTGCGCTTCGCAGCTATTGCGCTCGCGAGACCGGCGACCGTACGCCTCGCGGTCTTCGGGCCGCGATATGTGTGCTGTTCTCGTGAAGCTCGACAACAGCGAAATTGCCGTACTCGCTCGCCAACGCGCCCCGACAGCGTACGCGTCGACCGGGTGCTGACGGAGTTGTGCTGGAAGAAAAGCAGGCAAGAGATGAGGGCGCACGAGGTGTAGTTAAACATGAGAATTTACAAAGTGCAAGGTGGAGAAAATAGTATGCAAGGGCCGGAAACGGTGAGAGAGTTCGGGCCGCGTGCCAGCGAGCGAGTGCGGTAATTTACGTTGCCGAGTTTCACGAGTCCGGCACGAATATGACGACGCCCGTCTGAGAGTTCATAGAGGTATAGAATTCACATACGTGCAAATTGAAGGTGAAATGCGCGCATGTGGCCTCGCAGGGAGTTAGCATAGTCTCGGGGTAGTGGGGGAGATTTCACAACGCCTACGAGGCGCCTGCCGATTCTGTCAGAGTAGCTCTCGTGAAGTCTGGGGCTTGATATCGGAGGCATATGTATTGTTTAAATTAGTGCAGAAAATTGAGCCAATTCGCAAGTTCTCATTTTCGCAAAACCGCAGGCCATACAGAGACTAACAAAAAAGCTGTAGGCACTCACTCAACTCGATTTATATTGGAGAATTGAACGTGCAGATACAAGTCAGACATTGAAATGGAGGAGCCTCAACTATCACACACCAGTTCCGATTGAAAGCAAGGGATACAGATGAGCTGCTAGCATGCGTTCCATGCAAATTAGCTCAGTAGCTAGCTTTGCATATATCATGCATACCCCACTCACAGTACCTGCGGGTCTAATAAATACATTCTTACTGTGACCTAAATTTCACTTGGGGTGTTCCGGGAATGTTCTTATTAGTGCCTTGGAGGTTACTGTCTTTAAACGATTAAAAATCTACTTGATGTAAGCATTCGTGCTTTGTGTGTGCTCTTCTTGTATTTCAACAAGTGTCAGCACACTCACAGATTATGCACCTGCAGGTGCTGCTGCTGGCTGTCCTGGGTCAGCTGCCTTCCAGTCCAGTTTCAAAGGCTTTGCCAGGGCCTCCCTTGGCCAACCGACACTGCACCTGCTGTACCCAAGTACTGCCTGGCCTTTCGTTGGTGCTCCGTACGCTTTGCCGCCAGGAATGGTCATTCATCCATCATCTGGCCGCTTGGACCACCCGTTCAGAAGTCAACGCATTTGCTCGACACATCGGTCCAGGCACTGCTGCCATATCGGTGCACCCACCGATTATGTACTTTCAGGTTAGTTATTGCATGTTGTGGAACTTGCCATGATGTATACCTGTTAGCAGTGCTGTGGCCTCTGATTATTTGAAACATTTTCATGAAGCAGTGCTGTGCGTATGGAGCGTGTCATTGCTTAGCAGAGATATTGAAGAGAATCTGGGGCTGACGACTAAAGGGCAAGAAGAGAAATTGAACTGACTTTGAAGCAAGTATTCGTATGTAATCAAGCCAAGCAAACATTTAGGATCTTTCGATATGGTTTTAAACTTGCAATACAAACTGGTCTACTTCAGATCATACTGGTAATAATCATACTATACCGAAAAGTACATCCCGCAGTCTGTAGAATTCTGACAGCGCTTTTTTAGCAGTCTCTCATGACAGGCACTAATCTCAATGGTTGGAAGATAGTCGAGGTAGCACCAGTCTTTAAATCAGGAGACGGTACTTCACCATTAAATTTCCCTAACAAGCACCATATGCAAGGTCAGGAAACATTTCATCCACTCTCAGGTCGCTAATTATTTATAAAATCACAATATCACATTCGAGTATCACCACGGTTTTCACAAGGGTTACTTGAGAAACACAACTTTCAGGATTTGTTCACGATCTACATTGATCCATTGACACAGGCTTACAAACTGCGGTAGTTTTTCTCGATTTTTCTAAAGCATTCAATCGCATTGCACACCACAGACTACTTCTCAAACTTCACCCTAATGTCCTCACTTGAGCAAAAGATTTTCATTCTTCTCAAATGCAGTTTACTTCTAATAACTATATACTTCTTTTGCTCGTGCCACTTTGTTGTCCCCCCAGGCAGGTTGCTTGGTCTATCTTCCATGTTGCATATCCTCCCATGTAAGTCTATTTGCAGATGATGTTGTAATTTATCACACAATTTCTTTCAACTACTACCGTCAATGCTTTCAATCTGATCTTAGCACAATTAACTCCTGGTGCTGCAAATGGCTAATGTCGCTTATCTCTAAAACAAAGTGCATGACTTTAACGGTGGCAAGTCTCGGATTGTAAATACTTACTTCATTAACAACAGCCTGATTACCTCTTGAGACAAAGGTGTTTTGGTAGGCCGGTAGGGGAGGGGGGATTGCATGGTGGATTTCAAAAGGTACATCGATTGGGAAAATAAGACGTGTGATTAATATTTTCATTTGCACTCCAAAACTCGCTTTATTTCATATGTTTAACCCACTGCCGTGGCTAGGGTGGTGTGCTGTGGAGGCGAATGTCGGTTAGATACCGCTTGGTGTAGCCGCTTTTCAGATGGAGGCAACACGTAAAGACGCCCGTGTTTGGAGATTTCGATGCGCACAAAAATACCCAGATGGTCAAAATTAATGCGAAGCCTTCCCCTACAGTGCTCCCCATATCCCAAGTGTAGCTTTGGCGTGTTAAACCACCGTTTTTTTTTTTTCATGTTTTTGGTATAGTACCAGCTGCTGTAGCAGGTGCAACTTAAAGGTAAAATTATACATAATGTTTCCAAGAGCTAAATATAAAGGCCATATTGAAGTGCGTTTATGGGTCTATCTCATAGCAGTAGTGAAAGGTTATATACTCTGGTGCAGGTTAAGAACGCCAATGGCTCATGTGGTGTAGTCCAGTGTTTGACGGAATGCCGTGTAGGCAGGTAGAAGCATTATTGCAGTGATGAAACGTAGGTCACTGACCAAGTCAAGAAAGCCATTTAACGGTTTGTTGCTTGTTCACGGTGAGCATATGTCGTGGAAAACGAAGCTATATATTGGGCATTACGCGGCGCAATGAGTTTGCATAGATATGGTGCAGATTGCCATCCATTATGTTGATAATGTTGGGCGTCGTCTGAACAATGAGGGACTCGAGCAGTAATCGAGAAGATAGATTGCACTCAGTTGTCAGTAATTTTGTCTTGTTCCAGTCGACCACGTGTCCCGTCCTCTCACGGTGCTCTGCCAGTGGACTTGTTTTTGCATGGCCCTTGTTCACTTCGTTCCAGTGCTGCATTAATCTTCTGTGCAGATTGCCCGTTTCGCCAATGTACACTGATTTGCATTCAGCGCATGGAATCTAATAAACAATACCCGGAAGCTTGGAGCGTGAGAGGGGGTCTCTCACGCTGACAATGTCAGAACGCAGCTTGCTAGTGGGCACATGCACAATGTATGCACTGCGTGTCTTGAAAATGTGTGCGAGAGTTTCACCGATGTGTGGGACGTAGGTAATTGCTGCACGTTTTGATGCAGTCGTTGTCCTGAATATAATGCCTAAAGCATTATATTCAGAAAGAAGCGAAGAGGGCGACTAGCAAGAATCCACATTGACATTAGCAGGCAGAAGCGTCCACAAGGCCTGTGTCAAAACGTGCTGCAATTCTCGTCTTACACATCAATCAAACTTTCGCACGCATTTTCAAGAAACACATTGTGCACATTGTGCAGGTGCCCACTAGCAAGCTATGTTCTGACATTGTCAGCGTGAAAGACCCCCTCTCACGCTTCAAGCTTCCAGGTGTTGTTTATGTTTTGAACAAAAAAAGTGCCATTTAAACGTGATACCTCCTTCCTTGCCGATTTCTGATGCCTGATTGTTCAGTTTGTGGGGATACGTTTAGCAGATTGCTCACATGTCTAACCTGTATTTGTGCTTGAGCAGTCAAACGCTGATGTTAGCAGTGAAGTAGGTGAAAATTGTACTTTGATTGTAGTTGTGTGCAGATTACCTACATTGTGTTAATTCGTAGAAAAGCAAAATTGAGGTAACCCTGCTAACTGTTCCGCATTGCAGCATTTTATTATGCGAACGTTAAGGAGTTCAGCTGCTTGTTAAAGGTGAAATAAACAGTGGTACAAAAAGAAGAGCATCTACTAAACAGAAATATCTTCACAATCGCAGGATGCCAACGGTCCGCCTACCAACTTGTGTCCTGCATCGTTTCTGCTGGCTGGAGCGGTTCATGGAGCATTTTCCAGCTTCTCAAAGTTTGTGGTCAAGCGCTCCTCCAAGTGAAAGATGCCGCAGAGGGATCTTTTGTTTTAATGCCACAATTTCACGTGCTCAGCAGCAAATTTACTCGTAAGGCTTTTTAAATATTCATCACCCAAGAGGGCATGTTACCTTCGTCTTCGGTGGAATGTGTCTGCACTCAGGTTATTTGTGACAGAAACAAGTGGAGCACGTCATGAGAGTCATTGAGGCCTTGTTGATTGTGCATGCTTCTGAAATGACATTTTCATTAAGCTGAATACTTTCCACATATTACGATTTGTGAACAAATTATGGTAAAAGTCATGATTATTTGTACTACACTGCAGGAAGGAAATGCCAACATACGTTTTAAGCACCTCTGATATTTCAGATCGTTGGCTGGTGAGCAATAAAACAAAACTGAAATTTTTTTAAAGTAAAATCAAATATTTGTTGTCACCAGTGCATGACCATAGTAAAAGCTATCTAGTCACCAAATTTAGAATTAGACACGAAATGCCAAGAAAAATAGGGAAATAAACTAGACAGCTGGCTACAATAAACCAATTCGTAAAATTCCTCAATGTCTATCAAGTGATGATTCAGGCGGGTTAGTTAAGATGTCAGTGGGTTTACACACCCAACTTGCAGGGAAGCACATGAGCTCCCAATATTAACATGTTTTTAGTGAAGACCGTCTTCCTTCATTAAGCTGCTTTGCACATTGATGCCAGTCTGATAAATGTCCTGAATTTTTGTTATGATCAATCTTTGTATGGGAACCATATATTTTTATATGATGTCGCTGTGTATTTCTGAAACTGTATCTAGTCACTAATTCCAATTTGTCATGGTCAGGTTTTTTCAACTGATTCGTAGCTTTTTTAACAATTATGGTATATTTTGTGTGCCTAAAGGAATGCCTCATTGCATGTTTAGCCTGTGTAGTGTTGAAAGCGGACATTTTGCTTCAAAGTGGAATGTCGGGCTAGCAACAAGGTACTTCGCGTGCTGCTCACTTTCATTCATGCCATTATTTTTTATATTATCATTTAAAATTAAAAGCCAACCAATTTGCTGTCGTTTTAATTTTGTCACCTACTTTATACTTTCTTTTTTTTTCAACTTTGTGTAAGGATTGACTATCCATATTTTTATGATACCAAGGTGTTGGACTGGGCTAGCTGGTACATGTTTGAATGGATGAAAAACCATAGGAAAACCCAGGACACAGAAGAGAACGACGGGACAAACTTGTGCCGTCATTCTGTTTTAACTGTTTCCTGTGTTTACCACTGGTTTTTTATGCATTCAAACATTTTTTATGAGTTTGTTGAACAGTGATTAGTTTAGGTGTGTTCAAACAATTGTTGGCTGCGAAAGCTCCCTGTAGCATTTGTATAAGTGCTCTCTGCTTTTTTTTTTTTTGAGCCAATACCCCACCACCAGTCTTCATGAGGTGGTCTTTTGTAGAAATAAGTTGAAATAAATATTTGTTTGCATTGCTTTACATGTTTTGAAAGAATTTCTTGTTCATTCTTGTTTCATTCAACCCCGTTTCAGAATCCTGCTTAAGGCATTTCCTCTGTTATTTTTTTTCAGAACCAGGAAGGGTGCTCATCCTCGGTTCTTGCTGAAGCAGCAGTATCCATACTTCACACGTGAGCTCTGAACACACAGTAATTATGGTATGAAACATTCTACCAGTATAAGCCTGCTTTGTAGACGTCATTGTAGATGTCAAAGCTCTTGACAGTGTAGTCCAATGTCTGGTGTAACGGGCAATGTCTACAACTTGTAAAAATTAATTTTGTGGCTATAATGTTTGTGATTATTTTAAAATGCACGTCAACTACTATTTAGAATCGCTGTCTAAATTGGCAGCCATTTTCCTGGTGGATACAGAAAGTGAAAAAGCGCATGTGTAGAGATTTCAGTGCACCTTAAATGTCCCAAATTTGCTAAAGCTAATCCAAAGCCCTCCTTGTGGTGCACTTCATATCCCATGTACAGTTTTGCGTAAAAACAGCTAAAAATTTATGATCAATTTAAACTTATTTTAATGTTTTTAAATGCAAATATTCTCAGTTTAAGCTGCCATATTTAGAGTAAAATATTTTGTAACAATTATATAGCTACCAAAGGTTTACAGAAAAGCTTTTTGCTTTTGGTTGTGCACCTTCTTATCAAAAGAAAAATGTTAAGAAAGGCAGAAGAAACCCAACTATGGAAATTAGCAAACCCTAAAGCTGCGGATAGAATGAATGTTTTGTAGAGAATCTTTTGCTGATTTCAGTTCTAGTCAACTCTAAAAAAGTCTATCGACGTAGAATGCTTACCGTGAGGCACCTCGTAATACTAGCCAAAACTAATGGGCCCTGGCTGTTGGCTTTTCATTTGCAACAGTGACAAATGACCCCACATCCACCGGCAGGGACATAATGCAAGGCACCATGTACAAGCTAGCCTCATGATAAAATAATGTTTTCTGAACAATGGCATTACATTTCAACCATGGGCTTCACCAGGGAACTTGTATGCATTGTTCTGTGATGTTTGCAGTTCTTGTTATTGCTATGTGGGGTCATTTAGTCTAAAGGTATGTTTATAAAACTCCAAATACCACCAAACCTTGCAAGTGCTGTACCATATGAATATTTTTCCGTAAAGCAAAAACAATAATGCAAACGAAAATAAATGGCTTGGGTACCCAACTTTTATAAGTAGATTATGAGCCGCAGTACGGAGGGAACTATATTATGAGCCGCATTACGGAGGAAACTATACATTTTGCATTTGGTCTTCCTTGATATTGAACCTTCCTGCTCAGCTCAAGAATAAGGCACTAAACATTGCAGGTAGCTACCTTGATTGGAAGTTTGATGCAATACTAAGAAGCCAAGGGTTTTAAGGTTCAAGGAAGTTTTGTGTGGTTGAAGTGTTGCACACCTAATTGCTTTCACTGCACAGCATGGTTAGGCTCTGCAGTGAATCTCGAAGGATGTGTACTGCAGTTCGGCAAAGTGAACATATAATTGGTTTTTTACGAAGTTTTGGGTAATCAACTACCTCTAAAGTTATAACTGTACTGAGATGTGGCTCCTGACTTTTTAAATTGATGTTTTAACAATCGGTGACACAAGTTCAAGGAAATTATCAGCTGATGTTGAGCTTCAATGGAATGTCTCACAGAACCGAGCTTGGAAAGCACAAATGTTTCATACCATAATCGTGTGTGATATTGTGCAATATGTGGTCTCGCACCTGCTGCACCTGTGAACCGAGGATGACGCACCCGTTTTGTACCCCTTTAGGTGGGTGCTTTTGCAGAAGATGCTCCTACAGATTGGGGTGCTAAGTAGCACCCTAGGATACTTTTAGGCGGACAAGGGTGTTTATAAGGCACCTGTCTTCTGGGGTGCTTCACAGAGGGTGCTCCTGCGGCGACAAAATCCAAGCACCCTAAAGGGCGTAAAATATTCAGTTTTTAGGGTGCTCCTGCGGCGACAAGCTGAAGCACCCTTTTGGGCGTAAAAATTTTTAGTGTGCACTTTAGGTGCGAACACGGAGCAGCGTGGCCGCGCTCCGCGGAGCGCCAGCGCACAGGCCGCGGCCGCGCATCGAAGCTAAGTGGCGCAGGCGCATAGGGGCTTGTAGGCGCGGCGTCGTGTCGTCTGCTAGCGCAGGAGTGCGCCAAGCTTGCTTTGCAGTGAAGCCCGCCTAACTCTCGGCATGCTTGTAGCGTCTTGGAGCGCCGCGACCGCGTTGCTGGAAAGCGCACTTTGCTCACTGCGGCACGTTGTGTAGTTTCTGCGTACAACTGAGCGCTTCCTCTTTTCAGTTCCACGGCCCCAGCTAAATGCATGTATTGTTGAAGGCAGTGCCGGTCTTAGGGGTGGGCGACCAGGTCTTTAGCCCAGGGCGCCGGCGAATAGGGGGCGCCGACCTGCACTGAACGCCGCCCACTCCCCCCCATCCCCCCCCCTCCCCCCCATATTCCCCCTGATCTCTCCACCCGGCTCTGTGTTCCGTCCATCAAAAGAAGAGACCACGGCGGTGCACATTGAAGTGGGGGAGAAAACGCCTATGTCCAAATAATCGCAAATTTTTAATTCTCTACCGAGAAACATCGACCCATAATTTTACACTTAAAACGAGGGTGCGAAGGTGGAATTGAACTTCCGAGAAACCACATGAGGAGGCTTTGACAGACAGTATTAACAAAACTAACTCAAGGGTAACTGTTGCCTTCCAACACTTATTTAAACAAAAGGCTCAAACAAGGATATAACTTCGCTGAAAGGGCGCCTAGTTGCGAAGTTATCGGCCCGAAACGTACGGCAGAAAAAAGTGACGCATAAAATTGAATTGATCTTATTTCTGAGTAAAGATAGATTTTTTTACTTCTGTTGTTACTGTGTGCATGGATACGGAAAAAAAATTTTCATACAATCGTCTGGCTACTTAGGGAAGGGAGGTCGCATTTCCGTGGTCGGACATTGTTTTAAAGGCTGGGTTGGTTTTATTTTAGGAGAGACAAAAAGAATATCTCTTTATTTATCTGAAAACTGAATTTTACGGGGCATTCTACGAAAAAAAAGGACGCTTTATCACTTGTGATCATATTCCGGCTTCTGTTATTTGAGGGTAGCTAAAGCACTACTTGTTTCACTTTAATGCCCGCCGTATTCGTTCCTCCTTCTAACACCGCTGGGTTGCTTAACTTAAGATCAGACAGTCAACAGAAGTTTTAAAATCAGTCAGATGAACTCAGACAATCATTCAGTCAATATCGGGGCCTCGCTAGAGCGCGCAAGCTCCTTGATGAGTAACTGCATTTGTCTGGCATATTCTGGGTAATGGAAATTTTTTTTTTCACTGGCAAGCTTCTTTTCGTTTGTGCATTTTAGCAGCATTGTCCCCTTGAAAAGTACATGGTCTGTGACCTGTGAATGTAAATGTATACCGATACGTGATTTACAAGATTTATACTATTCTGCTCCTTCTTCACGATCGGTACATTTATTCTCTTATCCATAACTGTTCCTTTTCCGCCATTTTCAAGTGACCGTTTTCACACAATAGAAGCCAGGTTTGACGCATCAAGGGTTGCCTTAGCGGGTAATTGTCATGTAATTTTGTTTGGGGATACTTTTGACAACACAAGAGTTAAAGCCGTTTTCTGTAACCATACTTCCTTCGTAGGTGTCCTTGCTTCACTGCAGAACAAGCCAGCTTACAAAAACCAAACTTACACCGATACCTTAAAAGTCGGCTTCACCTTTAAACACAAATGCCTAGCAAAGAAGATATCTTTTCAGTAGGATTGTAAGCCGTCATACCAAAATATAAAGGCCCTAAGACATTTTTTTACTTTTTTTTATTCGAGCTATTTAGTCGGTCTACCGCTCTATGGGAAAACGCATTAGATTTTTGACAGGAAGTCATGGGTCTAACTAAAGTTTTCCCATTAAAAAAATTCACTGTCCTTCCTCTCTGTGATGAAGGATGCCCAGCGTAGGTGTGGTACCAAGCCTCAAGGTGAGCGACAATATTATTTTACCGGGGCGTAGTTCAAGGACTGCACAAAATAATACACGTTTGTCTGCAATTTGAGATAGAGCGTACTTCCTATTTAATAACCTGAATGAAACTTGGACGGCGTAGAGTTTTATTCCGGCGGAAAAACATGGGCTGTCCGTTTCCCACCCATAGAAGCCAACGTATTGACAGCAGAAGGGAATGCCCCATTATTTACAACTTCACAGTGAAATATGTAATTTGGAAACGCAAATAAAATTTCGCGTAATGGTAGAGCCGTCTTAGCGGCTAGTTGTCAGATAACTGATTTTGGGATAGTTTCAATGAAACAGGAGTTATAGCCGTTTTTAACAGGAGCCAAAGCCGTTTCCCTTCGTAGACGGACGGGCTTCACTGTTCAACTCACAGTGTGGAAAAGCCAGCTTACAAATAAAGGCCAATAAAGTCGTCTTAACCTCTAAGCACAAAATTATTGCTAAGAAAACAATTCTTCAGGGGAAATACAAGCGGTGTTGTATCAGAATATGAAGGCCCTCGGGCGTTCTTATTATTTTTATGATTGTTTACACGGAAAGTGTGGCGCACAGTACTATTACGATTCCAGGATTTTAGTGGACCCGCAAAATGGCGCTACGCTCGCGTGGTATTCTTGTCTACATGTCACTCCGTTGTCGGAGACGGTCTTCTGGATCCTAGCCATAGATAGCTTCGCTGTAAAAATGAGTTTGATGGGCGGGGAGGAGGGGGGAGGCGCCTTGGCAGCAGTTCCCACTGGGCGCCGAATGAAGTAAGGCCGGCCCTGTGCACAGACACCCATGTGCTGCGTAATGCCAGTGCACATTAAATAAATCCTGGCGGCCGATACTTTACGGAGTGCTCCTCTGCAGCATCTCTCGTAGAGAACGCTGTAGAGGAGGCAGTCCTGAAATGTTTGGAACTGGGGCCGTGGAACTGAAAAGAGGAAGCGCTCAGTTGTCGCACGCAGGAACTACACAACGTGTCGCAGTGAGGAAAGTGCGCTTTCCCGCGACCAAGTCGCGGCGCTCCAAGACGCTACAAGCATGCCTCGAGTTATGAGTTCTGGGGCCCTATTCTCGACTGCACAAATTGCCGGCAATTCAGGCAATTTTCCGGAAGTTTTTTCTGATTGGCTTTCAATTTTGGTCGCGTGCTTCCGGTTGACAAAGCGGTTGTGTGTGCTGTCGTCATTTTGACGTTTCATGTCGTCTACGGACACCAGTTCTAAAGTTTGCCTTATTTCTCGTTACTAAAGGCGCATAATTCTTGGCCGGCAATGAAAAACAAGACTAAATGCAGCGGACATGACAACGTAAGCCTGTCTTTGCTATTCAACAACTATACTGCTTGTAATACACACCCCCTCTGTGATTGGCTGAGAAGGCGTGACGTAATTTAAACAGTTGGCGGGAACGATTACGTCATGCATTGGCAACTTCAGGCTGCGTAAAAGTGACGTAGTGCTACGTAACAGCTTGAAAATGGCGGCTGGTTTTGTCGCAAAATACAAGCAAAATAGGGCACAATATTGCCCCGGCTTACGGCACCGCGAAATGTGCGGCAATTTGCAGCAGGCGCAGTTTCGCATGTGCGCTGTTTAAAGCATGTTTCCTACCGAAACAAATTATAGTTTCAACTGCTTCCAAGTCAGCAATCATGGAACATACAAATAACATGCAGTATTTTGCTTTTATGTTTGGCAATGAAATAAAAATTATTTGTTTGGCGTAACCGCAACAGAAGAGGGCAGTGCAAGCCTCTCCATGACAAAGAGAACCCAATGCATGGCATTTGTCCATACTTGTCCTAGTAAGCTGTTGGGTCACATGATCGAACTTAAGAGAAAAATAACAATGAAAAGGGACTATTTAGTTCATTACAGCTCTGATTGCAGTCGAGCTTGACGAATGAGTGAATCGGCGACATCGGTGCGCACCGCGGTTATCTGGAGTAGCGCTTCGCTGCTCTATCTGTCATAGAAGCGATGGTCGCGGCTGTGTTTTTCTGTGATCACGCCATAAACTTGTAACATAGCAGCAGACGATGGCGTGGCGGCGGTGGCGGCAGGGAAGGTGATAACGCAAGAAAGCTTGCATTGAAGCAGAGAGCCCAGCTATGTTAATAAAAGCGATTGAAAGAAATAAATAGATACGGTAAAAAAATTGTGTGATGTTCTTTAGCTCGACATCCGCCTTTCGCTCGCTTTTGGATCAACGTTACTCGATCGTCTTGTGGTGTTGGCGCCAAATTTGACCTCCATAAATGTGTTTTTATTGTCAGTCTCAGCTACCGTCTTAATTTTTATAGTACATGCCAAGTGTTTTTATATCTTTCTTGCACAAGATTTGATACCATGGTAGCGATCTTTATGAGTGACTCGTCAAATTACACTGCATGTCGTCATAGCTATAGGTGCAGCACGTCACTGATTGCTTACGTCGTGCTTACGCAAAAAAACATGGGCGAAATGCCGGCAATTTGTGCAGTCGAGAATAGGGCCCCTGCACTGCAAAGCAAGCGCGGCGCACTCGCGCGCTAGCAGACGACACGAAGCCCCGCCTACAAGCCCCTATGCGCCTGCGCCACTTAGCTTCGATGCGCGGCCGCGGCCTGTGCGCTGGCGCTCCGCGGAGCGCGGCCACGCTGCGCCGTGTTCGCACCTAAAGTGGACGGCACTGTACATTTTCGAGAAAAAAAAAGGAGTAGCCGACGTAGTTCAATGATTAAAACCGGTGACATTGCTCCCCACCGTTTAACTTTACTATTTACGAACAATGCCTTATTTTTTAAGTTAACCCAAACAAGAATTATGGTTTGGTAAAGAGCTCGTGCGCTTTACTCCAACGAGAAGTGCTAAAAACCCACGTTGGTCTGCTTCCATATTCTAGCAATCATTACGATAAAAATAAGCAAAGTACATATTTTACTAGAAAGATTATGCTCTGCGCTGGGACAATTGCGAGCGTGAGGTTTTCAATTTTGGGATGTCTCAGCGCAGATCACGTCTTTCCACAAAATCGTAAGTCGGGTATTGCGGTTCGTTGAACTGCCTACCTTGGACTCGCCCATTCGTCGTTAGGATAAATTGTGACGAAGGAAAAATACGGCATATTTTTGCAATGCGTGTAATTGCAACCATTTTTTCCCCAAATACAGCTCGCAGTTTACAACATAGCCTACAAGCATCCCCAAAATTGCTGACTTTTTCACGACGTTTTTTTAGTTAAGTAACACTGAACTGAGCAGCCGTTTCTTGGTTCTTTTCTCGTTTGCACCATCAGGAATAACAACGACGTTATTAATACATTAAATAGGAACGTCATTTCACGACACAAGTTAAATGTAATTCGAAGTAGCGGAAGCCATACAAACTACCGTATAAACCGGATTATAGGTCGACCCGGTATATAGGTCGACCCCCTACCTTGAGGTGGGAAAAGTTGACAAAAAAATAATTCCGCACAGAAGCGCACTCACAATGTCTATATTTATTTTCGACGCCCGTCTGTCACTGCCACTCACTATGCCTGCAGAAGTCACTCGTCCGAGCTCTCAGAGTCGTCCGAGGATGACTACTTCGCACTGCATCTTCCATGCCATCAGGCGCGTTGCTGATGGAGCACTTCCTGAACGCTCGTGTAACCATGTCGTCGGTCAGCGACTGCCCAGAGAAGGACACCCAGCTTGACACGATCGCAACCGGCCCGTATAGGTCTTTTTGTTGTCGCCGGCTATCCACTCATTGTACAGTTCGCGGAGCCGGTCCGCGCATGGCCTCCGGAGCGATCGTGAGCGATGTTCCCGGACGAAGTCCGCTACTTTGTTCTCCAACTCGGGGTGCACCGCTTGACGTCCACGGAACGATCAGTTTCGGGGGTCGCACGCACACAGCTTAGCTTTCTGGCTCCGCCAGTACCGCACACGTTTCTCCGAAACGCCGAACTGGCGTTGCACCGCCATATTCCCATTCTGCTCGGTGACTCGATCGCCGTCAGCTTAAACGCCGCGGTGAACTGGCGTCGACTGCCGCCACTCATCTCGGAACAGAGACGTACAGAAATGTACGCACGCAGGCACAATAGACGAGTAAAAGACGAAAAACTAGAGAAAAGCGAAATCAAATAAAGGCCTGATAGTGCGAGAGAGCAGTCCGACACGAATGGCGATGGCGACGGACTACGCTTGCACATTGTTGCCAGACAACGATTTACATTCTGCCAATGACCGCTATATAAGACGAGGGGTGACTTTTGCGCGGATTTTTTTGGAAAAAAACTCGACCTATATTCCGGTTTATACGGTAGCTGTTACCTTGTCAGCCAGGCAGTCTTATTATTTTCAAAATAGAATATCACACTCTTCAGTTTCCAGCTTCTAAAGTGTCCGCCAGCATATAAGGTGCTCGGTTATCTCACCATTGAAAACAATTAGGACGGCGCAACTTGCGAGCCCCTAACATTACTACCTCAGGTGCGTGGCCTTTGCAAGGCAATGTTCCTGGACGCAAGGAGCAGCTCGAATCGCCGGTTGCTGCGATGGCTGCCGAGTAGCGCCCGCGTAGCCGTCACAGCAGGCCGAGGTGGTAGCTTGGTGACGACCGACGTCCTTAGCTCATGCCGCCTCGCCAGCCTTTCTGCCTTCTCTGTTATCCGGCTCCAGATCGCGATGCCCTGGGCATTCCCTCCGTCGCCAGTGAACACTGCAACCCAATGAGACGTGAATGAAGCGTTATGTACTTCTTATTCGTAGTACTCACGCGCTTCTCGAGGTCCCAGGCTTAAGGCCCGTTGAGGAACTCAGAGTTCGGCGTCGTGTATGTTATTGCGCTAGCAATATATGGGGCATCTCGGTAAAAAATTCGCGTCGCGCCGCAGAGCTGCGTCGATGTGTCAAGCGAACAAGAAATATAGAAGAGCGGACACCCACGCAGCTGAAAGAGCGCGCGGAGGCAGTCGCTTTGGAGAAAAAAGAATTGCAATCGAAACGGTGTCGACGTTGCCAGGGTGATGTCAAGTCGAAGCGCGGCGCGCCACCAGTCTCTACGCCGTCTCGACAGGTCCCGTGACTACCGCCAGCGCTTGCACAGTGCTTTGTAAAACGGAGTACGCAGCCAGTGCAAGGCAGCCAAACAGGAAACCGGAGCAAGTGGAGCGCATCAGGTGAAAAAGCGAGAAAAAGGGAAGAAATGCCCACGCCTTCATAAAGATACATCAATAGACCTTCAATTAGCTTTGTGAGACAGCCCTATTGCCACAGGGTCCCAGCCCGTGTTGTCAGTAGAATCGTGCACGAACTCGAGGCTTTGCTAACAGCAAGGTCAAGCGAGCCGCGAAAACGCCTGTCGTTCAACACGCACAAACGCGCCAGCGAAGAGACAATTTTAAATCGTTTTACAGCTACTGCTGGAACAGCCTTAGCGTTCCTTTTCCGTGTGAGCGGAAGTAGACCGGGACAGAAAGGGAGAGAATTCTTTAGCCGCGGCTGCCTTTCAATGTTCGAGTTTGAATTCATCGCTTAAGTTGTTTCGAGGTGTTAGCTCAAGTTACCGTTTAATTTATCAAGAGAGCGCGGGGGTGGATCGACCGGTGGCGCTGCGCCCGATGCAACAAGCATGGTGAGCGGCCCAGGCGGGGAGGCGCTCGCAGCGCAGCCTCCTGGCCTGGCGCACAGCGCCGGAAGCAGGCCGTGGGTAAACGCAGTCACCCTTCCGAAGCGCCCTGGGAGGAGGTGGTGCCGCTTTCAAAACGCAAGAAAGCGGCACGAAGGCTTCGGAACGAGGGGCCGAAGCTACCCCCACGCCCCACAGCCCTCGGGACTGTCCTTTTTCGGCCGAAGGCGTCCGGGGCTACGTTCGCGAAGCTGGCGCGCGACGTTATCGCTGGGCAGCTCACTGTGCAGCCTGGTGTGCTGGATGTTCGGGTGAACGGCCGGCGGAACGTCGTTGCAGCGGACGCGGCCACCCAGGAAGCCATGGGGACTCTCTTGGCCACTGCTACCATCTGTGGCATCGAGGTGAGCCCCCGTGAGCCGTCGTCAAGCAGCACGGGCGTCGTTGTGGTCGACGACACGACGATCACGGCCGAGGCAGTCGTATCCGGCCTTGAGACGCCCGTGCCGGTGCAGTCGGCCGTACGCAGGGGGCCAGCTTGTATCTGCGCCTCCTGCGCTGCCCAGGGGGCGCTACGCAAGCGGCTTCCGGGCAGTACTTCCGGGTAGTACAAAGCTGCGTGGGTCCCATAGGATCCCGTGTTGACAGAAGCAAAATGAGCTCGACGCTCCCGATTATTAAGAGCGAATGCTCTTTATAAGCGACCCCAAACCATCCACCGCCGGCGTCGGCGGCGGCGGCGTCCGCAGTGCTCTTTAAAGAAGAAACAGCATCCGGCGCCAGGTTTCGATCCGAGGACTTTGCGGGCCGCAGCCCGACGCTCTACCGAATAAGCCACAGACGCGACGCTGAGAATGTCAGTAACGTGCCTTATATCTTTAACGCATTCAAACTACGTCGTCAGCGGCGTGCGTTGGCGACTCAGCGGCGTTATAGCGGCTTGATAACTGCGTGGTGTACACGTGATACTACAAACCCGATGGAAGAGATGGAAGAGAAGGCGGCGAGGCGGTGGGCTGCCGGGGCCGAGCGCAAGCGCCGCAAGCGGGCCGACAACCGTGCATTCGCACTTTCACATTCTCCCCCTCGGGGAAATGCGGGGGAATTTTCTGGGTAATTCTGAGGTTCCTGACAGCCGCAAAACGCGCGATACTTGGTTTGGGGGCGTGCATGCAGGTGGGCTAAGCTTCTTTTCAGGCACAAGTTCTCTTTATTGCGACGTGGTCACCAGTTCATCCCCGACGCGTCCGATCTATTTCAGCGATCAACTTGGCATTAGGGGAAAAAGCTTTGCAGCGCTTAACACGTTTACAGCGCCAACGAAAGTGCCGGGACCGTGACGGCGTCTGCTACTCGCAGGTTCACCGATCGATGGTCGTACCAAGTGAAATTTCTAGTTTAAACTAATACTCTAGGTGACAGAGACTTCTCAAAAACAGCCAAGACGAGTGACGCAATCGGTGATGATCGCGCTTTAAAAAGCCAGCGATTCCGGCGGACCGCAGGCTCGCCTGCTGCGGTGCGCCGCTCTTTTGCGTACCTGCACACTATGCGTGCACTTTCATTAAACAGTGCTCGTTTGCGTCGCCGTTACGGATACACGGTGCAGCGTTAGCTTTCCGTTTTGTTGCGTGTCTCAGTGACTAATTGCCGCGACCGTCAGAAGCGTGAAATCTGTTTTGCGATTCCGAAATTAGTGGCCGTAAAACAAAGTGGTCGGGCGAACTAAGAGGCGCTCGCTTTCCTTGTTTGCTCTCGCTTTACTTAATTACGCTCTTGCAGTATACATTCCCAGTTCGCACTTAATAGCCTAGAATGAGGGTCAGCAATGGCCGAGTTCCATGCAGCCGACACGGCGGAGGGCTGGACGGAAAATCTGAAGGGGGGGGGGGGGGGAGGGGAGGAGGGGGGCTTTGAATGCAAAGAGAAAAAAATCAGCGAATTTCTAATAATATTTGACAATAATCTGGCGAAGTGTGAAGATGGGGGTGCAATTCAACTGGAGGACGCCAATTCTCTGTTCTTGCCTCGCTGTCTAACTCCATTTGAAGTCAAAACTGGCGTGTCGGCGTTCAGATTCGACGACCCCTGCGCTAGAAAACCAACACAGTCAGTGATGATCGTATGTAAATATTCGGGGCCCCGCGCCGTGTATGCAGCTGTGTTATGTTATGCTGTGTTACGTGGTGTTATAGAAGTGCACATCTCTGCAGGCAGCGGGCGTACGTGTGATTTGGTGCATGTTTTGCGTCCTTTAATAGCGCTTAATTTGTTTATTTGGCGCTATTGCCCCACCTACTCGCTAGTATACATGTACCCTCCAGTTCGTAAATCGTGCGGCGTAAAACGTTACGCAAGAATAATTTAGTTTGCGAAAATACGAAACAAAATTTCCACTCGTTTCAAAGGCGGTGCCAGGCCAGCTGTGTCAGCTGAGTCGGCTGCGCAATTCTTGCGTTCGCTTGCATGCTCCCGCTGAAGCAACCTTTTGCGGTTACCTCAGGATATAGGATGAGCAGCGTTCCGTGTTTATACTACTCGTGAACTTTCCTTTGTCGACCGCACGCAAGAAGAAAAATTCCCCCGCATTTCCCCGAGGGGGAGAATGTGAAAGTGCGAATGCACGGTTGTCGGCCCGCTTGCGGCGCTTGCGCTCGGCCCCCGCAGCCCACCGCCTCGCCGCCTTCTCTTCCATCGGGTTTGTAGTATCACGTGTACACCACGCAGTTATCAAGCCGCTATAACGCCGCTGAGTCGCCAACGCACGCCGCTGACGACGTAGTTTGAATGCGTTAAAGATATAAGGCGCGTCTAACACTGATATCACCGTCGCGTCTGTGGCTTGGTCGGTAGCGCGTCGCGCTGCGGCCCGGAAAGTCCTCGGATCGAAACCTGGCGCCGGATGCTGTTTTTTCTTTAAAGAGCACTGCGGACGCCGCCGCCGACGCCGGCGGTGGATGGTTTGGGGTCGCTTATAAAGAGCATTCGCTCTTAAAACTGTAACTGCCGTGAAACAGTAAAACCACCCGACCTGGCGATACTGTCCCACGCCGCGACCATCGCGAAAGCTCGCTAAAAGAAAGCCGACAAATCGGCTTCTTTTAGCGGATATTATTTTGTTTAGCCTCTGCAACTACTTTAAGGGCTATTTCATACAATATGCAGTCATTTAAACTCGCCACAAAGCGCCACAACCAACTTTCACTCTGGCTTGTAATTGAAAACACATGGAGGGCGGCGAGGGTCGTCTGCTTTTGTACTACCCAGAGGCGTTGGCCGCTAGGGGCGCTGCATGTCGCCAAAACTCCAGCGCAGGAGGCCTATCCGGCCGGTGAGGCCGTATCGACCGCGACCGCCGCAATGTGACAGGTGCGGTGGGCTTGACCATGCAACAGCGAGCTGCAACCGCGACAGAAGGGGCTGGCGATGCGGGGGCTCCCACCTCATGGCAATGGGCAAGGCAGCGAAGCCTTTCTGCACTAACTGCGGGGGCCCCCACACCGTGCTCGACCGCTCCTGCCCGCGCTGGCAGGAAGAGCGCCGAGTGTGTGCTGCCCTAGCACTAGCGCAGGCGCCAACCTCTCGCGTGGACGCTCGAGCGGCCGTGCGGGCGGCCGCGCAGCTCAAGCCGCCCCTGTCGCGCCGGCGACATCGATGCACCAGCACCCGAGGAGCAGCAGCTGCAGCCAGAACCCGGGCGGCAGCAGCTGCGGCAAGGCAGCCAAGTCGCCCCAGCCCAGCAGCAGCAGAGCAGCCAGGCACCCCCAGCACGGCCGAGACGAGGGCTGTGGAGTTTACGGCAGCAGCGGGAACACCGAGACCTTGTCCTTCGAAGCGTGGGAGAGCTTCTGCCTGCTGACAACCCCCTCCGACCCCTGTGCGTCCAGGCCGTGCAGGGACGACCACTCCCCGAGCCCCATCATGGCTAGGAGCCGCCGCAAACAGCCTCCGGTGCCCACTGTGCTGCAGTGGAATGTAAACGCGCTCCGCCCGCGTCATGCGGAACTGAGCGCGTACCTGCTGCAGCACGCGCGCGATGCAGTGACTCTGCAGGAGAGCTATGTGCGTGTGGGTGATGGCAATTCACGCTGCTGGGATACACGGGCTACCATAGTCCCACGGCATGTGACGGCAAGCAGTGCTCGGCTGTGGTGTGCGGTGACCCCTCCCACCCCCCAGGATCCTCGCGGGCTTCACTGTTTGTGCGCAGCGACGTGCAGCACGCGGTGCTGGATACCAGTGCGGTGACAACGACTGTGCAGGAGTGTGGGGCTGTGACGCTACGGCTCGAGCCGGGTGGTGACGTGACTGCGTGCAGTGTGTACGTGCGCCCCAACCAACACTGGGACTCGAGCCTCCTGGATCGGCTGGTGTCCCTCTGCGCAGCCCGGCATCTCCTCTGTGGTGACTTCAACGCACATCACACTATGTGGGGAGATGGCCGGACTGACACATGCGGAGAACACCTGTGGGACACCATGCTGCGCCTCAACCTGACTGTGCTGAACACCGGTGGTGCACCTTTAGGCGAGGCAATACCACTGCCACGGTCATTGACCTCAGCCTGGTGTCAGCAGGGGTCGAGGCCACCTGGAGGCGGGAGCCCAGCACCTGGGGCTCAGACCGCTACCCGCTGCACATCGCACCAACCGGCAAGCCGGACAGGCGACCCACAAGGCACCATGTCACCCACTGGGACCACTTCCGGCGCTGCCTTGCTGACGAGGAAGAAAACGTGGCGCAAACTTGACGTAGACGAAAGAAACGAGGTAAGACATATACAGGCGCCAACTTCCAACTGTTTATTTGAAGCAAAAGATACTGGAGTCATGCTCAATAAAGCACGCCACGCTATACACCGAGTGTGTTAGCAACGTCATTTACAGCATCCCCTTGAAATGCAAAAGGGTGTATATCGGTCAGACTGGACGTTGCTTCAACGAACGTGCCAGAGAACACCGGTTGGCCGTCAGCAGCAACTTGGGAGGGCACCTTGCAGACCACTGCAAGCGCTGTGGGTGTGAGCCACTCCTGGATAAGACGACCTTTCTGAGGAGAGCAAGAAACAAAACGGAGAGGGAGGTGATCGAGGCGGTTTTTATCAAAAGAGCCGGCGAAAAGTGTGTGAGCACGCCGTCACTAGCGTTAAGGGAAAAAGAAATGTCATTTTTAAACCACAGCGTGTAGTTTAGCACGCGCAGCTGTCCTTCCCTCTTTTCGGTTTGGTCTGCGCCTGGATTGCACGCACGCGTTATTGGACCATCTTGATTACTCTTGAGGCTGACGTAGATTTGTTGTCATTCTTTCAGCAGTGTTCTACTTATCCATTTTAACCATTGTCACCACCTTTTACACTTGTTAACATGATTATACCTAGGTTGATTTTTTGGTTTTTTTGTTTTGTTGTTGTTGTTGTTGTTGTTGTTGTTGTTGTTTCTGCTTAGATAAGACTTGTATAAATTTCGCGTGGTTTGCTTCAAATAAACAGTTCGAAGTTGGCGCCTGTATATGTCTTACCTCGTTTCTTTCGTCTACGTCTAGTTTGCGCCACGTTTTCTTCTTCCTTAAAATATGTACCAACTAGCTCAGCAACAAGTTTTGCTGAGGAGGACCTGGGGGAGGGAGAGGAGCTGTTCGCGGGCCTGGTTCGCTGCGCCAAGCGAGCCACGCGGAGCTGATTCGTTGCCAAGGATGCCACCACGCCAGACCTAAAGCTGCTGCAGCTGCGAGCGGAGCGGAACCGGGCTGAGAGGAAGGCGCAGCGCACCGGAGCCAGGACTGATTGGACGGCATACCGCCGTGTGGACGCGTCCTGTCGACGGCACTCCAACCGCCTCAGCAGGCATGCGTTGGGCCGAGCTATGCGTTAGCTCGGAGGCCGACCCATGCTGCCGCCGCCTCTGGGGCATTTTCCAGTCGGTCCTCAAGCCCCGTGGTAACCGCAACCCCCTGGCAGCCCTGGCCATCAGGAGGAACGCCAGCTACGAGGAGCTGGCCGAGCTCTTTGCGGAGCACTTCCTGCCGCCACACCAGGTAGCGGCTGGGCAGGTGGTTGCAGCGCCGGAGGAGTCAGAGGGACGACATCCCCTCAATGACACCCCCATCACGGAGGCCGAACTCCGTGGGGCGCTGCGCTCCTGCAAGCGGAAGTCAGCACCAGGGGCTGACGGCCTCACCTACCAGATGCTGCGCAACCTGGACGAGGTGGGGTTCGCGAGGCTTCTGGCAGCCTACAACCGCATCTGGGCGACAGGGCGGCTGCCTCCCTATTGGCTGCTGACCATCCTGCGGCCCCTCCCCAAGCCAGGCCGTGGTCTTGGGGCAGTTACGGCCTACCGCCCCGTTGTCCTCACCTCGTGTGGCTGCAAGCTGCTGGAGCGGGCGGCCTTGCGCAGGATGGAGGCCATCACGTCGGAGGAGGAGTTCATCCCGGAGCAGCTCACAGGCTTTCGGAGGCATAGGGCTGCGATGGACTCCATTGCCGACGTGGTGGCAGCACTGGAGCATGCCCGGGCCACCAGGCAGGTGGCAGCCCTGGTGCTGCTAGACGTCAAGGGTGCCTTCGACAACCTCAGCACCCTGCCATCTCCCTGGCCATGGAGGAGGCAGGTATCACGGGCAAGCTGCGGGGTTTCGTCGAGGCGTTCTTGACGGGCCGCACGGCGCGGGTGCAGGTGGGCAGCGCCCTGTCGGCGCCCCGGCCAGTGGACGTGGGCACCCTGCAGGGCTCAGTCGTCATCAGCCCCTTCCTCTTCAACCTGGTCATGGCGGCACTACCAGACTGCCTGCCGAGAGGCGGGGAACACAGGGTGTACATGTCCGTGTATGCCGACGACGTGGCCCTGTGGGTGCTGGGCCCCAAGAGGAGCTGCCGAAGCAGTGTGCTGGAGCTGCAGGCGGCCCTGGATGCGGTGAGGGCCAAGCTGGTCAATGTTGGCCTGCAGCTGTCAGCAAGCAAGACAGAGGTGATGCTGGTCCACCCGGATGCCCAGTCCCGTCGCAGGGCCAGGTGCCTGCACATCGATGGCGAGGAGCTCAGCTGGAAGTCCAGTGTGCGCTACGTACCTGGGGCTCACACTGGACCACTGCGTCAACTTCCGGCAGGCCACCAGGGAGCTCCGAGCCAGGGCACAGATGGCCACCACGGCCGTGCGAAAGATGGCTGCCCGGGATCGCGGCTGCTCGCAGCGAATGGCCCTGCGGCTCTACAATGCTGCGGCTGTGGGTCTGGCCATGTACGGGCTACCATTGGTCACCCTGCGCAAGCCCAGCTGGCAGCAGCTGGAGGGCGACCACCGCAGGGGCGACCGCACCTGCCTTGGCCTGCCTCGAGATTCCCAGTGTGCGAAGACGCTGGCTGAGGCGGGGGCATGGACGCTCCAAATGACGGCGGACCAGCGCGCCCTGGGCCACATTGAGCGGCTGCGGCGGGCTGAGGGAGGCAGCCTCCTGCTGCAGATGCTGCTAACACACCGCCACTCGTGCAGGGGGCACATCTTCACCCTGTACGAGGAGGTGGTGGCCCCGTGGAAGCAGGCCCCCCTCCAGCCGCCCCCCTGCCCTAGAGGCCGACGTGCACATTGGCATCCCGGGCCTGCGTAGCAAGCGGCGGACGTCGCACTGCGGGCAGCTGCAGCTGGCTCGGGGCGTCGTGTGGGGCGGCCTGGAGGACCACACCATGGTATACACGGATGGCTCCGTGCGGCAGCAGCAGGGTTCGGCCACGGCAGCGGCAGTGCTGGGGGAGGCCACCAGGCAGGCCCGGCTGCACTACGCCGCATCATCCGCCACGGCCGAAATGGTGGGCGTAATCCTTGGCCTGGACCTTCTACTGGAGCTGGAGACACCCCCCGAGCGCTGCGCCCTGCTGTGTGATTCTCGAGTGGCCCTACTTCGGATCCAGGAGGGCGACCCGCGCTCCCTCCTGGTGCGGGCCGTGCGGGACAAGGTGGCACGGCTGGCCCAGCGGGGGATTCGCATGCGGCTGCAGTGGGTGCCAGGCCACATTGGGCTGGAGGGCAACGAGAGGGCAGACGAACTGGCCGCCGACGCCCACGAGCTGCCCCTTTCGCCCACGGCAGCCCACGCAGCTGCGGATGACGCCTGCCTGCTGATACAGCGACATGTACGGGCTCAGCACCCGGACCCAAGGTTGGCCGCTGGAGAGGCCCCACCACCCGTCCGGGCCACACAGATGCCCAGACATCAACGCTCGGCTGTCCTGCGCCTACGCGTGGAGTGCGTGTGGACAGCCGAGCGAAAACACCGCCTAGCGCTCATCAATGACCCGTCGTGCCAGCACTGCCGGGCGGCTGTCCAGACCCTGCCACATCTGGTCCTGGAGTGCCCCCAGTTTGTGGCAGGAAGGACCGAACTGTTGGCCGCCTTCGGGGGAGGGGCTAGGCCCCTCGAAGAATTTCTGTGGCCGCCAGGCAGTGCCAGAGAGCGGGACGGAGTCCATGAGGCCCTGGGGTCCTACCTGGATGCCTCAGGACTCCCCACATAAACTAAACGGTGTGTGTGTGGGTGCTTTGTTTTTTTTTCTTGTTTGTTGGGGTGCTTTGTTTTTCTTTTCTTGTTTTTTTTTAGTTTTTTTTCTTCGTGTTTTAGTGTTTACCTTGTATATATTGTACATATATGTGCTGTTAGATCTGTATATTTGTATATATGTAACCTCTCCTTCTCTCTATCCTCCCTTCCCTGCACAACTGTTTTCCCCATTCCCCACACCCCCCACACCAGCAGGTGCTCCGGTGTCCACCCTTAGGTGAGACAAACTACGCCTGCTGGTGTTCTTTTCTTTCCTTCTTTACAATAAATTCATTCATTCATTCGCCGCTCAACGCGTGCCCGTCTTCGAAGTCTTCCCGCCCGCCCACAATAAAGGAGTATTTGTCACAAGTATAGCCCCACTGTGTTTAGTGCGTAAGCAACCTCTGTAGAGCAGCCTAACTTGAATTACGTTATGCATTGCATCGACAGAAAAATACGTGTTACGCATAGTTAAAACATCCAATCGTTATTATAATACGGGCAATACAAGTCAACGAAAGGAACTACACATCATACATTTAGGTCCATCTGGGGATAAGGGAAATGGATCACAAGGTGGTCTAATGGACGGTAAAAAAATGTTCAACAAAAGAAAGTCCACATCATGCATGTAGGTCCCTCTGGCGATACGGGAAATGGATCACAAGGTGGTCTAATGGACGGTAAAAAAATGTTCAACAAAAGAAAGTACACATCATGCATGTAGGCCCCTCTGGCGATACGGGAAATGGATCACAAGGTGGTCTAATGGACGGTAAAAAAATGTTCGAGGGCAAATGAAGGGAGCACACAAACACATACGCTCATGCACATGGCACGTGCAAGGTGGAAAATGCCAAGACTATCTGGCACGTTTAGTTTCGTAAAGCCACTGTGCTATATAGGTAAGCCATGATGACACTCAAATTAGCTACTCGGCATCGCCAGTAGTTGGGAAATGATGTGCTCCCGTAGAACCTCCTCAATATTCCAGCCAATGTGTCCTCCGAAAACGAAACCTGACTAGGATCCACAAAATGGGGTAACGCCGCCTTCCACCTGCAGTATTAAAACAATTAATAAGGTTAAGACAGATTGCTGGAAGGCGAATACTCGCGCGTTTCCGCTATTTCGCTGCACTTGACCACCTCTCTAGCCCCCAGGGGTCAGACTAAAACCTACCTCTGCCGAACTCTCTCCGCCGAACTCTCTCCGTCCAGCATTAAAAAGTTGGAGCAGGTGCCTAGTAATACTTCCTCGCGATTAACTGAAAGTATTACTAATCATTACAAGACGAATGCAATTCAATCTGCCAAGAAAATAAAATTCTCAGTCAGAGGATAACTGAAAGAGAGTCGGACCTTTTGCATAGCTAAGGATCAAAGAATGTCTCCGCCATATCTCAAATAAAAGTTCGCAAAATTTTCCCAGATAAGGTATATAGCGCTATTAAGAAACTGAATAATTAAGTAAACCATGGAGCCTGTATTACCTGTCCGCCATCTGTAAATACAAACAGAAACCTCACCAGAACTGTGCGAAACCTTCCAAGCATTGACCTCTCGCCAGCTCAATGAAATGCCCTGTCAAAGGGCCTGGCAACCGGTAGTTTTGATGAATTTCAACTTTCCGAAACCTCCGACCATCTCACTAGGCATATGAGGTTGCGAGAGTACTTTTACGATTGTCCAGCAGTGGATGGAGTATCTAGATGTTGGGTTCGAAAGTACAAATAATATATTTTCCTTAAGTCCAAAAAAGTGGCCGTTTTGTTTGAAAATACGACATCGTACTGCCCGATGATTTCGCGTAAGTACACTTGTCTAAGCATGTTGTTTACTGCAGAACAAATACTTTTGCCACTTCGGTTTTATATACTGTTTGGTTGGAATGTAATGTTCGACACATGCAGGACCAATTTCAAATTTGTTTGCATTGGGGGAGCTCTGGTGCCAGTGGATGCAACGTGTACAAAATCTCGGGGACCGCCATAGGTGCGACAAACAACGTCTGCTGGCGGACCTTTTTTTCCATTTTATGATTCATTCATCATCGAACGCTAGTTTTTACTTCACGATTTAGACTATAACATCGGCAAAATATTGCAAGGGCACACCACGCACGCCTCATTATCTGCTCTTCACGCCTGGTGCATTCTGTTCCACCAGGAGATAGACAATAAAAATAAAAGTCCATCTCTTCAAGAAAGAGAGTTGAACGCGAAGCTTTCTCCCATGCAAACTAAATCAAAGTTCGAAGCCAAAGACCACGCAACAAACCGAAGAAATGCTGAGCGATCCGAGGCAATGTTCTGGTTCTATTAGGTGATTCGATTGGGGTCACTCAGCATTTCTTGGGATTGTTGCGTGGTCTTTGGCTTCGGACTTTGACTTTGCTTCAGTTTACATTGGAGAAGGCTTCACGTTCAACGATCTTTCTTTAAGAAAGAGGCTTTGATGTTTTTTTTTCTTGAGACCCTAAAAAAAGCCTCTCCAAACGTTTTGAATTTTCATCATCATCAAGGAGTTGGCTTCCCTGCAATGCTCTTTCGGTGCTCATGGACGAACTTGTAGAAACCTAGAACCAGTAGAACCATAGAAAGGTTCGCCTTAATTTCTTCCTTTCAACCCTTAGGATAGAAGAAAATTCACTTTACGCCCATGTTGGACCCTCCGTCAATAAACTTCAAGGGTTTCCAGGTGCATGCCAGGCCAACAGTAACAAAAAGTGTTGTGTAACAAAAAGAAACTATTAGCGAGATGGATAACAAAATAACTTTTTTGTCAGTAGTCGGGAACGAGTTGCAGAAGGACTAAGCTATTCTTTGAATATTTCTGAAAGATAATTGATGCAGTGCTAAAAATTAACTGCCATCACTGCATTTCCCGAATCAGGTTTTACAGCGAAGCTTTCTCTGTCTCACCCATTATCCCAAGCTTATTCCCATGCAAACTGAATCAAAGTCCAAAGCCAACGACTACGCAACGAACCAAAGAAATGCTGCGTGACCCGAATCAAATCACCCAATAGAACCCAAGCATCGCATCGGGCCGCTTGGGTTCGTTGCGTGGTCGTTGTCTTTGGACTGATTCAGTTTGCATGAAAGCTTCGCATTCAACCATTTTCCTTTAAAAAAGGGGCTTTGATTTTTGCACCTGCAGTGAGTTGTTAATATGGCCCAGTCAGGGACGAAGTGTGCCAGCGTTAGGATAAAAAAGAAGCTCTTGGTTGCGGGGGTTGTCACGGATGTAGCTATTTGTTGCGCTGCATGGCCAAACTTATTGGAGACTGATGAGAAACGTACACGTAACGTGAGTACGACTGAAAGTGTAGAGGGAGACGACAAACGCTCAGTGAAGATAGCGACGTCAGATCGAGGAGAGCGATTACTTGGAGCAGAGGAAAGAGAAAAAAAGAGGGGCTTCAAAGTTGAACGGTGTGGTCACCATCAGGGGCGAATTTTCTTGCTCCACCGTGGAGTGGACTATTGCTACGTTTTCATCAGCAGCCGTGCAAGGCCCGGGAAGTGGTGCGACGAGAAGCCTTTCGACATCATATGCTATGCTCACCAGTCCTTGCTACTAATAGACATGCTGGTGATAAGATTATAGCGCACACTTCTGAAAGGATGGCGCTCATGAAGGGTCATTGCCCTTACTGCAAGTCGCGATCGCCTTACTGCAGCATCCTGAATGGAAGGCCATTACCTTGGTTGCTTCTGCAGAAGGCTTCGATTTCACGCCGTGCCTATGCAGTCCGACAAATTTCAGTGTTTTAAAAGGCATATAGTTTGGCGATGCGCACTTGATCTGCGGCATGGGTGCACTAGGACTTAGCAGGGGGATAGAAAGTCAAGGCGTGCACACACACTTACGTCGATGAGACTGCACGTACGTGCGATCCTGTCGGTCACGCTATCTGCTAGCAGGTATACCGAGGTCTACTGGACTACAGGATAAGACAGTGCCAACTCAGGACCGCCTGGAGACCATATCTCACCGGATGGTCGACGTTTTATACTCAGCGTTGACTAACACAGCTCATTGCTTTGTCGCAAACGAGAGATCGAAAGGCTGCTGCTCGCCTGAAGAGCACTATGTCTCGGAGCAGAGCCGCGTCGCTTGATCTATAGGTTCGCCCGTGGCCAGCAAATGAGCTTAATCCAAGCACAACCACTCTGAGAATTTTACAGAAAGTTTGATCCCTCCAAATGGGTGCGCCAGCCGCCGAGAGACCCCCTAAAAAGAAACTTTAGGTCAAAAAAAAAAAAAAACACACACACACACATAGACGGGAGAGCCGTTAAAATTTATTTCTGCGGCGGTCGTAAGTAGACGGGTATATGGATTTACCCGAGGAGATAGGTAGAGTGGCCATACACAGAAGCGCATTATGCAGAGACCGACAGAAGTCATCGTCTTGGGTTGCCTTACTTGGTTGTGCGACAGCCTTTAAAAAGGATAACATCACGAGAAAATTTGTGACGTCACGTTAAGGCACAGCACAGCCATCCTGGAAAAATGCATTCTTTTTTCAACTTGGTAATGATTAGTTCATAGGCTCATTTATATTGAGCCAATAGTCAGTCAGGCTCCTTGTAGGATAAATAAACGAATTTACTTCATAGCGAAGTTGTGGTTCTTACTAGTTTCTGTTTCGTTTTCTAGGCTAGTGGAAAAGCGTTACACGTGTGAGGTTATTCATGTTTTATTTTAAATTTATAATGATCGCCGTAAGTTACATTAGGCGCAGTTGCAGTTGCGCAATTGGACAGACCATTTTTTTAGTTAGCGGTATAAAGAGGTAGCCAGAAGAAGGAAAGGGGAAGGAGGAGAGGGGGCCGGGGGGGAGGTGGGGGAGCCCTTCGTGGTACCGGAGTCCTTCAAGGACTCTGGGGATGCTCTGGGCTGTTGCCATGCCTTAACTATTCGTTCCAGTTTACCAGCCCAGCTTCTTCATCACCCTAACCTGGTACGTTACACTTGTTGTGTGGAGCAACCGACCATCTGAACAATTTTTTGGCTGTTCGCTAGAACATTTGCAATACTATAACGGCGTTTCAAAGAGACCAGATATTAAAAATGTTAACGATATTGTCTTCAATAACAATTTTTTTGGTTCATGCAGATGCGCACATTCCAGGATTCAACGTCGACCCTTTATGTCGTTGCAAAGGCAACGACGGTGGCATCGTGGTAGCGAAAGTGCACCGCGATGTACCTGACCCCATTTAGCATGGGCCCATATTGATGCGTGATTTTATACAAGCGATTTCGATTTCAATAGGCAAATTAGAGGGAAGGCAAAACAAAAACATGGCGTATAACTGGCTGTAATTGGGGATAGCTCATACGAATTGGGGTTTATAGGTTCGAAGGGACATCCAAAACATCCTAAGTTGAGACTGCCGAGGACATAACGCGCACCTTACTCTACAGGAAGAACGCCAGAATCGTACAAGCACGACGCATAGGCGAGAAAAACTCTGCCATCATTGTCTTTGAAGGGAGCCGTGTCTCCTATACGTGCAGTACACGGACTGAATATCTCTTCTTCTTTCCCACGCACAAAAAAAAAAAAAAAACAGCCCGAGGATTTCGGCTGGCGTACCCGCAAATTTTCCCGCCATTTTTTCGCGGGGCTACCGTGGTTGCCAGACCAGGACTGCCCTCTGTTGATTAGCTCGCATCATCCGTAAAGGCCGCGGATCTGTCAGCCCGCTCTGGTTACAAACCCCTGCGCGCTCGCGCCGCGGGCTCGGGCTCGAACCCGGGGTTTTTTTTTCGCCTCCCCTTTACGGACTGCCTTAACGGGCCCCAAACGTTTGTAGTACCTCCCGTGGCGACGAAGCGAAAAAAAAAAACCCCGGGTTCAAGCCCGAGCCCGCGGCGCGAGCGCGCAGGGGTTTGTAACCAGAGCGGGCTGACAGATCCGCGGCCTTTACGGATGATGCGAGCTAATCAACAGAGGGCAGTCCTGGTCTGGCAACCACGGTAGCCCCGCGAAAAAATGGCGGGAAAATTTGCGGGTACGCCAGCCGAAATGCTACCGCCCGAGGAGTGTATGGCTTGTGGAAGCATGAGCCACTCCTCGACTTCCAACGCTGGTAAGCTGTTCTAATTCAACAAAATATATTCGCTCGTAAGCTTAAGATTGTAATCTTAACTATGAAACAGACGAAGAAGTGTATTCGTTGCTTTAACTGAACATGCTTTCGTAAATAATGCAGTTTGCTCGCTAGATTCAGCGAGGCCATTAACGAAATACGTGTTACGACAATTCTATGAAGGCTGCAGGCGTTGGCAAGTCAAAAGCTGCTTGGGCATGCGGAAACAAACGCAATGGACAAATGCTGAATGCCAGGAAAACCAGTACGTCTGCCGTGGCTTCCTTGCACGTTCCGCCTGCTTCGTAAACATTTGTTTTGTTTCCACGGAGCCGTCACTCTTTTGCTGAAAGGCTTAGTCTCTGACTGCTCGCGGTAGATTGGCACCGATGATCGCGCTACAGTGCTTTCCTCTCCCGACGAGGAATCTTTGAGACGCCCGAAGTCTTCCATCAGGCGTCTGAGCTTTTGTACTTGGCCCTCTTGTGCGATGGCCCTCCGTTGCATGTCTCCCCGAAGCGAAAAATCCCCTATCGGCCTGAAAAAAAAATGCCAAACCTCCGATGACCCACTTCAGGATATTTAAGAAAGGGCCCAGCATGGCGTTATTGGACTTCGTGCAGAAGACAAAGGAATAGGTTCGTTCTCTGTGGATTGGTTATCGGCATTAACAAGGACAAAGCCCCACAACGCTGCACCTGAACTACTGAACCCTTATTCTAACATGATGCGCCTGAGACAACATTGATGATGATAGAAAAGAGGGCTATGAAGCCCGGGGTAAGAAGCGATGGCACCAGGGGCATGCAGCATAGGGGAAAAGCGAGAACATATCACCTCCTCGTAAAGATAAAATGCTTCCAGCCGAACGTTACACACTTAGTACAAAATTAAAACATTACAATGTTATTTAGTGTAGCCTTTCATGGATTGAATGATTTTAGGGTTTAACGCTCCGACGCAACGCAGGCGATGAAGCGCGCTGTAGTGGAGGGCTCCGGATTAATTTTGACCACTTGGGGATGTTTAACGTGCGCCGAAATCTCGTACACATGGGCGTTTTTGCTTTTCGCCTCCATCAGAAAAGCGGCCGCCACGGCCGGGAATCGAAGCCGCGTCCTCGTGCTCAGCAGCGGAACGCCTTAGCTAAGCCACCGCGGCGGGTCAGAAAATGCACTCTTCCGTCAAACGACCACTGGTTAAACGCTACGGAAAGCCATGAAATGTCCGTGTCAGTAAAGCACTGGAGAGCGCAATCGCAGTGCAGTGAACCGTCGCGATAAGAAATGGGTCTGCTCGCTTCTGGGTTGCTTGGTTTGGTGTTGGAATTGATTTTTAAAAGCTTCGCGTTTCCTCATCGTTTCCTTTCGACGAAGGGGTAGTGCATTTTAAAGCACAGCTTTACTAATATTGTAAAGGCGTTTCGCCGTCACGGCGAGTTTTCCCTTCATTTGACCGCAACTGCGCCGTACCCTTACCAACGCTAATTCTAGCCACCTTACCAACGCATCACATGGCCTGCGACGGCCGATCTCACCCGACGGCCACGTTCGCTAGCCGTCGCCGTTGCCGGCTTGGCGCATGCGCTCTTTGCAGCTTGGTCGCCACCTGACCATGTGACTTTCCGCGCGCAAGGAGCTTGGGCATGGATGTGAGCGCATTTTTCAACTTCATTTTTAGTGACCCTTCGTGTTCATCGCCTCGTCTCTCGTCAGTGTTGCCATTTAATCTGTGAATGCATGGTGCCGAAAGAGTGTTGCTCTCGTACCAACGACAATGCATCCTCATCCTCGTGAACAATGCTACCGTCTTGGCGTTTCAGTTATAACGTAGCCATTGCTGATGCAGTTGAGTAAGATGAACTGGTATAAAAATTAAACGTTTAAAGCTTTTCCACAAATCGCCCGTGGGGCGCGTGCCCTGGCATTAGCTGATAGGGAGAACACGCAACTTTACATAGTTCGTTTTTCGTTTTCGGTGTTGATAGGGAGACCTCGCAATTTTTCATAGTTGGTTTGTCTTTTTGGGTGTATGTTTTTAGGTGTTTTCTTCTCT
Source organism: Haemaphysalis longicornis (assembly GCF_048455015.1). Lineage (NCBI taxonomy): Eukaryota > Metazoa > Arthropoda > Arachnida > Ixodida > Ixodidae > Haemaphysalis > Haemaphysalis longicornis. Next base: position 262,590,598 of record NW_027526203.1, read on the forward strand.
CCCTTCTATCTATTTTTAGGAGTTTCACCTAATTAATCGTTTATCTGGCGGCTGGCATTGTCTTGTGTACCGAAGACGACACTAATAAAGGGTAACATGTTTTGGTAAATTAGACAGTTTTAGCTTCGCGTACGTAGAAGCTTCACGTACGTAGAGCTTTTACGGATGATGAGTGCGCATGCTCAAAATGCAAAGGGTCGCCGTGAGTCTTACGGACGTACGTGAGATTCGAATTTCCACGTTGCGGTCTTTACGTAGCTTCCGTACGCAGAGCTAACCAACACTGCGGCGCCCTGCCCGCCAGCTTCACAATGATAACAGCTTCGTCGCTAATCCCTAGGTGCGATATCGTGTTCTGAAATTGATTTTGCCTTCAATTAGCCCCTTATAACCATCACCCAAAGTTTTAATAAAAACAGCTTTTGTCTTTGAGATAGATTAGTGATTTTTCAGCTGTTAAGCCTCACGAAGAAAGTTTCTCGTCGTCATAGCAACGGGCTCGCCAGATCACGAGTGGAAGTGTCTGTGTCGGGAATTTCTTCTGGTCTTGTATTTTCGCTGTCGTCGGTTATTAGACTCTCGCCGTTCCCTTTTTTCTAAGGTTGCTCGATACAGAAGCTGACGCCTAGCTCCGACCCTTCGCTCTTCGCACAGGACCGGCTTCGCAGAAATGGGGCGACGCCGGCAATGTTTCTTCCGGAGCGGTATCTAAAACTATACTTTATATCACACCTTCAGCTAGTGTATGTGATTTTAAGTCTTTTATTATGATAAGAAGTTGCGCATACGCAAAATCTGGTGCGGACAAGCGTCAAAAGTCAACCGCGCGCAAAGAAACAGCAGGGAGAGCGAGCCCCAGTGAAGCAGACGACAAATGCGAGATCCCTAAGCCGACGTCACGAAGACACGCTTCGTAGCGCCGCCCGTGGTCGCGCTCACCGCCAATATAGAGGAACCGTGGCCTCCGCGATCGGCTACCGGCGCACTCTTAGGAGCCACACGGTGCGGTGCGGCGCACTCTTAGGAGCCACACGGTGGATTTCTCCTTCATGTGAATACTCCTTAAACGCCGATTGACTTCTTGCCATAAACGTTTGTTTTGCTGTTTTGTCGGAATGTGGTTTACACTCGGGGATCTTGTCTCTGTACGAGTCCTCGATTAGCTTCTGTAGGGACCTGTGACAGCCCGTGCCCAGCGAAACGCGCATGTGCAACGCGAACTTCGTCAAGAACAAAAAACAGCGCCCCAGCATACACCCCAGGAATCTTCCCTGCGTGCTACGAAATATGAGGTGGAGTAAGAGTTGACACGAAGCTGCCGGGATTCCTCAGGCTGAACGGGATTCCTCAGGATACATCAGGCTGAACGGCCGTGGCAGAACCAACCATGGAGGAAGAAGAGCCAACTGAGCCGAAGAGCCGAAGAGCAGGGTCAAATGAGCCGGCTCTGATGACGATGATGGTGATTAGTGGCACTCCCTTTGAATCAGGGCGTCGGTTGTCAGCAACCGACTTGCCTGTTTTATTCCACTTACTTGCCCTTCTCCTAGCTAACCTAATGAATTTGCTTCTTCTCCCCCCACTCTCCCCCTCCCCCCTGTTTTAAACTCTCATCGCTCCCACCCCCCTTTTTTTCTCCCCCGCTGTTCTAAATTCGTATCCGTATGATTACTCCGCCTGCGTACCCATCCCTTTCCTACTTTTCCTCCACCACCATTCCAGTCGCCTCTTCGTCACCTCTATTGCCTTGAAGTTGAGGTTCCCGCTCGCCCCAAATCCCAAAGCCTCCGCCAACGTCGTTTCCCCCTCACCCCGCGGTGGTCGTATCTCTGTGCAGCCCCTGATAATATGGTCTATAGTTTCCCGATTACTGCCGCAGCATGCACATGTTTCATCCTGCTGACTGCAGGTACTCGTGTATTCCCGGGTTCTCATGCACCCCGGGCGAGAGCAATGCACTGCCTCTCGTATTGCCATAGAAACCTTCCTTCCTAATTTCTAGTTTCTCTGTCCTATAGGTCTCCACGGTTTTTTCGCTTCCAATCTCTGCGCCCACTTTCTCGTCTCTGCTGCCTTTACCTGCTTTAACCGTTGTGTACACCCCACCTTCCCCTACCCACTTTCCGTATCGCTTGGTCAGCTGTCTGGTCCTCCGTCTCCACCGCGTATCCATGCTCCTCATATACAGGTACTTAAACTCTCTCGCAGCCCATTTTTCGTCCTCCATGTCACGAAGTCGCTCCTCAAGTCGTTCCTCCTTTCGAAGTCGCTCCTTTCGAGGCGCCTCCCTCGCCTCGAAAGACGACCAGCCCATATCTCCCTGTACAGCTTCGTTTGTAGTTTTGCTGTGGGCCCCTAGGGCCAATCCGCCTACAGCCATCTGATTTACCTTCAGGCTCGCTTGGGTCTCTGGTTTTATGCACAGAACCGAATTTCCGAAAGTAAATCCCGATACCATGACCCATTTCTAGACTCCCCTTACCACCTCATATTTGTTGTATCCCCAGAGGGCTCTGTGCTTCATTATAGCCGCGTTCCGTCTTCCTTTCGTGTTAAGGTGAGCCTCATGCGCGTGCGTGTAACATTCGCTGTCGTTCAGACATACTCCTAAATATTTATACTCTTTCACCCGTGGTATTTCTACCTGTTGCACTGATACAGTTTTGCGCCGTCTATTATCGGCGTGGGAAAGCAACTGCACTGCCGGGCCAGGTGGGGCTAATTTTCCAAATTCCTCCAGCTCCGCCGGTCGTGTGAGCAGATAGTCCCAGTCAGAACAGCCGGATCTTCTGAGCCGTAAGTTCGAATCTTCTGAGCCGCTCTTTTCAAGAGCGCCGCTCTTCGCGGAGCCGGAGCCGGAGCCGCTCAGTTCAGCGGCAGTTCTCGGCTCCAGGCGGTTCTTTGACAGAGCGGCTCCCCCAAGGAGGAGGAGAAGGAAAAACTTTATTTATCCCATGCGATTAATGCAGTCACTCTGGACCAGTGAGGGGTGTCCTCAGTCCAGGACTTCCTGACTGTAGTCGGCCTTCCGTGCCCTATTCACCAGCCGTATAGCTGCAGGAGCAGGGGTCGGAGCTGGTCAGCGCCGCCGCCCATTGTGAAGGGGTAGGGTTGGGATTGGGAGGGAGGTCTGGGATGTTCGGGCATGCCCACACTATGTGGTATAGTGTTCCTGATGTGGGGCAGAAGATGCACTGAGGGGAGTATTGGGTGGGGAATATTTTGTGCCAGAGCGTGTTGTGGAGTGTGGGGATCCTGACGCCCAGGCCATTGCGCGATCACTGGGTTTGTGCCATTACGCGGCGCTCTTCCCCTCTCTCCTCCAAAATTCCGGCTCGTCTTGGCGCCACTGTGTAGAGCCGAGCCGTCTCTCAAACTCTTGCGTGAGGTGAAGCCTGCAGAGACCGTTGCGGCGATAAAACACTGTCACGCAACGGGCTCTCCGCCCTGGTAGCGGAGCTAACCTCACCTCATTGGTCCGTTTGAACGATGCCCGAACCCGACTCTCGCCGGGGACGCGAACGCGCGCCCTGCGCGGGGGTCCGTTCGGGGGAGACGCTTCCAGGACGCCGAAGGCGTTGGCCGAAGGTATGTGACGCTTTCTTTACCAGCCGGCGGCAACCCTGTTGCGCCGGCGAAAGCCCACCAGCCCTTCCGGCTGCGGCCCGTGCCTAAGGCTGCTCCTGTTGCCCCTACGCTTGCATATAGTAAGGCCGTACCTAACACTCGACGATCACGCCGTGCGGTACGCGCCTGTGAGCGAATGGGCCCCGTCTCCCTCGCTGCTGCGAGCCGATCCGGCCAGCACGGCGATGCGCGCGCGCGCAACGTGCGCGCACCCCGGAATTTGCCCTGACAGAAGAGCCCACTGGCTCTGCGCCGACGAAACGTGCGCACTTGCGCGTGGCGCCCCATCGCCCCTTTCACCTAACGGGAAGTACGTACCGGTACTGTAAATTATGTAATTGGGTCTGTAAAATATGTGACTAGAATGTTAGTATAAAATAAACGTCTTCCCTCCGTACCCTGGGCATATTCCTTTGTCGCCCCCTTCTCCACCTGCCCAACAGAGGCTGTGATAAGTTGGCGCGACGGCGTTTCAGTATCGTGAGCGTGCTCAACTAGCCCGAACCCACGGTGGTTCCTCGCAGTGTGCATGAATGCCTGCCTTGTGCAATGATAGGATTATGCATATTGTGAGGTAGAGAGACCACAGGGGGAAGGTGTTAGTTTGGAGCTGGTGAAGTATAACTGCTTATGTGGGGGAGGAAATTGTTGGCGGTATAGTCGGTAGTGAAAGAGGATATCGTTTTATGTTAGCAGGGGTTGGGGCGTATAGTTAGTGGAGGTGGTTGGCAGAGGTTGTTGCTGTCCGGAATGGCCCGGTGTACTGCTTCTCGAGCCGCGGTATGTGCCGCTTCATTGCTGACTAGCGGAGCTACATTGCGACGACCGGTACAGATACTGTACCCAATTGAGCTTACTGCGGCGTAAACGAAGATTACAACCCTCAGTGCTGGGGCCGGGAGGATGTTTTTTATTGCCAGGAACTGTGATCTGTTTTGAAATTGGCGCCCTCATGCGGGGGCCAGCGCGTGAAAAAATAGCGGGAATTTTGGCGCGACGGCACGCGGAGGAGACAGACGAAGACGAGAAAGAAGGAGAGAGAGATAGAGAGAGAGAGAGAGAGAGAGAGAGAGAGAGAGAGAGAGAGAGAGAGAGAGAGAGAGAGAGAGAGAGAGAACCACTTTATTTTACGGCTGGTTCAGGGGGAGGAGGTGGCGGGCCAGAGGGTCTCCGCGACCTGTTGGACCCTGGAGACGAGGGTGGTCTGGGTCTCCAGGGTCGAGCTCAGCAGGGCCTGCTCCCAGTGGTTGGGTGTGGGCAAGGGGGAAAAGGGGAGCGCGGGCAGTCACAGAGAGAGTGTAGTTGAGAGTCCCGGGCGCCGCAGAGTGGGCAGAGTGGGGAGGGGAACAGGGAAGGGTGTGAGTGGGAGAGGGAGGCTCTGCAGGGGAAGGAGTGCGTTTGGAGGAGGCGCCAGGTTCTGGCCTCCTCCTGTGTGAGGCTGGGGTGCGGGGGGGGGGGGATAGAGGTGGCGGAGGAGGCGGTAATATTGTGTGATCTCCCGGTACGAGATGAGGATGTCCCGGGAGCTGGGAAGGCCGTGGTTGGTCCCCAAAGAAGGGCCTGCTCGGGTAGTCATAGCTCGAGCTTCTCGGTTGACCGCCTCGTTGGCAACTATTCCCGTATGGGCGGGGACCCACAACAAGACCATGGGGTGGGGAGGTGGTTTTCGGGGTAGAATTTGGAGGGCAATTTTGGATATCCGGCCAGCTTGGAAATTTCTGATTGCGGATTGTGAATCTGACAGGATGGTGTCTGAACAGGGGTCTTGGGCTAGGGCGAGGGATATGGCCGCCTCCTCCGCCGCTGTGGTTGAACTCGTGAGGACAGTGAGGGAGTCCTGAGGTGTGCTATCCTCGGAGAGCGCTACTATGGAGAATGCAGCTCGGAAGGGGTAGCTAGCAGCGTCTACGTAGATGGTATGAGGTGAGGGGGGGGGGTGCAGGCGTTGCAGGTTCGCTGCGCGTGCAGCACGTCTGGTCGCATGTAATGTGTCGTGACAGTTGCGAGGTAGTGGTTTAATTCTTATGAGTTGGCGAAATTCTCGGGGGATGGGGACGGAGGATGGGGGTAGGATAGGGGTTGAGATGGAAAGTCGAGCGAGTATGGAACGCCCAGTGTGGGTGCGGGCCAGTCGGTGGATTTGGGCCGTGCGGTGGGCTTCGATGAGTTCAGACGTGGTGTTATGTACGCCAAGCTGAAGGAGGCGGTCGATAGGGGCATTTGGTGGAAGCAAAAGAGCAGCCCTATAGACTTTGCGGAGAAGGCAGTCCGATTTGGCTTTGTCTGTTACGGTGAGCCTGCAGTATGGGAGGTGGTACGTGAACCTGCTAATTACGAAAGCATGGAGCAGCCGAAGTCGCTCGGGCTCCGTGAGGCCGTGGTGCCGAGATGTAATACGTCTGAGGAATCCTACAGTCTGAAGTGTGTGTGAGCGGAGTCGTTGAAAGGTGAGCGTATTGCCGCGGTAAGCTTGTATAGTGATGCCAAGTATACGTATGGAGGGGACGACAGGCACTCGTGTGTTGTCAATCCAGACGGTGATGGGGGGCGCAGTGGGTGGGCGTGAACGAGTGGGATGTAGGATGAGAAGTTCTGATTTGCGCGGTGAACATGATAGACCGATTGTGCGGGCGGCTGTGCTCATAGTTTCTGCTCCTAGCTGCAGCGTCTCTTCGATGTGAGCGTCACTGCCACTGGTCATCCAGAGGGTGATGTCATCGGCGTATATAGAAGTGTCTAGGTTGGGGATGGTAGTAGGGTGGTGGCCACAGGGATCATAGCAAGGTTAAAGAGAAGGGGGGATATAACCGAACCCTGAGGGGTGCCGACTGGTGGTAGGGGGAAGAGGTCTGAGGTAAGGGGCCCTAGGCGAAGGGTTGCTGTTCGGTTACTGAGAAAGGAGGCGACATAGTAGTAAGTGCGAGATCCCAGGTTGAGGGAATTTAGAGACCTTAGGATGGCTGCGTGAGAGACGTTATCGAATGCTTTGTGCAAGTCGAGGGCTAGGATGGCCGCACGGTCACTCTTGGATGGGGAAAGAAGTAGGTCATTGTGCAGTTGAAGGTGGGTGTCCTGAGTGGAGAGGCCGGGGCGGAAGCCGGTGAGGTTGTGTGGGAGAAGGTCATGATCTTCTAGGTAGGTTGTGAGACGGCTTGTTATAATGTGTTCAAGGAGTTTTCCTAGACACGAGCTGAGGGATATCGGTCGGAGGTGTTCTATTTTGACGGGTTTATTGGGCTTCGATCGGTATCAGGTAGATGTCGGCATGGCGCCAGGAAGTGGGGAGGGTGCCAGATCGCCAGTGGTGGTTGAACAGGTTCAAGATGGTGTCGAGGGTGCATCCGTCTAGGTTACGTAGGAGTTTATTAGTTATGTTATCTGCTCCAGGAGATGTCTTGGTCACCATGTTAAAGCTTCTTATGCCCTTTACTTACTGCAAATACAGTTAGCTTTTCTCGCTTACCGTTCGCCTTTGAGACTCTTCAACAACTGGTGTCGACGTGGAATAGCGGTAAACTTGGGTGAGCGTAGGTGTCCAAGTCCCACTGTCGCCATGCGCTGTTAGAAACGCTTTAACGTAGTTGCAGGTGTTCGTACCGGGGTTGAGGATGGCGAGGCCGTGTAGGATGGCGTCGTGAGTGACATTATCGAAGGCTCCTTTGATGTCCAAAGCAAGAATGCAGTATTTGTGGTTTTTAGGAATACGAAGGATGATGTCTTCCTTTAGTTGTAGAATGTCTTGAGTGGACAGGTGCGGTCTAAAGCCGTACATGGTATTTGGTAGTAATGCATTGTCTTCTATATAGTGAGTCAATCGAGTGTGAACCAAATGTTCCATCAGTTTATCGACGCACGAGGTAAGAGAAATGGGACGCAGGTTTGAAAGAGAGACAGATTTCTGAGGTTTTGGAATAAGTGTGATGTCGGCATGGCGCCACTGTGGTGGGAGCGTGCCGCGGGCACAGGCAGAGCCATCTAGGTGGCTCTGGCCCAGTTGTCATTAATGTATTGGAGGAGATTCTCAAGAGCCAAGTCGTCCAGATTGCGGAGGAGCTTATCGGGGATGTGGTCGTGTCCGGGCGTAGTGTTGCGGATGAGTTTACTCAGTTCGGCTTCGAGCTCTTGCATGGTGGAGGGTGTGACAAGTGCGACATTGTGGCTTCCCGAGTACACCGGACATTGAGGAGAAGGTTGTGACGGGTCACGTGCGAATTTCTTTCGCAAGGTGTCAATTAATTCTTGCTCGGTGCCTCGGGAGTTTGGCCACCAGGGGGCTGAATAGTGTGTATGCACTCCACATGGGCTCCGTCTTTTCCAACCGTTTGTGGCGTAATTTCTACGTGTATCCCAGTGAAAATCACCACGACGTGTATCTAGAGGTCTCCGCTACTACGGGACACCTTTCTTCAGAAGATCGGGCCAGCGGCTGGCTCGCACAAGCCGCTTTTCTCATCCAAGGCGGGGCCGCCCCGCTAACCCTACTCAAGGCTTCGCCTCACCGCGGCGGAACGTCAGCGGCGGCCTAGTCCCAGCCGGCTGGCACCCCTCCCCCCCCCCCCCCCCCTCCGCGCCCCCGGGCGCCGCCCAGACTCGCGGGTACCTTCCCCCGAGGACCACAGTCACAGCATGGAAGGCATCGAAGTGGAAGGTGAGCCCATCTCACCTCAAGAAATCACGAAGGAGGCCGGGTGGCTCGAGAGCCATCGCCGACGGGGCGCACGAGCCCTCACAGAGCTAAGCGCAACCTCGGAGCTCCAGCGCGAGCAAGATGATGCCGGCTCCCGCTCTGGGAACAGGATTTCACGTGCTCAGCAGCTGCTGCGCCGGCAGAAGCGGATGCCACGGCAGCCGCCCCTGACCAAGGAACACATCAAGGTCGTGCTCCGACCGCGAACGGGGCTAGACGTTACCAAGGTTAGCAACGCGGGGTTACGTGACGGAGTGCTCCGCGCGACAGGCCTCAGATACGAGGAGGCATCGGAGGATCTTCTTCGCATCAACTCTATAAGAAACATCATCGTCGCCAGCACTCCCAGCGTACAGCGAGCAGAGAAATACATTGCCGTGCAAGAACTTCGACTCGGAGATAAGAAGTACGAAGTCACCGCGTACGCAGCACCCCCTGAAGACACCGTAAAAGGGGTTATTCATAATATCCCGGATTACGACAGTGCAGAAGATATTACTAGAAGCCTCGTATGCCAGAAAAATCCCACCATCCTTCAAGCAAGGAGGATGGGCCGAACCAACTCGGCCATCATTATTTTTGAAGGCAACACGGTACCATACTACATTTACTACCGCGGAGCCGAATACAGGTGCTTCTTACACAAGAAGAGACACGAAGTATGTGATGCTTGCGGCAGGCTTGGACACCGCGCCGATGTCTGCCCGGCCCCAGAAAACAAGATTTGCAAGAGCTGCGGCACCAAGGCCCCAACCGAAGATCACGATTGTGAACTAAAGTGCGCGCTCTGCGGCCGCGATCACCCGACCGGCGACAAAAAGTGCCCACTTCGTTTCTGCACCCCCTACCTTCTCAAGAAGCGTAAATGGGAGAAGAGACAACGACAAGAAAACTACAGAAGACAGGAAGACGACTTACGTAACACTATACTGAAGTCACCCAGCTTCAAGCAAGACTGCAACACCAACACGCGTGATCGCTCGAGCTCCTTCCCACGCCTCTCTTGTCAAGACCGACAAAGCAGAAGCGACACCTTAGCAGCCGACCACTCTACCGGAAGCCAACGTCGGTCGAGATCAAAGTCGCGGCGCCGCAGCCCCAGCACTCAGGGTGCAAGACGCAAGTCCAGATCCAAGTCCCGAAATGGAAGGCATTCACAAGGCAGCGATCAACAAAACAAGGTGAGCTGGGCTAGTGCGGTCTCCCACAGCAAAGCTCTGCCGAATAACATAGAAACGGAGGACAGAATTAGCCGAGGGAGGGCAGAACAGGAATCCGAAATTGTAAAAATCAAACAGATGCTGGAACTGGTTCTTGCAGAAAACAAATTGCTGAAATCAGAGTTATCCAAGCTCAAAGGCGCGAGCGATGGCACGACACCATCCTCGTCCAAATCAGTCGCTCCCTCTTGCAACTCTGGGAAGGTAGCAGGCAAAACTGGGCCCCCCAAGAAGCCATTGGGGGCAACAGAACCACCGCAAATTCCGATCCTTGATAATTCGTCTAGCGATGAGATGGAAGAATCGAAGTCAGATTCTCCTCCATCGAAACGCAGAGCCAAGGAATTAGCTTCAGATCAAAGCCATGCCCCGTCGGGTGGAAATAAATACGTTAATGAAGGAACGCTCCTCCAATTCGGTGAAAAGCTTACCGAGACAATTAGCGCCACGCTTGGCGCCAAGTTCGACGCCCTTGCCGCGAGTATTGGAACTCAAATGGCAGCGCTGAACGCCAGAGTAACAGCTCTAGAAGCCGCCATCCCGCGCCTCGGAGCTGGGCGGGAAGGGTGCGCGGGTCCCATTAAAGGCACCAAACCATATTCCCGACCCACATTGGTGGAAGGCACAAGAACGTCTCTTGAGTATGCATCGCCCATAGATTATGCTGCAGGGAAAGAGTAACGCGCTGGTCTTGTGGCAGTGGAACTGTCGGGGGTTCCGAAAAAAACGAGGTAACTTAGAACAATTTATTAAAACTACAGGTTCGAATGAAGCGCCGGACGTCATCTGTCTCCAGGAAACCGGCGTTCAAACAAAACTCTCAAACTATAAATCATTTTGCGATTTGGAAGAGGGCGCGTCGGGTGAATGTCCAAAAAAGAAACCAATAGTAGCCACTCTTGTGAGGCGGAACCTTCCGGCCGTGCGTCGCGACATCGGAGAGGACACGACGGCTGCGAACCACGTCCTTGTAGAATTAATCCCAGATAGAAAACACAGGGGAAGCAGCATTTTTGTACTAAACATTTACAGCTCCCCCCGAAGCAACCACAGATTCGCTAAGCTTTTTCGTAAAGTGTTAGACTTAGCTCGAGGGAGCACGATAATTATAGTAGGAGATTTTAACGCCCACCACACGGAGTGGGGATACAAGCGGGCCACGACTAAGGGTAGGAACCTGTGGCTCGACGCGCACCAGGAAGGTTTTTCCCTGGTGACGGACTCGGCGCACCCCACACGAATGGGAAATAGTGTTAGCGATGATACGACTCCGGACCTTACGTTCACCAAAAACACACGCAAAGAACCCACGTGGCTAAACACACACGAAAATTTAGGTAGTGACCATTATATCATCACTATCACAGTGGAGACTAGGATCGCCAAGCACAATGGGAAACAACTTAGGATTGTTGACTGGGATACGTTTCGCAAGATCAGGGACGCCGAGCGTGTCTATGATATAAACGATGTCCCTCTTACAAGCGACATAGACGATATTCAAGAATGGGCAGAACAACTGCACAGAGATACTAAGCAAGCCACCAAGGATATCCCGGTAGAGGCGGATCTTTACCAGGCTGATGCTAAACTCCTACACATGTGGGAGGCCAAACAAGGCTTACAAAAGAGACTCCGAAAACAAAAATTAAATCGTACCTTACGACGACGTCTTGCTGCCCTCAATAGGGACATTGAAAACTACGCCAATCAACTGATGCGGCAGAACTGGTTCAGTACATGCGACAGCATGGAATCCCAGATTGGTCTTGCGAAAACTTGTAATCTTCTCCGCTGCCTCATTGACCCGGAAAACAGCAAGACCACGCAAAGGCAGAACTTGAGTATTCTGCTTCACAGATTTGAAGGTTCCGACAAAGAGCTAATTGAAACAATCCGACAGAAGTACATAGGGGACTGCTCCGCAGAAGTGCTCCCGCCATATTCAGGGACCGGGAACGAAACCATGGACCGCCCCCTCACGGTGCACGAAGTACGAGATGACATTCACAACCTGCGAACCCGCTCCGCCCCGGGTCCAGACGGCATTACAAATAAAATGCTACGGAATCTGGACAACAATTCGGTCGAGGCTTTAACCCGATACATGAACGTGTGCTGGGAACGGGGTCAAATCCCGGGCCAGTGGAAAACCGCGAAGGTAGTCATGATTCCCAAATCAGGCAAAAAGCTCCAGATAGAAAACTTAAGACCTATATCTCTTACTTCATGTGCCGGGAAACTTATGGAACACGTGATCCTCAACAGAATTAACAAATACATGGAGGAAAACGGCCTATTTCCACACACAATGATCGGTTTTCGGCCTAAACTCTCAACACAAGACGTGATGATTCGACTTAAACATGACATCATAGACGGAGCGCATTGCTCACCCCTAGACACCAGGGCTATACTGGGAATTGATCTCACGAAAGCATTTGACTGCGTAAGACACACGGCCATCCTCGAAAACCTAACCAAACTGGGTCTAGGCCGAAGGACGTACGATTACGTTAGCAACTTTCTTTCGGACCGCACGGCTACGCTCAGCGTAGGGGGTATTCAATCGGATACGCTGGAACTGGGGAGCAGGGGGACGCCGCAAGGCTCTGTCCTCTCTCCGTTCCTGTTCAACGTAGCCATGATTGGCCTCCCCGAACTCCTGGATAACATTCACGGCTTGCAATACAGCCTGTATGCAGATGACGTCACGCTGTGGGTTCCGGGTGGAAGTGACGGACAGATACAAGACACACTACAAAGGGCAATAGAGGTAATAGAAACTTACGTGATCCCTCGTGGCCTGAACTGCTCTCCAGAGAAATCAGCGCTTCTACTCTATCGCCCGACTAGCAGGGGACGCCGGACAGACTCAGTAGCTCCGGACATCCAGCTCTTTACATGCGGAGGCCAACGCATCCCGACAGTTTCAAGTATCCGAGTCCTGGGCCTCCGCATCCAGGCCAACGGACACAATTCAGAGACCATACTCGCTCTCGAAAAGAGCGTACACCAAACAACTCGCCTTATCTCACGAATAGCCAATAGACACCACGGGATGAAAGAACACAACCTCGTGAGACTGGTACAAGCCTTCGTCATTAGTAGAGTAACATATGTCGCCCCATTCCTGCACCTGAAACGCGATGAAGAAGCCAAGCTAAATGCCATGATAAGGCGGGCTTATAAACAGGCCATAGGGATCCCGTTAACAGCCCCAACCGCACGGTTCGAGGCACTCGGGCTTCACAATACCCTCAGCGAGATTATTGAAGCTCAAAGGCTGTCACAGCGGGAGCGACTTATCCAGAGTCTGACCGGCAGACATATCCTCAAATCACTTGGCATTTTTCCTGCAGGGATACCCCGAGCCAAAATAAACCTACCAGCGGAAATAGGGGATCGCATGCACATACCACCGCTACCGAAAAACATGCACCCCGTACATAACCAAGAGCGGCGACAGGCTAGGGCCAAAGCCCTACACAAAAGATATGAAAAATCAGAGGACGTGGTATACGTAGACGCCGCTGATTACATTGCTCGCGACGCCATGGCCCTCGCAGTGGTCAATTTCCGTGGGGATTCAATTGCCTCATGCTCGGTCCGCACGACGGACACAGAGGTGGGTGAAGAGGCGGCCATCGCCCTGGCGATGACAGCTTCTCCAAAAATTAAATTCATTGTTAGCGACTCTAAGTCGGCTATTTTAAATTACTCGAGAGGGCGAATTTCACCCGAGGCGTCCCAAATCCTAAAATCTCGATCCCATGACGAGCGGAACGGGAAGATATACTTGATATGGGCACCGGCCCACTCGGGCCTGGCCGGAAACGAGTGTGCGCACGATGCGGCTCGAGGCTTTACCGACCGAGCTGGCGTCGACACTTCTGACCCAGACGCTCACTCGCTCCGCTGGACGGGCAGAGACAGGCTCGTGTCTTACAGGGAGCTGACTACTCATTACCGGCTTGAACGAGCCCGCTACCCCCCCGCTCATCCATCCCTCAGTAAAAGGCAATCTGTGGTTTGGCGGCTTCTTCAGACGAACTCGTACCCGAACCCCGTCGCGTATAGTCATTGTTATCCTGGACAGTTTTCAGATAAATGTCGGAGATGCAAGGAACGGGCCGATCTTGCACATATATTATGGGCATGTCCTCAGGCGACTCCTCAGAGCCGCAAAATTAGCAGTAATGAGCAGTGGGAGACCGTACTGCTCAGCTCAGACCCGGCGGATCAAGTCTGGGCCGTCCAGTTAGCCGAAGACGCTGCTAGGACCCAAGGGCTCCTGGCCGACGCCTAGGGTGGAGGTCTAGCTCTCCTCCACAAACTGGAAAAATAAAAGTTATTTCTCTCTCTCTCTCTCGGTGCCTCGGGGGTTGTGTATAAGGCGGTGTATAGGCTGTTCAGTGGCCGATTTTGTCTCTTTCGTTCCCATTAGGGAGAGTATTAGGTGCCATGTTTTACGGGAGCCCAAAGTGCCCTGCAAGCGATCGCAGAATTGCATCCAGTGGTGTTGGCTTAAGGATTGTGCATATTCCTCAGCTTGCCGTGTAAGGTGTGCAATACGTAATTTCAATTTCCGCTTTGTTTTGTTGCGCTTCCAACGCTTGATGAGGCTGTTTCTCGCAGTCCACAAGTTGTTGAGGCGTTGGTCGACGACTGGATAGTCGGTGGTGAAAGGGAATTCTTTTGAGTTGGCTTTCAGTACACCCGAAAGAGCGGCCGTCCATCTATCGAGGTCGTTAATTTCTTCGGCGGGTAGATGTTCGCGAAGGTCTTTCCAGTCCGCGAGTCGGGCTGTGCCTATGCGAGAAGGGGCGATACCTTGGATTGTTATAGATATAATGTCGTGGTCGCTACCAAAAGTGTCAGGGAGGCATCGCCATGTGTATTCCGTCACGTTGCTAACAAAAGTGAGGTCTGGCGTAGTATCCCTTGATACACTGTTGCCTATCTGGGTGGAAGGAAGGAAGGAAGTAAACTTTATTTTCCTGAGCACCCTTAGTCCAGGGCGCCGTCTTGGGAAGCCGTGGCCATGGCTTCCTCCGCTCTGGACGCTCTGCAACCTCCTGAACACTCCCACCAGGATAGGCTGCGACACAGCTCCTGCCTATCCTGGTGGGAGTGTTCAGGAGGTTACAGAGCGTAAGCCGGTGTTGATTCATAGCGTCCCATACGATGGTGCCTTTGCGGGCATTACGGGGATAGCCCCAGGCCATATGCGGAGCATTAAAATCTCCAGTCATCACAAGTTGGTGCTGTTTATCGACGAAAATTACTTGTTTTAAAAGGGAGGGGAAGTCGGCCAGAGTGAGCTGGGGAGGACTATAGACGTTTAGCACAAAAATACTGTGGTCACTCTTTCGAGTTGGCAATATTTCCACGAGAATGCAATCGATGGTGGACGTCAAGGCACGATGCTGGGCAGTATATCGGTTGTGAACGAGCGTAGTTGTGCGTAAGGATGAGTCGTTTTGGAAGGTAGTGTAGTCTCGAAAGGTCGGGTGCTGTGCGTCAGCTTCTTGAAGGGTGATGACGGCAGGGAGGTGTTGCGATGTATATGGTTGGAGAGAGGCTTTCTTTTTGCGGAATGATCTACAGTTCCAGGGCCATATTGTGAGTGGTTGGATAGGCGCGCGGAGTTTACGTGGAGAGCGTGGAGGAGGCATCGTCGTTCATAATGGCGTCAGCAATTGAGGCAGGGGTGAGAGTAGGGCCCGGTTTGCGTTGTTTCTTCCGTTTGGTGGTGTCAGTTGCTGTGTCTTCCAAGGCCTCAATTCTGACTACAAGAGCAGTGAATTCTGACTGGAACAGTAGTTTAAAGTCGGAAATGAAAGAAGTAACGGCTGCCAGAGGTGAGGTAGAGGGAGGGGGGTCGGCTGGTGGGGGCACTGGTGTGTACGCTGGGTGCTTGTGTAAAGTAGTGTTCGCAACACTAATATTTATTCTTGAAGTAGGGTTATTTGACGTTCATTCTCAGCTATTTGCACTTTTAACTGGGTGTTTTCACGGATTAAGGTGTCGAACTGTGGAGCTGGCGCTGTTTCCTGATGGGGATCAAGGGGTGGGAAGTCGGCTGTAGTGGGAGGAGGGGGGGCGGCGACGCATGACCAGCTCCAGCTCACCTGTGATTTCCGTTGGGAATCCGGCTTCAGAGGTGGGGTCTGGTGGTGGAGAGGGCGGGATGTCGAAGTTCTTGTGTTGGCTGACGGATGCGCACGCGTGCGGGGGGTGGAGGTGGTCGTAGCTTTCGGCGGCACTCTTTGATGGCAGTAAAGTGTTCTATACGCGGTTACTACTCAAGAACGGCACCACCTCATGTAGTGTATCACTCCGCCAAAGCGCCGGACCCGTGACGTCAGTGCGCGCGCGTTTTGAAAGGGGTTTGCTATGAATGCGTGATATCGTCTGCCTTGTCTCACGCAGTTTGTTTGTCGTCACTGGAGTCGTTTATAAGCATATTAAGTCCAAAAAATCACGGGAACGGCTCACGCCATGTTCAAAATATTCCCAGTAACGCCCTACTTGCGCCGCGCGGAGAAACATCCAGCTACGGTGATAAGGCACAGTGGCAACTTCCGGTGCCGTTCTTAAGTTGTCACCGAGTATAGTCCGCAGAGCTTGCACTGGGGGGCGGCAAGGGTGGTCGGGAGCAGGATCCGGTGTGTGGCACTGGGGGCAGATGCTCGGGCGGGGAGAGGGGCACACATCGGAACGGTGTCCGAGTTCACCACAGCGCACACTGCACTGATAGGTGTTGCGGTAGGGTTTGCAGCGAAAAAGTGTTCCGTAGACACCACGTAGAAAGGCACGTGGAGGCCGTCGAAGGTGATGGTCGCCGTGTCGGACATACCGAGCATGCGAGCTTCCAATATCTGAGGTCCTGTTGTTGTGATGAGTGTGAGGAGCTGCTCAGGAGAGGTGCCCGGATCTATGCCTTGTATGACGCCTCGACAAGTGCCCGGAGGATGCTTAATACGTCGGGATTTCGTAGTCGGTGGTGCCCAAGCGAAGATTGGTAAATTTGCGTAGTGCGTGTATACGCAGGCTTCGTTGGGTATGCTGAGCGTGATGAAATACTGAGTGGTTTGTGGAAACGGGATGACTTCTGAGCAGAAGACCTGTATAGGAATGTTTCTTGCTTGCTGAATACTGGTGGCCAACTGTCGGGCTGTCCAGGCGTCGACTCGCAGGCCGGCTCGAGGACGAATGATGATTTTGTTGTCGTTTGCGGGCAGCTTTGGGAGTGTGGGCTTGCGTTGATTCGCTTGCGGTTGATCGGCTTGCGGGAGTCTCTTGCGTTGATGGCGGGCATGGAGCACTTGTTGGCACGGGTCATAGCGCGGGAGTGTGCGTCCACTGGCGGGGTCATGCGTTGGTGACATTTGGTTCGATTCATCCATGGCTCCCCCGCTCGATCAGAGAACCCTGCTGAACCACATGGCTCTCGAAGAATCGTGTCGGAACGTTCCGGTAGAGTTAGTAGAGGCGTATCGGCCGACCCAGCCCGGTCTTGTGTGCAACTTTCGCGTCATCTATTATCGATGCCAAAACGCGGACCCGTCTCGCTTCGAATCAACTGAGAACTGTTGTTCATAAACCACAATTTACATTTCATGAGTTGAAATTAGATTCTTGTATCGTGTAGTTCTTGTATCGTGTATCGTTCATAAACCACAATTTACATTTCATGCATTAAAATTAGATTCTTGTATCGTGTTTTCAAGAATCATTTTTCCCCAATCAGAAATCACGGCCGTGGGGCCAAAAATGAATATGAATAAACCTAAAGTAATGAGGAATAAACATGCAAAAAACGTACCTTCAGCTTAGGAAACGAAACGCTAGAAATAAAAGACTATAACTCCCTTGGACAGATGGTTAGTGCTGACCCTAGCGATGAGTGAGAAATCTGGTGTAGAATAGTTATGGATTGGGGAGCACTCGGCAAGCGCTCCTAAATAATGATAAGTAAGCCACCTCTGTCACTCAAAATAAAGATCTACAACCAGTGCATACTGCCGATGATGACATACGGAGCAGAAACTTGGCGCCTTACTAAAGAACTACAAAGCAAACCTAGGTCAGCTCAACGGGCCATGGAACGAATAACGTTAGGAATAACATTCAGGAACAGGAAACGAGCTACCTGGATCAGAGGAAAAACTAGAGTTGACGATATCATAGTTCAAATAAAAAAAGAAATGAACTTGGGCTGGTCATGTGGTGAGACGAACCGACAACCGGTGGACAATTAGGGTAACAGATAGTGGACGCCAATAGATGAGTATAGAAGGGGGAGGCCAATAACACGATGAAGGTATGAAATACTGAACTTCTGGGGTAAACTGTGGGCTCGAGCAGCGCAGGACAGGAGCGGTTGGAGGTCGATGGGAGAGGCCTTCATCCTGCAGTGGACCTGAGTGTATGATGATGATGATGATGATGAATGCGGGGAGATGTCAATCAGTGCTCACGTAGAAAGAAATGCTTCAGCTTCGCTATGGTCCAAGCCTTGAGCGACTTAGTGCAAGCTTCATAGTTTTTTGTTTGGGCAGGCCTGCGCATTCTCAACCATCTCTTTCTTGCCGTACTCATGCGTTGCCGGGGGAAGTGAAGAGTGCCAAAACTAATGATGATCGTGATGATGACAACGACGATGATGACATTCTTTCGCCCAAAACTGGGTGAAAGGAGGAAGGGGAAGTGGGAGTCTTCCTGGATTAGTCCCCCTCAGGTGGCGGCCTGCAGCCCTTGGGCGCGAGCATCATCTTCGGTCAGTTGGCATGCCTTAGCCTGCATTTCGGGGTCTAGGCTAAGCAAAAAGGTCTCCCTCTTCTCCGCACTGCAATGATGAATGAAAGTGGTGGCGCCCCCAGCGAGTCGCCCTCACTCACATGATTTGGGCTTGTGATGCTCAGCCACGAACTTTTAGAGCCAATACCAGTGCCACCACTTGAGAGCTTGGTTGGTTGATCAGTTGGGGCCGAGATATCAACCGTACCCGTACCCGTAGCCATATTCAATCTGGGGGATTGACAAAGACCAGAGCCACTAAATAAGCTACCTTTATTTAGTGACACTAGCAAAGACGGACTAATAACTCATGTTTGAAAGGTCGTTAAGAAATATAGCTAGATAAAAACCAGAGTGAAAAAATGTTTTGGAGAAAGTATCGTTTTGGGAAATGAGGAGGACGAGGAGGAGGAATAAACTTTATTTAGGCGAGCCTTAGGTGCTGATGTCTGGGCACCCGAATGGGGGGGTTCCTTTAGTACGGGATACCCACCCTGGCCAGCGCTGGCCAACAGGAACCTCTCCACCAGGCTACGCTGGGAAGAGAGGTCGGAGCTGGTCAGCCGTGCCACCCACTGCTCGTATGTAGGTTAGGGGTTAGGAGTAAGGTACGGGGTTTGTTGATGCCCCATACCAGATGGTTTACGGTGCCAGGGTGGGGGCAGAATTTGCAAGATGTGGGGTGGAGGGTGGGGTACATTGCATGGAGTAGGGTATTGGCCCGGGAATGCGTGTCTTCTCGTCTTGCTGTTGTGGTGTCGAATACCCTAGCCGGTGGAGGGTGGCTCTTGCCGTAGTGGTGAATTGCAGGCATGTGAATTGAGAAATTCGATGCGCTTCTTGCATTTTTTCCTACGTATTGTTGACGCCCAGTTGTAGTAACTTTTTTTGTTTCCGTTTAGGGGGGAAATCCTAGTGCGGTTTTGTAAGCTTGCCGAAAAAAAAACACTGCTTGGAAAATTCACAATGAGCATAGAGCTACTGCGCGCGATTTTTGTGCCTTCTCTTAACCTATATCTAGGGCTGATTGATTGATTGATTGATTGATTGATTGATTGATTGATTGATTGATTGATTGATTGATTGATTGATTGATTGATTGATTGATTGATTGATTGATTGATTGATTGATTGATTGATTGATTGATTGATTGTAGGGTTTAACGCGCTGACGCAACGCAGAGGATGAGCTGCGCCGTAGTGGAGGGCTCCGGATTAATTTAGACCACCTGGGGATCTTTAACGTGCGCCGAAATCTCGTACACACGGGCGTTTTTGCTTTTCGCCTCCATCAGAAAAGCGGGAGATCTAGGGCTTTGTAGAAAGCAGACGCGGGGCGGATGCGGCTTCCTATATTTATTTAAGCGTAGGCCCGACCAGAACTGTGAGCGCCCAAAACAAGCGACCGCCCAGGTGCGCAGTCGTGTTCCGTCTCCGTGAGGCGCGTGGCAAAGCTGACGCAGCAGTGCCAGCCCCGCTGATGATTATGTGAAGGGATGTAGATGATGATGATAGTGCCGCCATTACAGCTTCATACCCAGACAGGGGGATTTCCCAGGGCTTGAGAATGGTCATTTGCTTCCGCTTCCTAAGAACACTTAAAATATTAAACATTTTTATTTTTTTTTTTGGTTTCAGACGTTTTCTGGGGTGAAAAGCAACACTGCATTTCCATAGCTGCTGAATTTCTTAGCTCTGAACAAGGAGCCGCAGAAGTGCTCTTGTCACTATCATCATCACCACACGCCCAATAAAGAAGCTGAGTACGAAACGTTCCCTGCCTCACATCCGAGTCCGCCAATCAAGGTCGTTGCGCAGCTCATCGAAGCATGGCTGAGGGGAATGGAAAGCCGTCTACCAGCCAGGGGGCCATCCCGAAGACTACGTCCTCTACGCCGAAGACTACGTCCGAGCGCCTCAACGCTGCCCAGATGAGCGAAAGCATTGCCCGTCGTGGTTACGAGATGTGCCACGTCGGCCGCCACCGGGACGGCATCGACTTCTTCTCAAGGGCCATCTCCGCGAACCCGAATGACCACCGGTACTTCGCGAACCGCTCCTATGCGTACAGCGTTCTGGGCGAGTACGACAACGCACTAGGAGACGCGAACATAGCCATCCACTTGGAACCGCGGCACCCCAAGTGCCACTATTGCCGTGGCATTGCGTTGCTGGGCCTGGAACGCTACGCCGACGCCCAGCAAGCGTTGGAAAAAGCGATCCAGCTGGACCCGGACGACGAGAAGGCGCGACAGCACCTGAGGGAAGTTCGCGTCCGCCGAATCGCGGACATGGGATTCGCCCGGGACCAAGCAACGTGGGCCTTGGGGCAAAGCCACGGCGACGTCGAACTCGCTGTGGAGGCGCTGTGTGAGGAATTGCCCAGCAAGACGGACATCAAGACGGACCCTCGCAACCCTGGTGGTTTCCGCTCCATTTGGGTGGGGAGCATTCAGCCGTCAGTGACGAATAATCAACTGATGCGTTTATTTGGACAGTTCGGGGACATCCACAGCATTCGCATCCTCCACGACAAGCACTGCGCTTTCATAAACTACACGGAGGAATCGTCAGCTGCCAAGGCTATGGAGGAGATGCAGGGACACTCCCTGTGTGGGGCCTCCCTTGTGATCCGCTTCCCGGACAAAAGGATGTTTTGAGCCCCTAAGCGTGCATCACGGAGACGTTTGTCTTTCGGCAATAAATGTCTACTGGGGGCAAGAACCGTTCTCTGTCGTAGTTTTAATCGCCAGAATAACTGCACGGCCATACACTCGAGACTGACACACAGCAGTTTCAAGTTTAACTTTTGGAGTAGCAAGCCCTACCGTTAGTGGGGCTGACCTCTTCAGCTTTCATTAAAGGTTATCTATCTATCTATCTATCTATCTATCTATCTATCTATCTATCTATCTATCTATCTATCTATCTATCTATCTATCTATCTATCTATCTATCTATCTATCTATCTATCTATCTATCAATCAATCAATCAATCAATCAATCAATCAATCAATCAATCAAGTTTAATTGATGGTCTTCCATTGCACAACTGAAGTTAGATAGCTGAAACTGCCAGGTGACGTGTTTATTACGGGAAGCCGCGTCTTTGGGGCAGCAACCGGCAACTCGATTTTGTTTTTTGGTTTTTTTTTGCGTTTCTGGGTAGGCCGCCGTACATTCGAGCCTGAAGACGCGGTGCGTTCTCGCGAAGAACGAGACTTCGCGGGTACCATAACAATATCAAAACCTTCATTTTCTATTTCTCTCCCCTTTTATTTGTATATTTGGCTACAAGACAAGTTTCATTCACACACACACACACACACACACACACACACACACACACACACACACACACACACCGCAGTGGATCACATGGCGTCACGTCACACCTACCAAACTTTCACTCCTGAGGCTCAAGGTCATTGCGACGCGATGAACCTTGCGAGACATAGCATACTAGAGCTTTAGCTCTAACAACTTGCACTAACCCACACTACCTATGTGTGCTTGGACACGTGCATTCGTTTACGTGCAAATGTAAAAAGAGCGTGACCGGCGTAACTTTATGATCGCCTACGCCACGATTGCTTTGTGCTATTACCCTTACGCAGAACTGTGCGCGGTAGCTTGTACAATTGTTTATATCGGGCGTGTGCGTCTGCCCGGGTGGGGGGGGGGGGGGCTCCTTTTCCCGGAGGCAGCTGCCGGCGACTGCACCGGACCCCACTCCCGCGGAGCAAGAGCTACAGACAGGACTCTGCCACGTTTGGGCCCTCTGCAAGGACCCAGGCTCTTGGAGGTCGTGTGTGGCCCGGTCTAACGCCACACGGCCTGAGCCGTGGGATCCGTTGGGGTCGGTACCCGTCTTTACGCACGGTTGCTGACGAGACCACCGACGACCACAGCTGAGGGCAGCCAGCGCCGGCCATGAACGCGCCCCCGCCGATACTTCGGGAAGGACCACCCAGTTTTCGAGGATCGTCCCTCGCCGGTATTCAACCGTCAGGCTTGGATTCTCGTGAGCACTGCTCACCACAACTGTTGTTGGACCACTGCTCCAGCGTACGCACCTTGCCGGTATCAGCAAGACTGAACTGCTTCAAACGACTTTCGAAGATATTGCTTTGATTTGAAAAACACAAGAGCGTAAAGTGCACCACGAGGGCATCGCGCGAAGATCCAGCTTCTTAATGCTCAGTAGGCGCTCAAAAGAGGCTCTCTTTCGCCTGCCGCGCCCCAACGAACTCGGTGTCCTAAACAGTTGCGGGACGCAACGGTTTCCGGCGTGTCCCTTGGGACATTAGTACCCGCTACCTATAGGCCGCTTCATCATTTGATGTAAAGTTGTCGGTGTTAAATTAGCGCCTAAACTCTTCCCTTACGGTGCCATAGGCCATCGGACACGGAGTTCCGATGATTTCAAACGTCCCGCGAAAGCTAAAAACGGCGCGATGACGATGCTTAGCGGCTTCCCCTTTGTAACGGGGTGGTGTTGCAGCGAGATCTTAGTCTTAACGCCACTGTACAATTACGTCACCCTTAAAAAAAACACCCTTTACGGAATTTTTGTGTTAGCCTTTTTCGCATGTCTTCCCAGATTCTTCTCTGCCCATTTCGCGCCAAATTCTAACCTTCTTTTACTAACGCAATCGGTTCCACTAAGAAAGTTCTCGCTTTGAAATAAATTTAGTGTCCTTCATCTCTGTGAAGAAGGATAACCTGCGAAGCTGTGATGCCGAGCCTCAACGTGAGCGACAAGATGCTTTTACCGGGGCGGAGTCCAAGGAATGCACAAAACAACACACGTTTGTTTGCAATTTGCGATTGAGCAGACTTCCTAGTTGATTACCTGAATTAAACTTGGACGGACTAGAGTTTCATTGCAGCGAAGAAACTTGGAGCTGTCCGTTTCCCTCCCGTATAGAAGCCATTGTATTGGCGGCAATTCCCCAATATTTACAACGTCACTGCGAAGTATGTAATTTTGAAACGTAAATGAAGTTTAGCGTAATGTTAGATTCGTCTTAGCGGCTAATGGTCATATAATTTAGTTGAGGATAGTTTCGATGAAACAGGAGTTACAGCCGATTTCTCTAATTATACTCCCTCCGTAGACGGACATGCTCCACTGTGCAGTACACAATGTTGAAAGCCCAGCTTACAATTAAAATCCAATTAAAGTCGTCTTCACCACTCAGCACAAATTCATTGCTAGGAAAACTTTACTCTCAGGGGCAATATAAGCGCGTTATATCCATATATGAAGGCCATAGGACGTTTTTATTAATAACTTTTATGATTATTTTTTAGGCTGAAGATGTGGCGGAGTTTTGCGATTACGCGGACTTGAGTGGGCGCCGAAATATGGCGCAACGCTCGCGGGGAATCCTTGTCGACATCGCTCTGTAGTCGAAGACGATCTGCTTGATCCTAGCCGTTGACAGCTTCGCTGTAAAAAATGAGTTTAACAGGCGGGGAGTAGAAAGGGCGAGGGGGGGGGGGGGGCTTTGCAGGAGTTCGCACAGGGCGCCGAATGAGATAAGGCCCGCCATGCCGTTAACTTTCTTTTTTGAAATGCAAAATCCAACTTCGCTGTTATCTTACGCTTTATAGACAAGAGTTTTACATTTTATTGACATTATGACTGGAAACAAGCTGTACTTAAGATGGGGAAATAGGCAAGGCAAACGCTGCACAGTGCGCTTGCTTTCAGTGCTTGCCGTTCCAACGGGCATTTGTTCTTTCCCAGTACAGGATCCCTCGTAGTTCAATAATATGAAAGCATAGCCGAACTCGTCTTACGCGGCTGAAACTGCGGGAAAGCCTACAATAGTCAACCATCTGCTCGGAATCAATAAAAGATGTCTTGTCATTTTTATTTATGCTGTGGAAGCAAATGCAGTACGTACAGGGCCGTCCACGCTAGGTGCGAACACGGCGCAGCGTGACCTTGCTCCGCGGAGCGCCAGCGTACAGCGCACAATCCGCGGCCGCGCATCGAAGCTAAGCGGCGCAGGCGCACAGGGGCTTGGAGGTGGGGCTTCGTGTCGTCTGCTACCGCGGGAGAGCGCCGTGCCTGCTTTGCTGTGAAGCAGGCTTGCCTGTAGCGTCTAAG
This sequence comes from Haemaphysalis longicornis, assembly GCF_048455015.1. Taxonomy (NCBI): domain Eukaryota; kingdom Metazoa; phylum Arthropoda; class Arachnida; order Ixodida; family Ixodidae; genus Haemaphysalis; species Haemaphysalis longicornis. The sequence continues at coordinate 262,615,058 of NW_027526203.1, forward strand.
CGCGCTGCGACGGCGTTGCGGGAAAGCGCACTTTCCTTACTGCGGCGCGTTGTGTAGTTTCTGCGTACGAGAACCCACAGCTTCCGCTTTTCAGTTCCGCGGTGCAGGTTAAATGCAAGTATTGTTGCAAACATTTCAGGACTGGCTTGGTTTGGTTCAATGAGAGACGCTGTATAGAACGGCATCGTATAATTTCGGCTACTAGGATTTATTTAATGCTCACTGGCATTACGCAGAACATAATTGTCTATGCATTTCGCCTCCGTGGAATTTCGGTCACAGCGGCTGGGTTTCGATCTGCCGAATTTCTTCCAGATGTGTGTTGGCTTTTTTCAAACATATGAATATCGCGCATCGTCGAGATGGTTCAAGCAGTCGCCCAGCCAGGAAGTCACGCCCCCAGCACAATCGTCTACTCTACGGTCGAATCCTGGACCGGTCCCACTCTAGTGTGCTAAATTATAATGCATACGTCATTGGTTGCGCTCCCTACATGGCTAGTTATTTGGAGAAAGCGGCCCCTCCCTTTGTTGCCACCTGTACGCATCCTCCTTTATGGTAAGACCCGTACTTCCTCGCAATGGGCCTGCGTGAGCAATGAAGCTGTGGTCACCAGTTCCATGCTACACAATTGTGGAACAGCTTCTCCGTTCTTTAGGTCCACAACTTCTGCATTCTTCTCTTTACTATCCCCACACACATGGCCTAGCCAAACGCCACGAACAGAAAAATCACCAATATGTTCAATACATTTTCAATATGCTTAACAATGCATGCAATGCCTTACAGTGCGCGTCAGGCTTGTCTAGGGCAAGCGAGCGCGCGGCTTGGGAGCGTGCGCGCGACATCTGCTGATAGCGGCTGGGTTAGAGATAGCTTGCCATTGCGCGTGCGCCGATCTCTTACAGGGTCAGGCCGGTCGTCGTTTCGCATGTGCCGCTCGAATTCGCAGACGCCACCACCCTCGAGGGGCGATTGTCTTTCACAGTGGCAACCGGGAGCGCTGACAGGCCAGATAGACGCGTCGTTCGACGGGTGCAATGACCCATCAGGCGGTTACGCGATGCTAGAAAACGACCTCCGCTAATCTTCTGAATCTCATGTTTAGGAAACGAAAAGCACGCAACAAGAAAGCACTGCAGCGCTTTCTGTCAAAACGTTTGTGCGATTAAGTAACGGCTGCACTGATAATGCATGGCGTCAAATTTCGCGCTTACCCCGTGTCACCGCCTGCAATTGGCACTTCAGAATAAAAGCGCCCCTTGTGGGGCGTGGCGTCTCTAAGTTTGAGAGGCCCATGCTATAAGACGACCGACCCCAGCCTGTCCGAGATCCACGCACGCGCAATGGAAAGCTGTCTCCAACCCAGCCACTATCAGCAGGTGTCGCCAGCATGCTCAGAAGCCGCGCGCTCGCTTGCCCTAGACAAGCCTGACGCGCACTGTACATTAAACAAACACTTGCATTGTGGACTCGGCATATTCTGATTCCTTTTCTCATTTACGATATTTCTTGTCGATTTCCATGAGCTCGTTGATCATAATCGAAGTGGCATCGAGCAATCCTGGAGAGTCTTCGAGCAAGACCGAGCATCTAAATACTCCGATCAAAAAAAATTTGGGAAGCTAGCACTCACGCGCAAGACTTCAATGTTGAAGCTGTTGTTGGTGAGCTTTGCTGGACGCAGCTAAGCTTTAATATCATTGTTTATTTTCATAGTTGCGGTGCTAGTAATCGTCGTCATATGCATCAAACCGGTCGTCGTCTTTCTCGAAGCGAGTGGTGGATTGAAAGTCATCCTCTGCATTGTAGTCTTCAACCAGCCCTTCGTCATCGACTCGAGACGCGGTTGCAGGATCTGCCAGTCGTCTCGGGAAGTATTGCCACACTCGTAGCCATGTCTCCAATTATCCACAATGGCTTCCAGAGAATGTGTCGGTCGCGGTGACCTCTACCAAGCAGCATGTTTTTTTTTAATTTTAGCATTGGACTTTAGCATTAACGCTGAAGTTTTGTTGCATGCGCGGTAGAGATTGACGACCACGCTGGTTGTCTTTTTTTTTTTTTTTTGCTATAGCCACTGCACGAGCCGAGGAATCGGCGTTTTCTACAAGGTACACGCTCCCGAGTGCTCGGCATGTTCTCGCTTCTAGAGGTTTTTGCCAGTTTTTTATTCGCGCTAAATCCACTGCGCGTGCCGGGGACGCTCGGAGGTCGCCGCAAGCACGCCCCAACGAGCCTTCAAAATTTTCTCTCTTTTTTTGCTGCAACGGTGGTCTTACGGCCAGTAACACCTCCGTTGTTTAAAAAGCCGGCCGGATGGCACATTCGGGCATAAGGCCATCTGCTTTAGAGAGCACACGCAGAAAATACAGCTTTGCTCCCTTACCCTTTTTAATTCTAGGGTGCGGTTAAATCCCGAAAAACCCGCCAGGACATCACCTGGCCCGCCGCGGTTGCTCACTGGTTGGGCTGGTTGGCTACACTGAGCCGGGAGACCCATGTCCGATCCCAGTAGCAGGTGCCACTTTCAAAAGAGGCGAAATGCAAGAACGCGCGTTTGCTGCGTGGTATCAATGCACGGTAAAGTTCCTTGGGTGGTTATTCGGAGCACTTCTCTGCAGCGTTTTCGTAGCAAGTGTCGTTTTGTAGCGCTAACCCCTATAACCCGAGCCAAACCAGTTCTGAAATGCCTTCAACCTTCAACAATACTTGCATTTAACCGGCACCGCGGAACTGAAAAGCGGAAGCTGTGAGTTCCCGTACGCAGAAACTACACAACGCGCCGCAGTAAGGAAAGTGCGCTTTTCCGCAACGCCGTCGCGCCGCGCTTCGACGCTACAAGCATGCCTACAGTTAGGCGTGCTTCACAGCAAAGCAGGCACGGCGCTCTCCCGCGGTAGCAGACTACACGAAGCCCCGCCTCCAAGCCCCTGTGCGCCTGCGCCGCTTAGCTTCGATGCGCGGCCGCGGATTGTGCGCTGGCGCTCCGCGGAGCGAGGCCACGCTGCGCCGTGTTCGCACATAGCATGGACGGCCCTGTACATTTTCACAGGAACATATTTTTAATCCCAACAAAACTGATCAAGCGAACCGACTGCAAACCAAGTGCTGCAACAGTAGCTAGATTTATTAATAACAAAGAAAATTAAACCAATCCTTAACTAATGTTTTTCGAACGTTTTTATTTCTTTTACCGGTATGAATGTGTTTTTTAAAAGAGAAGAACGTTTTTCTCGGATAAAAATGTTTGTCGTGCTATTCTTTTTTGTCGGTTTGTACATCTGATGGACTGTCTATTAGGGTCACAGAAACTTGCATTTATTGCCTCGCAGCCCGTATATGCCCATTATTGTAAGCATTTAGCCTGGTAGATTTTCCATTGAGCCATCATTTATGCTGTCTTCCCAACTTTTTCTGCGTAAATTTTTCCTGCTCGTTTCTTTTTGCAACCTAGAGATAGGCAACGCTTTCCAGTTTATACTAGTCAGATTGATTGATTAAGAGGCTTAACGCGCCGACGCTACACAGGCACTAAGGCGCGCCGTAGTGGAGGGCTCCGGATTAACTTTGAATCACTTACAGGTGATCTTCAACGTGCGCCGAAATCTCGAACACACGGGCGTTTTCGCTTTCCGACTATCACAAAACCAACCGACGCGGCCAGGAATAGAACCTGCTTCCTAGGGCCCAGTAGCACGACGACTTAGCCACCACGCCGGGTAGAGTGAAAGTTTTGATCTGACAGCATCGTGAATTTCTTGTTGTGCCGCACACACTGCCCTTTCGCCGCTGTTTTTGCGGATGAAATGCCTGGAAACCGTTAACATTTGCTCCAAGGGCTGATCTTTAAGGCAACAATGTAGTGAAGAAGTGTTGCTACAATCTTCTGGCTTGTCAGCTGAGGGTGAATATTCCAATTTTTATCGCTGTAGCTGCACGGCGGGACAAGCGCACCTCTTGAAGTAACTTCAACCGACAAGTTTTGCCCGACTACTACACCCTTTTCAATAAGCACAATGCCCTCAGAATCTTCGAGCTTATAGAAGATAACCTGGGTGGGCGAAGCCTTCACATTCTACGATTGAAATGTTCGACATTTGCTGAATTCCTGCATAACCGCGGAACACAGCACAGTTCCTAACGTATACGTGCTGACTTCAGCGCTTTCTACACCACCCATACCGTCACTAGCGCAGTTTTGTCGCACAAAGGCCCACCATTTTGACAGGACGCAACATGGGTGGGAACCACTGTCCTCCCTTTGAATGGTTTTCTGCATGACTTTGGCGTCTTTAGTTCCGACAGGTATGTTAGGGAAAATACGGGGCACCGCGCTCTCCCTCAAGGTCCACTTGCCTCGCGGAATCACATTTTGACCGTTCTCGAGGTGTTCGTAACACGTAACGATGTCTGAACTTCTGAAGGCTCACAATAAATGTCACAAACTTATGTTTATGAAGTAACCTTAAAGTTTTTCCGCGGAATCGCGCTTTCCCGCGCCTTTAATCCGTCAGAATCCTTCGGCGGCTTGAAGAAATGCCGCGGCACGGACTTTGCCGCTGCCGAAGCATAATTAGAATGGCAGCCCGGCGCGCAGCACGTCAACAAACCGCACCGACACTTAAGATCCACTAAAATATGTATGCACGATGACAGCACAGAGTTAATACGTTAATACAGACGTGAAGAACAGGCGAGCACCAACAGCAGAGCGAAAACACATGGCTATAGATCTCAACGCAACGCCAGCGCCACCTCTCAGAATGGCGACAAAATGGGGCCGCCCCAAAGATGCAGTTTGCCAACTGAGCTAATCTAAATACGTTGTACACACCCTATGCAACCTACCCGGGGATAGGGCAATCGTCTCTTCGGGCGATATCAAGACATATTAGTCAAAGCAGCCCTAGATTATATATATATACGTTTGTTGTGCGTAGGACTATACAGGGTGTCCCAGCTATCATGCATCAAGATTTTAAAAAACAGTAATGGCGTAACTCGAAGAAAACCTAGTGTATAATGTTTGCAGTACTGTGTAGAAGCGGGCAGTATTTTTTTCGTTGATGAGAATCAATTAATTCATTGTAATTAATTATCTATCTCGAGAAGTGCTGTCCTAATCACTAAAGTGTCAATGAGGCACTTGTACGTACCCACGAGGGGCATCGAACTGCGGTAGTTTCAGCGACGAACTAATTGCGCACACATTTATTCTGACTGATAAAGAAAACCCGCGAACTATGAAAAGCAGCACGTGACGGCGCCTCCACTCGCATCGTAAAGCAACGCCCTCAAACAGGCTGCCTCTGAGTCAGCCAGAATGAAATAAACAAAAGAAAGAAGGAATAAATCGCGACCGAGTCTGTGCCTTATCTGCACATGCGCCCCACGAATCTTGCTGTTGCTGCTCCTTCTATGCATGCCATTATCAGAGAGAGAGAGAGAGAGAGAAAGGACTTTATTGAGGTACCGGCAGTCGGGGACGGATCAGGCCACGCAGGGCTTCACCGTCCCGTAGTCTTCACCGCTCACCGCGGCGTCGGGCCGACCCCGAGGTCTGCGTCAGGGTGATGCGCTGTCTCTTCGGGCGGGTAACACGCGAAGCAGTTGCTTTCAATCAGCTTAATTGGGGTCGCTGCTTTACAATGCGCGCGGAAGCGCCGTCACGTGGTATTTTTCATATTTCGCGGGTTTTCTTGATCAGTCAGAATAAATGAGTACGCAATTAGTTCGTCGCTAAAACTACCGCAGTTAGATGCCCCTCGTGGGTACCTACAAGTGCTTCATTGACACTTTAGTGATTAGGACAGTACTTCTCGAGTTAGATAATTAATTACAATTAATCAGTCAAGTCTCATTAACGAAAAAATTACTGTCCGCTTCTTCACAGTGCTGCAAACATTATTCACAAGGTTTTCTTCGAGTTACGTCATTGCTATTTTTTTTAATCTTGGTGCATGATAGCTGGGACACCCTGTAGAAGAGAACAAAGGGGATTCGTTGGTTGATTCGATTCATTCTTCAGTGATTTAGTGACCGAAGTGATTGAATGAAAGGGAACGTGTTGACGGGGGGAAGGTCTTTTGTTGCCACGTTTACCCAGTGCTTAGCAATTTTCTTGCAAGAAGAAGAAGAAAAAGAAAGGAAGGTGCATCACGTGCGTTCATGCGCGTGCGTATGCTGTTCCATCTCGGAGCTTGCCAGCTGAACGCCACGCTGATTTCGTCCACCCAACAATTCCCTGACGTGAACAGCGCAGCGGTGGGTGACAATTTCGCGACGTGGCAGGATTTGTGGCCGCTCCCAACCGGAAAGTAAGTGCCGGGAAATGGTTCGCGAATTGGAAACGTTGCAGCCTCAAATATTCACGAGGTTTCGCGGAATCGACGCAGAATGTCTCGTACAAACTTAAGGCTTTCTTTTCGCTGCTCATCCTAACCTGTACCCGTTCTTTACCGCTGGTATTGAGCCGCTTTCTTGGCGGACATTAGGTATTCAGGATGTTCACGGCGATAATGTGGTAGGTAGTGGTTGCCGGACGTTGTTCCTGTTCAGCCAGTTTCGAGGTTCGAGGTCCGCTAACTTGTTGCCGTCGCGTGGCCTCACGGATGTAGACGCAGTCTACCTGCCTTCGTTCCATCTTGTGTCGAGCGTACAGCGTTTCTTGCTCCTCCTCGCTTGCTGTCGTGGATCATGAAGGCGTCGCGAGCACCGGGAGCTGCTAAAGTGGGCGTTGCCCCCACCCTTGCACGATTGGCTCGCTCCATGTGCCTCGATCAATGCAGCCGTTTCCGGAGTGCTGAGCACCGGTTCTAGCTATTTTTTAGCGGTTTGTTTTACACTGGCCAACTAATTTTTTTTTTTTCATGTCTGCTTTTCATTTCTACTTTCACATTTTACCTTTTTAAAAAAACGCACAACGGCGGCCTGACAATTATTTTGAAATATGCGGCGACATTTTTTCGCGTGCAGTGATGTCCATGACATAATTTTCACCGGGCAAGAATCTTTACTCTGACTTGAGCAAGCACGGCGCATCTGCTTGGACCTGTGTTCACACAGATGCCTAGCGGGTTTTTCTCGATAAGCCAAGTCGATAAAGCGTCCTCGTGGCCCTTGAATCTGAAACCATACACTGCTTATGATAGCGAAACCAAAGCTACTCATCTTAGTAGTCCAGCAGAAGCGACATTCATTATACTGAATGAATTTTTCTCATATTATACAGTTCTAGCACTTAAGCATATCTCTAATCTCAAAATATTGTTGGGCAGAAATGGTATAGTTAAACTATTTCCTTTATATTTAACATTCCTCAGCGGAAATGCGTTTTGGTGGAGCGCGGACATTTCATTTAGTGCTCATAACAAGGTACTTGCTTCAAGAATTCTTAGCTCTTCAAAATCTTTTGCCGGAATGCAAAGTTAATTTTAATGACAACCTTAATTTGAGACAGTGCAATGTGGACGTTTAAGGAATTCAGTACCTGACAGTGTTGAATAGCTTTCTTCCGGCAACAGGGCGGGGTCTCATTCTTCGGCACCTCGTAACGGTTAACGATTCGAGGCAGTTCGCAATCAGTGTTACACCGAAGAAACGAATGGCCGCACGCAATAGAAAAATAAATGTTGTCTCCAGGTCTTCGGCATATGGTATCCTGCCACGGACACCTGCAGGAGCACGGCGAGTGCCTGGTGGCCCTGCGTCCCGACCTGAGCCCCGTCGGGAAACCTGCAGTACCTCCGAAGCAGCATCGTAAATCAGGGGAAGACGAATTTCCCGGCGCCCTCCCCGATTGCGGCCAGCAAGCCGAACCGGCAGCGTGGAACGAGGTCCTCTCGGTCACTGGGATGGAACCGCGGGAGACCAACCAAAGCCCACCGGCAGTCGGTGGTCGTCGCAGCCGCCGTCTCCACGTCTCGTTCCACGTGCGGCGCAGAGTGGCCTGGGTGCTCCTCGGCGGCTTACCCATCCAACGCCGCCGCATCGAGTGCGTGGAGGTCCACGTTCTGCCGTGAAAGGCAGTCACTCCAGCCGGTGCATGAAGTCCGCCAGTTCCACCGCGTACACGCTGGGCGACCACTCGCCTGGAAAACTGAGCGGGACCCCACGGGAGCCTTCATGACCACATTGGAGGCGTTAGACGGGCCACTTAAGCGTGGTTGTGCTGTTGACCCTGGCGCTGTAAGGCATGCGTAACTTGCGCTGACTTTTGAGTGCTTTTTTATGTAAGACGTCTATATCTCTGCTGTCTTCAATTAAAGAACCTATTTGTGAGCGAACGCAGGTGTTCATCGCCTTGTCTGTCGTCATCGCTGCCATTTTTGAACACTCTAGTGTATCTAATAACACCACGTAGTTGGCTCCTTGGCTGCAGTTTATCGTCGGTCAATGTCCAAAGTCTTCTCCTCTTGTAGCAGCGGCAATGCAACCTCACCAGCAATACCCCTGTCGTTGCGTATCACTTGGCCGCTGCTGATACTGCTAAGCGACCGGGACTCCACCTGCTCGTTGCTGAGGTTCTGTGTTTCGGGCTTTTATTTTGCGGTGGTTTCCAGCCCTTCGAACCAATGTTTTTCGCAGCTCTAATTTCACTGCCTGACAGGATTAGGCACGTTTGTGTCTGGTTTTGTGTTGCGTTGCAGCCGCGCACTAATAAGAGATTATGCCACAAAACGTTTCCTGGGAGACATGCGCTATTAGCAGAATATCTTTCGTTGCCTAATTAACATTCCCACACGCGAAGAGCTCGTATTAGAATAATGTGTGTCGTGCCTAGATCATATTCACATAAGAAGACCTTATTACTCCAATAGATCTGGAAGGGTGGTACAGCAAAAATTAGCAGACCATTACCCTGCCGTGTAAGCGATCCAGCCACTGTATAAAAGGAGTACTAGTTCTACTTTGCAAACAAATATTTGATAAAGGTAAACTTTATCAACAGGGGCGGTATTCCCGTGTTTTGTCCCTTTTGTGTCCCTTTTGAGCGAGCCCTGATTGGCTAAAAGCGAACACCCGGATGTGACGCCATGCAAGCACAGCGGAGCTATGAGCCGTGGCTACTCGGAGCAGACGATTTGAAGCAGACGATTTTTCGTCGTGGTTCGCTCGCGGAAGAATAAACACATAAAATATACTCTGATACGGTTTCAGTTCTTTAAAATGCGTTTACAAGAACAGTTACGCTATTTGAATAAAAGGCCCACTGCTTAACCGGAAGTACGTCACGATGAAAGGGACGCAAAAGGGACGTTTTCGAAAGGGACAGTTACGAGAATACCGCCCCTGATCTCGTACAACAGGAGCGGACTACTAACTATTAGTTCACCTTTTACGACAGATGTGTGGTATTCTTCAAAACGTGAATGATTCGTGAAAAGAGAGTGTACGTGTAAACCAGCGCAACGTCCGTCTTCCATGGATTACCAATGATATCCTGGCTGCCATAGCCTAAAAAAAACGCCTCATGGCAACGGTCTCTGCGCTCACCTACTGATCATGCCAGCCGCGACAACTTCCGTATCTCGCGTAATTGGGTTTCGGCTCTAATTAGTTCCGGAAAAGGAACTTATCATAGCAAACAATTTGAAAACTCCAAACACGACGCAGCGAAAGTCTGAGGCTTCGTTAACGAGACTAGGTCATCGCGGTGCGTGGTAGACGTAAATGAAAGAGCTTTCGGATCCATTAATAAAGTCATCCCGAACACTTCCAACATATTATTTGCGTCGCATGGTGTTAATCCTGCAACTTGTCGCAATAAAAATTATGTTCCAACTCGATTAATTGATTGATTTATTCGTTGATTGATTGATTGATTGATCGATCGATCGGTCGATTGATTGATTGATTGATTGATTGATTGATTGATTGATTGATTGATTGATTGATTGATTGATTGATTGATTGATTGATTGATTGATTGATTGATTGATTGATTGATTGATTGTCACGTGTCTCGACAGGCAATGAAGAATTATTCCGGGTGACGTTGACAGGTTAACCTAACACACCCAGTATGTAAGAACGAAAAAAAAATATCCAGAAGCAACTAAAATGCTGCAACTGAAACGAAAATAAAGAAAAGCAAGCAAGCTCTTGAAAGCACACTGAAGTGTAGAAAAAACCTGGCCCCCGTCGGTAGATTACAATGCCGTAATCGAAAGCATATTGCGCGCAGCAACAGGTGCAGCTTTCCGGCTCATCACAGTCCTTTCAGAAGGAACTGCTCTGTAGTGATTCAGCATAGTGCCATGAATTTTCGCACAGCCGGTGCAAAAGCTTACTGTATGCGTAGTTTGAAGTTTAAAATATTGTTCTACCAGGCTCCAGAGACATGGAAACTGTCCCATTGAAATGCAAGGGAAGGAATGTTTGACAATGAAGTACACAAGCTATTCAGAGTTGAGGAAAGTTTTTTTACAGTGTTCATAACCCAGCCGACTCCTTGCTCTGTGCGAAATGTCATGCTAGCGATAGGTTCCTGAACAGTCGGTTTTTTGAGCGGGAAAGCTGGATATGAGAGAGAGGGAGTTAGAGGAATATTTGATTTGCGGTCAGACTGAGACCTATTGGTATTCTTAGAACGCCAAAATAAAACATTGCCAAAATCATGAAAACAGGTATCGCTGATCTTTTCGCGTACTGTCCTTTCGCGGACTGTGCCTTGTGACGTCACAAATCAAGAATGGTGAAATGGGATCGGCGTAGTTTGTCTGAACAGTTTCCTGAAACAAACATGAAACCAGGTATGCGTAAATGTAAAATATGTGCTGGAACTCCTGTTGAGCCCATGTGCTTCAAAAAGGCGCTATCTTTAGCTCTTACATATCATTAAGGACGTTCTTTTACACAACGTCTGGTAAGGTTGCTTTCAGTTTTCGATTTCGGTTCAATGTTGCGCATAGTCGCAAATGGAATTCCTGCATACATGCTGCCTACTGTAGCGGAGTTGCACGCCTCATTCCCTCCGGCCGGAACGCGCTGGCTCCACTATACGGCAGGAATCCCGGCTTTCAGTGCTGGGCACAAAACTTCGTTTTCAGTTATGCCTAGGTGAGGAGTTGCGGCCGCATAGTGGATGCGAGAGCTATTGCCGTCTTCACTGTAAGTTTTTTTTTAGATGCGACGCATCTCTTGCTCTGAAGCATGTCCCTCCTGCGTCGGTGTCGGCAGCTTCCGCACTCCAGCTGCGCATGCGCGACTCTCCTCCCGTCTTCTCTCCGACAGCTGTGCGCGCAACGCTCTCACTCCGTCTCATTATCATAAACAACAGCTGTGTGCGCGCGCTTCGCTCGCTTCGCTCCGCTCCTATCGCCCAAGTGTGCGCATGCGCGACTCTCCTCCGTTGTCTCCTCTCCTTAAGGCGCTGTGAATATAAAGCGGGTATCGCGCTGCGGCGGTTCAGTCAGCGCTCGCTCTCGCCCGACTTCGCGTCACTTTGCTTGACGACTGCGTGCTTGACTTGATTCTTGCGATGAGGACGTGATGGAAGCGACGGTCCCTTCAGCGAGTGGTGTGGCACAATCCAGTACCAGCGTCACTCCAAACGAACCCCCCGATGCGTCGCATCACACCAGGGTTCCCTCGCGGGAGGATGGGCGTAATTTTCGTTTTTATTTACCACAGCAAGCGGCAAAGCTCCAAGATTACTGGCACAGTCGGCTCGACTAGGGTGGCTGGACACGTCGTCTAGCTACCCTAGCTAGACGACGTGTCCGGCCGTCACCGCCATGTTAGTAAATCGCGCAAATAACTTTCACTGCTTCTTCTAGGCGGCAGCACCTCCCCTCCTACAAACCCCTGGGAAACCTCAAATATTTATTTCCAAGCAAGCTAAACACCGCCCGCCGTTAATAAAGTCAAAACAGCTTTGAGTAGTGTGCTATCTTTCAGGTAGAGCATAAAGCCATTCAGCGTTTAGTGTCCTTGTTATCACTGAGCGAAAAATTCCCCGGACCACTTAAGTCTGTTTACGTGCTTTGAAGGCAAACGCCGCATGGCTTCCCTCGGATCCATTACACATCCATTACATTTCATCACACACACTTCCCCCCAATCAGCGATCTGCGGTGGCTAGGGGCACCTGCTCTTCTCACGTGCCGTCACGTGCACCATTCCGACTATATTACCTGAGCGCGGGTCGCTTAGCGCACTCAGAATCATAGTTCTTCGTGACTGGCGGGCACCTGTTCTGCTCGCGACCCGCCGCGTCCGCCTGTAACGGGATATGAAGTTAGCAAAGCACCCGTTATGCTAACTATTGTTCCACCGCTGGCGACGCGCAGAGTTAGCGCCGTGGTAAAGCACTCGGCTCCTACGGCGGAGTTAAAATCCCATACGAACCCAAATGTCTTTTTTTTTTTCCTCTTTGCAGCGGCGGCCATCTTCTGTACCGAACAGCCACAATGCCAATGGAGCGCGAAAAACCGTGCGGCTTTCTGTGCGGCTTTAAGAAGCTGCACAGAAATTCAATTGGCTGCGAAACGCATCTAATTCCGTGCACGGCTGTGGAGGATCGTGTGGAGGACCGTGCACGGCTGTGGAGGAGGAGGCTGTGGAGGACGGCTGTGGAGGCGCCAGCCCCGTGCACGATGATGACAGGATTCGTTGGGCAATTTGAGTTATCTCACAACTCCAGCGAGAGAGAGAGAGAGAGAGGGGGGGGGGGGAGGGAAGGAGAAAGATAGCCTTTATTTTGGCAGGAAGACTTTATGTCAAGGGGGGAAGTGGGAGTAGAAGGTGGGTGCTCGTGGCCTCTTGAAGGCGTGCAGTTCGAACAGATACAAGCGGGCTCCTTGCGAGGGCGGAAGAGGCCGCGTGGGGAGAGGAGAGCAGGCTCACGGCTCTAAACTGCTCGTGCTAAACCAATTTCTAGAGAAAAGTGTGCAATTAAAGTCAGCGAGCAGCTTTCAATATATGGGGGTCAATGTATAAGGAGGAGGCATTTGGAGGATGGTTGAAGGTTCTGTAGCGCGCGAATTTAGGACAGTGCCAAGTTTGGTTTTGGAAATTGGCGGGTGTGGGGGAAGGTGTAGAAGGGACATCGAGGCGGCAGTGATGGGGTGTACCATCTACGGAAGGTCTCTGGGGTAAGGCTACTATTTACAAAATATTTATTCACGAAAATTTCGGCTGATCTTGGGAGCGGGGGCAGAGCGGATAAAAGCAGGTTGGAGCGAGGGCCTTAAGGTGGTCTTTCTTTTTCCTTTTTTGTACTGTAGGAGCTGTATCGCTGGAAGTAGTGACTCAGAAGGGGAAGGAGCCAAGTCGGGTAGCAGTGGAGGCCTAGAGATTATACACTCCCATGCAGGCGATTCGGCTGCCTGGTTCCCCAGTGATAACTCCTCGTGTCCAGGCAACCAGTCGATGCGAAGATGAATGCAGTTAGATTTCAGGATGGAGATCTGATGAAGGATTTTGTTGGCGATGGTATTGGTCGACGCGGGACTTCTAAGAATTTGTAGGGCTTCGAAGAGTCCGTCAGGGTGCGTATCTGGAAATGGACGGAGGAGTGAAAGTCGAACATCCTTTAAGGAAGTACTTGAATGGTGGCATTAAGTTCCGCTTCCAGAATGGTTGGTTCCATTTCCATCGGTGATGGAGGAGGAGAGGAAAAAATCTGTGCAAACAGCTTGACAAGCCCCCTCTCTACACCTGGCTAGAGCGATTGGCATAGCACTGACAACAACAAAAGTCTAAGAAAGGGAACTTTCAGTGTAACGAATACCATGTACAGTGTCATACATGCGAAAAAGTCAGTGGCACATGGAGTCGTGATAAATAGAAACCACACGCAAGTTGTTTATTGCAATATAAATTTGCTTCAGCTGTAAATGACACTACGGAAAGTGCAGTCCCTATCTATTTGAAGGTGATCGCGGGAGCATCGAACCCTGCCCTTCAAGCTGCATAACGGCCTTTTTCAAAACCCTGGAGGTAGAGATCGCGCTGCCTTCTTCCCTTCGTAGTCTCTTGCATGATACAACTCGTAACGTGGAGCTGCTGCTTATTTCTTCGCACTTCGAACGATCACCTTCAAGTTGATCGCGACTGTACACGGGTTACGTATTAACAAATGGAAACAACTTATACAAACTGAATACTTTTCCCACGATGAAATCCACACATATCCGTCGGGAGGAGGAGGTGGAATAAACTTTTATTGTGCGCACCAGGATGTGCTCAGCCTGGAGGCCGCGAGTGCGAGCTGCGTCCAGAGCTCGTTGCACCAGGGCTTGCTGTCGCTCTGCTGCTGAGCTGGGTCAGCTCGGCCTCCCACTGCTCAGGGTTGGGGGATGGGATGGGGTTAGGTTGGTGAGGACAAGAGAAAACAAGGTGGTAAGTGGTGAAACGTACGTCACCGTTTGTGACAGTGCGGGCAGTTGTAGGGGAAAAGTGACGGCAGATGTGGTGTAGGATGGGGTGATTATAGAAGGTTTCAGTTTGCAGGCGGTGGTAAAGGGTGGCGTGGTGTGCTGGGAGGGAGGGGTGGAGCGGGGGGTATATTCTTCGTGTGTGCCTGTAGTGGGACAGTATGGAACAGAAGGTGGAATCAAGAAGAGGGAGCGTGTCCTCAGTGGTGGGAGGGTAGCACCCGGTGTCGGCCCTTGAGGTTGGGAGTGCCCGGTAGTGCAGATCGCGGGCTGCGGCATGAGCCGCTTCATTCCCAACCGGGCCGGCATGGCCACGAGTCCAGACAATGGTCCCTTCTAGGTCCGGAGGCAGGCAGCGTAGCATGGGGAAGGCCTGCTGTGGGGCGAGACCGGCCTGGTAAAGACGGCAGGCTTGCTGTGAATCGGTAATGACGGTGAGATAAGGCTGATTTCGATATGTAGTAATGGCATGGGCGATAGTCAGGTTTTCGGCTTCGGGTGTAGGCATATTTCGGTAAGTGGCCGCAGTAAGGATGCTGCCAGAAGTGACCAGGCTGACTAGCGTAGCCGGAGAGTGGGGGGAGGGATGTGCAATATCCGTGTAGCGTATCCGTCGGGAAAAATAAAAATTACATAGCACACACAAAGGAATGCAGGTCAGCATCCAGAAAAATAGGGCAGGAAGAGACAAGAGCAATAACAGAATATCATGGGGAATCGGATGCAAAAAACGTGTTTCTTAGCTGTCTACTATTAAGCTGGAAAATATGAATATTTTCTTGCAGGTAAGTATTTAAAGGGTTGGAATTCGGTGTCTTAAAGTTCGGTATGCAGGCATGGTCTAGTGTTCTAGATTTTGTATGTTCCATTTTGTCACCGTATTTTGTTTTAATTGGCTTAAATGTTTAAAAAAGTTGTTTTGTATGGAATCCTTATTTAATGCTTGACATAGGTAGTAATTATGTAAATGTTCGGCACTCCGTACTCCCAAAGTTCTGAATTAACTCTGCACTGGAAACCCAAATGTAGAGTGAGTAATTATTCACATTGCTTTCCGCTGTATCCTACAAATGTTTTGTATGTTCCCGGAGGTGGTGGTACCCCGGACAAGCACACAATAATTCGAATGAGGCAGAAACAAAGATTTGTATAACCGCATCTTAATGCTTCTCGGGAGTTATTCTCTATGTCTATAAAATATACCAGTTATTGATGCAAGGTTTCGTGATACCGAATTCATGTGATTGTCTCACGACATATTGCTTGTAAAAATTAATCTTAAGGTTTTGAATTCATTCACAAGTGTTATATCAGCAAACATAAGTTTTGGGGAAGGTGTAGCGGCTGCCGCTTTTGCGTGCTATATGATTGCTTTGTTTTTTTGAAACAATAACCACTAAACCATTATCCGATGTCCATTTCATGATTTTAGATAGTATGGTATTCGCTATATTACCACGAGCAAGTCTGGTTTCTGATTATATAAATATGCTATCGTTTGTGTATATAACAAATTTCGCCGGTGAATCAATGTCTACAATTTCCTTTATATACACGTTAAACGAAAAGGGCGCTAACACATTCCCTGGGGTACTCCATTTCGGGTCTGCAAAAGATTTGACGAATACCGGTTGTTTTTAACAAACTAAAATTGACGAGACAGATAGGATTTGTTTAATTATAATGTTTGGCCTTGCTATTCTAGAACATCTAAGTTTATAGGGTAGCAGATCTCGGTTTAAATAATCGAAGGCTTTCGTGAAGTCGATAAATATTCCTAGCACATATTTTTTGCTGCCTATGATTATTAATGTGTTCTTTGTGGCCAAGGAGGGCCGTTTGTGTGGATCGATGAGGACGGAACCCATACTGCGCCTCTGTTGGTTTTTTTTTTTTTTTTTTCAGCAAAGAATTCGAGGCGAGCATAAATAAGTTTTCTAATCTTTTAGAAAGCACTGGCAAAATAGAGACGTGCAGGTAGTTCCCCACGTTATTACGACCCTGTTTTTATCAATTATAATGACTTTGGATATTTTCATCTCTTCTTGGGGAAAATACGTGAGCGAAAGCACAAGTTAAAAATATCTATTGGAGCTATGATGTCGATCACAAATTTTACAGGTTTGATTTGTATGTGTTCCTCGTCGCAACAATTTGTATTTTTAAGGATAAGGAAGGGAAAAGTACTCCATCAGTGAAAACAGGGATTAGAAACTTTAGAAACATACCAATGGACTGACTTTCCTTATTTACAGTGTCGGCTGGATGTCTGATAGACGGTATAGGCGAATTGGGGAAGTGTTGATTAAACGCATTTGTTGATTTATTGTTGATGGTTACTGATCCTATAAACACCAACTAAACAATTTTCTGTTTTCAATATCTCAAGAATCCTGCCTATTTTCGTCGTTTAACTCACAATAAGCATCTCAACAATCAGGGATAACCTCCTGAAGTGTCCTTCTTTTGTAGATCTCTATAGCGGACATCAAGCCAAGAAGATCCTACTGCAGAGCGCGGGAATAAATAGCGGTGTGCATCTGAGCAAAGCGCACTGCACCGTTCCGATTACATTTCCCTTTGCTCGTTTATCCTACGTTCTTTCTGGGGGACAATAAAAAAACACAACCTAAACCACTCAACAATCCCGCGTATACCGCCATCGCACTGAATGCGCGAGGTCCTAACGGTTGGTTGAGGCAGTATCCTTGTTCCTTTGCCCGAACAAGTTAACACCTGGCCGTGCTGCGCAGGCGCGAGGAGCATTGGATTGGATTAGAATAAGTTGAATTGGATTGGATTAAATTGAATTGTATTGGATTGGAAATCCAATCCAGTTGGAGCACGGGTGTGTAGAGAATTGGGTCTGCACCGTAGTCGGCGCATTCGCCGGTCTGCGCATTCCAGAGGACTGATCGTCAGCCGCGGCAGACGCACTGGCGCCGGCGCGTGCCCAGCTGTGGGCCTCCGTTGCGCAGTAGCCAATCGTGCGCCGGAGCCGCATAGCCGTTTCGCGTACGCGACTTCTGGAGAGCCGTGCTGCGCATGTGCGAGGAGCAGTGACTGCACTGGACCGGGCTGGACTGGATTTCGCTGGACTGGATTGGATTGTAAATTGTTTTAGCAGCAGTAAGCATGATAATTAGCTAATCCTAGACAGCCAGGAAACCTAAGAATAACCAGCTGAACCAGCTCCCGCTACGTATATCCTGACATAGCCGCCACTGATAATTTTCTTTTTCGCATCCACGTCGGAGTGTTGCCCGTTATGGCGCGGCAGGAGTCTCGGTAGCTTCTTTATGCCTTGCGCAGGATGCATGCATCCTGTGCGGGCAAACGGAGACGCCTGAGCACGTCTTCCTTGCATGCAACACCGCCAACTACTTTTGGGACGACATTCAGACCTTCTTTGGTACACGATGACAGATAACCCAGTTGGTCGAGCCTCAGGTACCTAAGCTTGGAGGCGGAATGTCCGCTCCTTCGCGATTGTGTTCTCGTCCTGGGCCTCCACTCTTTCTGGAGGGCACGGACGGACGCGGTTGAGTGCTCGGTGAGCCCAAAACCAGTCTGGTGCCACTTCGTTCAAAAGTAAACTGGACGACGAGTGCGCTGGAGGGACCCGAGTCGGACGATCGAGACACTGCGCGAGGCACTGGTCAGGCGGCGATATCCGCCGAGATAAACGCGTGTCTGTCTTGCCTACTTATCCCATTTAGCACATACGTCGCAAGGGGTGAGTGGACATTGAAGGCACGCATGCCAGACACTGCAGGCGGCAGTACTTACCTTATCCATCTTTTTATTTCCGTTTTCTTGTGATTTCATCTCGTCAAGTCGCAACCTGTTGTTGGCGTGTTTTTCTTGACGCATTGTGAAATTTGTTTTTCATGCTAGAAGCCTTGTTATTGCCTGTAACCGAGACCTTTTTTTCTATCTATGTGCCTGTGTGACCACATGTGTCCATGCCTGTGTGTCCATAAGCCCCGTAGGCGCTCTCGTATTCACGTCCTATCTCTTAATTTCTGCCTGTCAACTGCATAGAGTTTCTTACAGTATACTAAGAAACTCTATGGTCAACTGTACTCATATTTATTTCTGTAAATAAGGGAAAAAAATGTGATCTCAATCGGATAGACGCCCGTTTCATCGTTTGCCTTGCCTGATTGGTTTTCATAAAAGAAAAACCATTCTTGGCCAATACCCCTAAGCGTGTATGCGCCATTATATGGGCCACCACCACCACCGGACCAGCTGATAAAGTGGAAATCTACGAATATATCTACGAAGGCGAGGACGTGCTACAAGAGGATTTTCCCTACGCGGCTGTGCCGTCGGAAGACGACGATTGCTACTGAATAAAACACTCTACGAACTTCAATGGTTTTTGCTTTACAGTGCCCTCTAAAACGGCTTTGCACTGCTGGGGTCTGGCCGATCCCTGTCTCCTGGGATCCGCCGCCGGAGTTGGGAAGAAGATAGGTTGACCCCCAGCTCTGCTGTTTCGCCAGCTTTGCACCACTACTAGTGCAAGCTGCGCCATTTTTTTTTATTTCCAATTGGCTGCACGTCATTGTTCCCCGCCGCTGCTAACCCCGTTCCCCTCAAGCCTTTAGGGTGGCCTAGAGGGTAGGCGTGCGGTCCCACGGCGTAAAGGTCCCCAGTTCGATTCCCGGAGGACCTCCCTAACCACGTTTTTTGGGGGGCTTCGGGGTTTTTGGGTACGGGAAGGATTTGCATGTGTCGGCTTAAACAGCTCTGCTGTTAATATGGAAAGCGACTCGGGCATGGCAGTGTCAATTTCCCAACCCCACGCGAATATGAATCCTAGCTGCGGCATATTCTCGCAAGGGATTGACCAAAAAGTGCGAAGGCAATACCTTGGAATTACCCCCGAAATGGAGAGTAGTCTGCTGCAGTCAAAAACATATGGACACATGACACAAGGCCCCGCTTGAGAGGCAATTGGTCGCGTCAGCCCGCGCGAACAAAAACAATATCGCCATCACAGGCAGCGAGAGTCAAACAAAAGATTCGGCCAAGCGAGTGCTAATGTACCGACAAAGTCGACAATTCATCCCGTTCAAATGCGCCAAGAAAACTTCCGAGGAATGGTAGAATCGATTGGGAAAAATAGGAGACTGATCCAGCGTGCAGCGTGTTACCAAGAGGGCAGCATGTCATCTGTCAGCAAAGTGTTGAAAGTAACGTCTGTGCAGAGTCCTCTGCTACGAACATTCTGACCCGCAGTGACTGCTGGCACATCAGCGAGAAATTTGAAATTGCTTAATACACCTACCACAGCCTTGACTATAGCGAAATTTAGCATTAAAAAGCGCTTCCGTTCAATTTGCTGTAGTTGACAGGCTAAACCACCTGTTGTTTTTCTGCTCTTCAATTTAATGCAACAGGATTATTGACGCCCAGTGCAAGAGCCCACCCCGCTAATGCCCCCCCCCCCCTCCCCCTATTAAGCTGACATCCAGGATGTGTTTAATAACGTTTTCCACGAGACCGTATCAGAGGCTCGTCAACCTACAGTGCGGCCCTTTCAACTGTGCAAGTGCCTTCAGCAGAGGCCTTCGACCCCATATGTCGCCTTATTTCCGCACACAGGCCAAGGTCATTACCCATGATTCGGTCATTGATACATTCAATACTAGTGTCGCCATCCTGCAATTACCGAATCAACTTTAAACAATACCGGATCTCCACCGCGGCTTCGAGACGAATGACCGAACACTATGAATAAAAAAAGGATTACTAGGCTGTTAACAAGATACCCGCAAGAAGAGATTGACCTCACGTCCCACTGTCTCGTACCTCGCGACCTAACCTCTGCTATAAACAAGTCCCCCTCTTTGTTCTGCCTGGCTGCACCTGCTGTCGATCCCACGGCTCACACCAGATCATCGAGTTACCATCAAGAACGAATACGGCCCGCGATTGTCCAAAGTTTCCAAACCCTCCGCACACTCGAGTGACTTTTCTGGCTAGCACACCAGAAACTCACCACTACCGGCCAAATTGCCAACTGCCGCCAGGGCATTAGGTCACCCCACGCACCACCCTCTCCAACTTCCGGCCAACATCGAATTAGTACCTATCCACCCACCCCCCGATCCCTCCACCCCCTTCCTTCTACGAATTCCCAGTTCATCCGCGGCGCACTTTCATGCACAACCCTACGCACTACGCCCACCTAGACGCACTGAACGGTCTTTTTTTGCTGGTAGAGACGCATGACGTAGTTAAATTATTTATGGCCCTTCATGTCGTTTTTTCACACGCACAAAAAAAAATTTTCGCCACTCTCGCCACGTGCAAGGCTATGTAGTGCCCGTGACTGTGTACGCGTCGACATCAGCTTTCGCGCAAATCACCTCCCTGACAAAAAGAACGACGGCAATAACAGCGATTATTTTTGCTTATACCAATATTTTGTGAAAGGAGTGCATCTTCTTAGCAACCTAACTACGGAATGCGATTAGCTGCCGTCTGATACCTGCAGTTTTGAGACGGTGGCAGAGACTCTCGCATCGCTCGTACTCGCTTGCGGATCCGACCAAACAGGTAACTGCTGTAACTGGGGTTCACATTGACATCGCT
This sequence comes from Haemaphysalis longicornis, assembly GCF_048455015.1. Classification (NCBI taxonomy): domain Eukaryota; kingdom Metazoa; phylum Arthropoda; class Arachnida; order Ixodida; family Ixodidae; genus Haemaphysalis; species Haemaphysalis longicornis. Next base: position 262,636,051 of record NW_027526203.1, read on the forward strand.
CGAGTCGCTAACGTAGTATGACATCAGTGAAACTTTGTTATACTGGAATTTGGAAACACATCGATGTCAATGTTAGTGGTGCTAGTGATGGGTCCCAATCTCCAGACAAGCATTTAAGTACTTTTCAGAAACGTTTGCTGTACCCAACACTTCGTGTTGCGCGTCCTGGCCTACAGAGAAAGCCTACAGCAGGCGTTTTACAGACTTAAAATCTGGTGTCACAGCCCCTTTAAGGTACACATCTTTCTACCAACGAATTAACGCAGATATACCTGTCAAACATCGAATTATAGTAAAGGGTGCATTACATAATATTTCAAAAATTGTAGAGCTAAACCACGACTCCATAAGGCACTTACTGCAACGCATAAATGCCAAAAAGGTTATATATGCTTTCTAAAATTCATAAAAAAGGGAATAACGGCATACCAATGATTTCGGGAAGGGTACTCTAACTGAGCCAACATGAAGCTGAAAAGTCTCCCTTATTGGGAAAATACCAACAACATATTCGTCGTTAAATGGCTAGCACTCTTGTGATAATGAGTCAGTTCTCATTGATCTTAGTTACATAACAATATTTAGAATTTGCAAGACGAAGGCATTGATGCAACAATTGCACTAAAAAGGCATGGTGTTCTACAGATGTGAACTGGGGAAGTTAATCTGCATTGCAGACTGTAACAGGTAATTTCTTCCCGATCTTAACCCCCGCACAAAAATATTACGACACAAAGGCACGACTTCAATGTCGGAAAAGACGTTCAAAAATAATTTGCGTTATAAAATTGCTCCCACAAAATAAACATTCCAAATTTATTCACTGATGATGCATGCACATATTTCTATCAATGAGACAAAAAAAAAATAGTTTTGTTATGAAGCATATACCACCCGAACGAAAGAAATGTCACATTAGAGCACTCTAATTCAAACAGTTGTCAACACACTGCAGGCTCTCAAAACTGGCATATCTGCATGAATTAAGACGTAGAAACACATTTATCAGCGCCTGTAAGAGCAAGCAGGATGATTCGAAAGTAAGGAGACTTGACAGGAATCACAACACTGCTTCAATTAAATCGCATGCACCTTTCGGGTAGTTTTACTGGCACTGTCATGATGTCCAAGACATTGTTTGGCGAAGACGACTTTGCCACCTAAGCATCTAATTACATCCCTTCCAGTGACTGATGCAAGTTGCTGCGTTGCCCCAAATAACTATTTAATGTGTGGTGCACATTTGTGTCACTGTAAGCTATGATTGTCACCAAACGTTTGGTTGGGTGTACTGCACACGTAATTTCTCAGCAAAGGTGGTGAAGATGACACGCAACACAAGCTCTTGCCTATTTTTAGTGAAAAAATGCAACATATAAGTGTGATGCATGTGCAATATTTAACAGAAATTTTGACAACACAAGCCCAGTTTGTTTCTGCAAGTTATGGACTAGCCCTACACAAAGAAACAAGTTGGTCTAATGCATTTGTTTTTTTCCCTGCTAAGAGGTTTTCCACAATATTTGGTGTTTTTCCCACGATCTTGTGCTAAAATGCAACAGGCATTGAAATCCAACCAACATGCAAAGTTCATGCATGGGCACAAGACTGCTGCAGCACCTGTGGAGTTGGAGAACCGGTAGGGTACAGATACGCACAATGAAATTAGTATGTGGATGTTTTATACTAAGTGCAGCTCAAAATCCTGATGGAACGCACTAAGGACCTAACAAACAAACAAGAAGAACATAGCGATATATTCAAACATTACTGTAAGCCTAGGCAAAACATGAGATCGGAATCAGTATGGTTCCCCCTTTTATTAAGCCATGTCGGAAGAAAAAAAAAGGAGGGGAGGGCTGCAAACATTGGGCAACAATAAAAGAGACATTGAGGGAGCCATGAAGGGGGTAGAGTGTGCAGTTAAAGATTTAATAGGCCACGTCGAGCACTCGACTGGAGTGCAGATTTCATCTTTGAGAATTCAGAATTAGGTTTTGTAAAAGTAAAACTAACATTTTCTTTGGGGCAACACTGCCTCGGTTTTGTGCACATGCCATTCCATGCATGATGCAGGGAGCTTTCCATCCCCAATACAGCTAGCCTTGGCAGAGTATTAGGCCACAGGCATAACAGACGAACTGACCTATGCAAGAACAAGCAAAAATGCCCATCCGACAAGATTTTAGGGCAAGATCTTCAAGTGGCCAAAATTAATCCACAGCCCACCGCTCATGCTGCCTCATTGGCTCCCAAGTGTAGTTGGCGTGTGTACAGCCCCAGCATGAGGTTTTACTTTGGCAAGAATTCATTTTGCAATCAAATTCGAATTGGGGTTTTAACATTCGAATAGTACATATGGGCTATGAGGGGTGCCATGGTGGAGGGCTAAGGATTAATTGAGACCATCTTGTTACCTAACATGCACAGATATTTTGGCACGCAGGCATTTTCTTTTTTTTGCCTCCATTAGAAAAGTAGCCGCTGCAGCTCGGATTGAAACTTTTTCCTCAAGCTACATCGCCTTAGTAATAGTCACTATGGTGGGCAAAACTGCTTAGAGGGGTTTGAGTCTGACTGAAGCCTGCATGAGCAAAAGAGCTGCCCATTTGGTTTCAAAACTGTAGCAAAAAAAAAACCACTGCACAAGGTAATTAAAACTTCAATGGTTTATGAACTCAGCTCATGGGAAACAACAATATATAGTTTTCCCTTCTTTTCCAGAGTAAATATAGTCAGAGTTGCATTTTGCACGTGCACGATTTTGGAATGAGGCGAGGTCATCTCAAGTACATTTTCCCCTTCAAGCACGAGAAATTACGAACTAATTCAAATACAGTTTGACAAGAGGTGATCATAATTATATGAACATGTGCTGCCTCAATGCAGCCCTCATGTTAGTGAGGAGTGGGTGATGCCGCATTGTCTCCCTTGAGGATAGGACTTGCAAGTCTGCTCCCGATTCCACTAGATGTCACTGCATGCCCCTCGGGAGAAGGAGCCTCGCGACGCAACACCACTGGGAAAGAGGGTCACAGCATGTCATTCCACTTCCCCATCTGCTATGCTACGGCATTGTTTTTTGCGGGGGCGGGACCACAATCCCACCCTGTTCCTTTCTTGCCTTCGTTCGCCCGAGGTGGGATGACTGTTACTGTCTTCGCAGAGCACAATCGGGATCCCACTAATGATGCCTGCGCATTAGCGAGGAGAAGACACTATCATGATGTGTCATGACCCCAAAGCAAGCACATCTCACAAGGAGGAACTCTCCGTTTTCCATCGGATAGACACCAAGCACGCTGTGGCTGCAACACTGACGGAATCTGGCTGCCAGAGGGGAGACTCACTGTGGTAGCCAAGTAGAACGAGTGCATGCTATCCTCCCCTACATACTCCATGCTCCCGCATGCCCCTGCATTCACACACACCACCCAAGCAACCAATAGATGTACATTACACATCTGACACAGATCCACTCTAGATGTGTGGATGCCTGGGGGGATGCCCGCAAGGATCCAAAGGACGTCTGAAAATTGGATTTTCAACGAATGTGTCTTGGGCGTTGTTGCGCACAAATGCTTTATGCCTCACTACGGGCTTGGCCCAGCACACAAAGAAATTAAAATGTGAAGTTTGGTTACACAAAAGCCAAATGATAAAAACAAGGCGCACTGGTGGGACTGACATATATATCTTGCATGAAACGTATATGTTTATCCCTACACGCAACATATTACTGCAGAATGAGAAGCATATTTTTACGACACAAATGAGTGCCCCACACAAAACCAACTCGTTACCAGGTGGAGTACATAAACAAAAGTTGTATGGAAAATGGCAAACTAGCTTTACTCAGTGGTATCGACACCAATTGACTTTATTCATTGCCGAGAATTGTCATTCTTGATGGTGGGCTTCTTGCAAGAGTGTAAAACAATTAGAGCCAATTTTGGTTTAATTAGAGCTAATTTGATGATATTCAGATAAATCTTAACACACACCAAGACAGACTGTTGAGATAAAAAGACAGTTTAATAGAAAAGTGCTTTTTCCTTGTCAATTTCATATCCAATTTGGGCAATAAAAGTTCAGCAGTCCAGAAATGTATATCCTTTGAACATCCAGAGTTGATTCTGTCGTACATCCACGCTTTTCCAAACATGGGAGTACAGACGCACGTCAGAAGAGCAGCTTATTCGATCGCAAGTGGCAACGAGGTAGTCACACATACCCTCAGTCCTTACACTAATCTCTCTCCTACAGCGAGACACTCCCAATAATCACCAGAATCTAGGGCTCCTCCTTAGCACCTCCTAACCCCTCGGGATATACCATATACACCGATTCAATGCAAGCTATCTGTGCCATTCACATGAGTAGAATTCCTGGTCACGCAGGAATCACAGGCGATGAGGCAGTGCTTAGCCTGGCCTTCAAACTTCTGCACCGGGTGCCTGGGATTCCCTGGCCTTATCCCCCCACGTGGGACACTACTCTGCACTACAAACAAGAAATAAAGCTGCACTGTAAAAACATCAGAGAAACTCTTCGTGCACTTCCTGTTCCAGACAAATCTCTAACCACCACGCAACTACGCATTCTTTGACGCATGCACTCAAATACCCTCCTTACACCTGCTCGTTCCTTTCTCTACTGTATCCGGCACTCCCCAGCATGTCCCAATCGTCCCGAACCATATGCTAATTTAGAACACGACATTTTCTCCTGCCCAGTTGAAATTCAGTCCCCACATTTTCCACACCCTCCTCATTCAATGTGGCAGACTTGGTTAACCTCAGACAAGTTTATAAACCAGCTGGCGTTGCTGAAACTGGCCCGGGACATTTTCGACGCTTAGTGTCGAGCCTTAATAAAAGTATTTTTCTCCTCTGTCATACATCCACATTCGATTTCCAAACACGGGAGTACAGTAGACGTCCAACCTTAGAATTGGATGTTTGGTTCCACGGAGCCCGAGGCAGAGCACAGCTGTTGGTGAAAGGAAGATAGTATCTACCAGATCTCGCTGCTCATCACCCACGCACCAGAAGTGTCAAGTCTTGAAACACTTTTGCAAGCTTCATGTGAATCCTACCAAAACGCAGCAAAGCTGCCACCTAGCTTTTTTTTTTTTCTTGGGTGGGAGGATGTTCAGGCAGTCAGTCGAGTATGTATTTGTATTAGGCACCATTCTGCTCCGTGGTCATGGCATACATGCATATGAAGAAATTTGTCCTCTGAGACAAGCATGGACAAGATGAATAAAATATTCATCTATGTATGTACTTGTAGCACAACTGTTCACTAGAATCTCACTGAGCCACGCAAGTAGTCAAATGGTTTCTTGCCTTAACTGACGGGTGTTCATTAATTCCTACATTCCTCAACCTATTCAAGTCCCCTGCTAGCCAAATGCCCTTACTAGTATAGAGATGTCGCCTAAGTACACCACAGTGGCCAAATCCTCTTTAGTGAGGGTGTGCTGCATTTGTCCTGTGTAGCATTTAGGACTGCTGAAACTATCTAGTTTAGCTTCACTGGTAGCCAACATTTTTACTGGTACAAGCAGCACTCCAAACCTGGGGAAATCGTAGAACGCAATTATTTGAGTGGTAAAATGAAGTTGTGGGGGAGGGACTTCAAGACAATTTTTTGCTGATGCCAGGCATATTGTGCTGTAAAAGATGGTGTCAAAAATACAATTACACCAGCAAACCCACAGTTATTGAGAACTTTGCTCGCCTTACCTTGGCAGCATTGAGTCAGCGTGCGCCGCAGCTGCCTTCGAGTGACTGATTTTACACGAGCATTAAAACAAGCTGGACGGAGTGCAGAGAACATAACGTAGACATTTTTTTTTATGCACACGAATATGCAAATTATAAAATATGGACACGCAACTGAATGAAAGCTACCAGGTCTGTTTTACAGCACACCATGATCAGCTGTTCGAGCCAGCAGTTGCACATGCCTCGTTCAGTGAATCTTTCCCAGCAGCCACGACTTCAGACAGACCGTGCGAAGTGCCTAATCTCAGTACATCTTGTTCAACAATATATACTTATCTCTCCAAAGTCCCCCCCTCCCTGCCATACACAGGGCAGTTTTTTCAGCGAAACCTTGCAATGAACACTGTAGAGACTGAGCACTAACCTTACACTTTGGCTACTAGTGGAGCAAAAAATAAAGCATTTCCAGCTTGCAGCCCCGCCAGTGTGGGGCAAGCACAGCTCAGTGAACTAATCGGAGGTCAGAAAATTAGTTCACGAACTCTGCTGCCATGGCCTCTCTTTCGACACAACAGTGCTGACATGGTTCCTTTTTTTATATTACAAAGCACTCATTGTCAGATACAATTGTTCTTACCTATATATTTAGAAAAAAAGTGGTAAGAGAACACAAGGAAAGACGAAAAGAACACAAGGTGAACATCGGCAATTGTTTTCTTTATCTAGCAAGTCAAACAGTTCTTTTAGTGGGAAGAGGGGGGAGGGTGGGAAAGGGGCTGCAATTATGTACACAGGGTAGAAAGTCCTCAGTAAAAATAAAAAAAGAAAACAGCCCTTAAACAGGACAGTAAAGTTAAGCCGTGAGCAGACAACTGTATGCACTAATGCTCATGACACAAGAGCCATATTCTCCACATTTGTTTACTGCTATTCCTCAAGCCCGAGTGCTCAGACATGGGCAGTGACGCTGACAGGCCAGTTTTGGTGCCCAGTACTTCTCCAAACTTTTGGCCACCAGACTTCTCGCAAATGGGACCAGATAATGTATACCGAGTTACACTCACTAGACAAGACCTCAAAAATAGAGACAGGAAAACTGGATGTGTGATTAGCCCAAATTGGCAACACCACTTTTAAATGCTTAAGCACAATCACAGCAACATTCCAGAAATGCCCTTATAAGCTGCACGTCATTCCACAGGAAAGAAGCTAGAGAGCCACTCTAACACTACAGCCACAAGCAAAGCTCGACAGACTAAGTACTTTGATGGAAGTTTCTTTTTTTTGACACATGCAAGGTACTCAGAATAAAATAGCATAAGGTATGCACAGAAAAAGTAGCATGTCAGCGTCACTGAGCTCCGCTCACAAGCCCACCACCCAACCTAGTGTTCCAAGACTCGAAACATTTTGTATGCCCAACGTCGCCCCCAAGCACAGCAATTTAAAACAGAACAGGAACAATAGTAAAAAACACAAAGTAGGCAGGGACGAGGGCAAGGTTAGTCTGCCTCCGCCTTTCTCCAGTCTGTACAGCACTCTTTATACAGGACGTATGTGTGTTTAGGTACGGGTCGAAGCTAACGTCTGGAATGGAGCCTATGGGAAAGAACCGAGGTCTTCCCCGCTGCTTCTCCATCGGGCAAGGGAGTGTTGGCAGGGACAACATGTGACAGGAGGCTAAGGTTACAAGTGAGGAAAGGGGGAAAAAGTCCTTGCAGCAGTCGTCCACCACACTGTCTCTTCTTCCAGTCACAGGGTGTCCCCCACACATTCGCTCTTGCTCCTCGCTTTCGAATGACTCCTCCCTAGGAGGGGACAGTGGGCACCTAGATGTACTGGGCCAGCCAGCGGAACCCTTCGCCATAGCCTTGCCTCTTGAGGACACTGCACATGAACATCTCCAAGGGACGCGCCGTCATCTCCGACCTAGGGACCTTGCCCTGCAGATTGAGTGCAAGTGGGAGTTATGACAAAGGGGAAAAAACAGCACACACACAGGGTGTTTCCACAACTTTCTACACATTAAGAAGAGAAAACTTGATTTTACTCAACTAAACAATCGTTTGGAGCAGCATTATTCATATCTCATTTTCAAGTCTTGATTAGTTGAAATAAAAATGAGAACCCTTCAAAAATGCACCAAATTCAACTTAATGGCTACTGGAGTGCACTGGTGCACCTCAGCCCACCTCAATACTCTGGACATCAGCGTCCCGAGTCACACGCATGTGACAGAATTTAATTTTAGCACTGAAAATTCTCTCTCTTTAGGCAACTCTTGCAGACACTTTTGGCATATTTTTGGGCACTCCAGAACGTACACAAAGCCAAGCATCAGATAGCTAACTTCCTAACTCCTGATTAGCTGATGTGACTACCACCATGGCCAAGAATAAGAGTGATAAGTGTTTATCACCAACTAGAATGGAGCCCTATCGCAACAGTTCTAATGGTGACTAGTTGATGAAGGCTTGAGGAACCGTATGTGTGCTCGATAGAGACAAGCCTTCAGAGAAAAGACACTGCTCACCTTCCCGGTCGTCTGCGAGTAAAGGCAGAAGTACGTGCGGAGCTCATCCTCACTGGCAGCTCCCGGCTTGTCAATCTTGTTGCCCAAAATCAGCACTGGGCAGTTTGCCAACTGTTCATCAGTCAGCAGGCTCTGCATCCAAACACAAATCGAGGCTCGCCATTCATGCAGGCAAATAACCACAAGTGCACAAAAGAATCCCCAGCCTGCCTGAGCTAAACACAGCACAAGGCAACGCGAGGAGGAGTGGTGGCCCCACCCTACCTCCCACACCTTTTCTTTAGGCCTGTACAAACTAGGCACAATGTGCACCATGAGGCTATCTGGGGCCGCTGGCAAAACACGCACGATATTGCTGACACGAGAGGCAGGTGCTGGCTAGAGTAGATTAAACTTTAGCTCGCTAATTTCTCAGCAGTGTGGGGCGTTGCCTTCTGCATACGCTTAGAACAGTCCTGGCAAATTTAGAAAGCCCATCCAAGCTTGTAATAGTTGCCAGAAAGCTACAGAGTAAAAAAAAATTAGGTTTCATTCGCAGACGATTTCCTTCAGGGTACTTGGACATTGATGCACAAAGGTTACAAATTTGCTCGATGGTCATCAGCATGGAAATACACTTAAATCTCGTTATAGCAAAGCGGTCTATAACGAAATAATGGACAATATAATGAAATAGTTGCAATTCCCCTTGAAAGTCGCCATAGAAGCCCATGTGCTTAAAACTTCGTTTTAACGAACATCAATTGTGTTGCTCAAGGGACATAACGAACGATTTTTGTCCCAAACTGACAATAACCACCAGCTTTGCGAACAACATATCAATTTGTTAAAAATGCGTGGCCCCCTTTTTTTGCATCCGATGCGGCATTTTGAATTTCCCGCGACAGTGCCTCATCCGGCGGCGCTCCAAGCCAAGCCAAGCTCTCAAAGCCTGGCGGTCTGCTGCCCAAGGCACGCTGCGCTGCTTCTGTACTTGTTTGCTTTGTTTAGGCATGCACAGGAAGCAACAGCGGTAGCAGTGTAGGCGTAGGACGTGCCGCCGGCTCGCTTTCTACATCCCGTTGCGCGTTTCACGAGAGGACAATGAATGACAGCAGCAGTGGATGTAAGCGTAAACGCAAAGTTTCCGCTCTCAACCAAAAGGCAGCCATAATTCCGAGTGGTGGCAGCAGAGACTTCTTATCACCTCTCCACCATTCTTGGCAGCAAGGAAGCCATCACGGCGCTGTTGCACGCGGCGTTAAAGGTAGCCAGAAGAAGTTGTGGTCCCTCGCTTTTGAAGCCATCGAAGAGGCTCTCTTAAAATGGTTTTTAGATGCAAGGGCGTTGAATTTGCCGGTGAGGGGAGCCCTCCTCCAGAAAAAAGCGAAATACTTCGCTTGTATTTTGGGCTGCGACAACTTTGTTGGAAGCGACGGCTGGCTACAGTGATTTAAGGAGCGCCGCAACATCATCGGCAGATTGATTGATTGTGGGGCTTAACGCGCTGACGCAATGCAGGCGATGAGGCGCACCGTAGTGGAGGGCTCTGGATTAATTTTGACCACCTGGGGATCTTTAATGTGCACTGAAATCTCATACACACGGGCGTTTTTGCTTTTCGCCTCCATCAGAAAAGCGGCCGCAACAGCCGAGAATCGAACCCGCGACCTCGTGCTTATAGCCACTCCTGGCTATGAGGCCTTAGCCACCTCCTGGCCTTAGCCACTAAGCCACTGGGGTGGGTAACATCGTCGACAGAGTCGTCACGGACGAGTGCCGATCCGTCAACAAAGAGACGGCAACGGCATAGGTGCAAGCAAACGTTGGACCAGTCATTCAGACGTAGGGGGGGAGAAAAACGTGTTCAACGCCGACGAGACAGCGCTCTCCTACCAAATGTTGCTGCAGAAGGCTCTGTCCTTGAAGGGAGAGCTGTGTCGTGGTGGAAAACACAGCAAAGCCCGTGCCAGCGTGCTCCTGTGCATGAACATGGATGGGTCTGGGAAGATCCTCCCTTTGGTGATAGGGAAAAGCACATCACCACGGTGCTTTAACTCTTTCACGACGGCGCCATAGGCAATCGGAAGCCGGCGTCCGATGATTTTAAATATCCCGCAATATCTGAAACCCGCGCTCCACAGACAACTATCGCCATCTGGTGTGTTCTTTGGCAACTTCTCTTTCAATTTCGGTTTCGTTTGTTTATATGTCGCGTGTGGCGGCGGCGTAGCAAGAGAAATTTGAACCGAAGGGGGAGGGGAGGAGGAGGAAAATCGGCGTCGGGTTCTCGCTGCGCTCCGCACAGCCGGACTACTGTAGCAAGCACTTCGGCAGCTCCTGGTGTCGATTTTTCTGATTCCAGCAGCAGTGAGGGGTCAAGCAATGATGTGGGATCTTCAGATTTCAGTTAGGACGACGAAGCTCCGGTTCAGGTGCCTCGCAACTCAACAAGCGCTGGCGGGTAATTTCGTTGTGACTCCGCGCTGTATTGATAAAAAAAACGTGCTTCTTATCTGACGACTCCGGTTTTGATTTAGTGTTTAGGGTCTCGAGAACGTACGGCCGGGATATTTTGCCAAATGCACCGTGCTGTATCGCGCTATCACCTTCAAGATAACCTGGCGCTCGTGTCAGATTACCGATGCAGGGTTCAGGTGGGACGCTTGTCGAGAGCGCTCGATTATTTTTTTTTCTTGTTTTTTACCACCGAACTGATAAGAATTTTGTGCGAGGACAGAAAAGAGTATACCGTAATTACCTGATTATAACACGCACCCGATTTTCTTGACAAAAAAACTAAAAAACTTGCACATCCGATTGTAACGCACACGGAACTGTGTGAGCAAGAAAAACGAATGCGAGAGAAACGGGTGAATTATTTCCCGAAGTAATCTCACTCATCTCACTCCTCGTCGCTCTCCGCTGACCACAACATCTCGTCCTCGGTGCCGTCAAGCACGATCGCGATGCCACACTTCTGAACTGCCGTTCAACCATGGTCGATGGGATCGTGGCCCACGCCTCACACGCCCATCCCGCGAGCTTCTCCAGAGGCGCACGCTTCAGCCGACCGCTCGTTTTGAACGCGTGAGAGCCGCTGCTGCCATTGCTGTTATCAAGCGCGCAAGTGTAACGATTTGACGATTTGTGTGAACGCCGATAGAAAAGCCTAGGCGCCTAGGCGCCTATGCTTCCTGCGTCCGAAAAATCGTTGCTAAAAGCTTCGGTGCCTTCTTGACATGGCGATGGCGATAGGTGGGACAAAATTTCCGCTGTTTCGGTTTCGTATCCGATGCATGCGATTTTTCGACCTATTTTTCCGGAAAAAAAGTGCGCGTTAGAATCGGGTAAGTACGATACTTGGATGCACGTTTTACAGAGGCTCACTCACCCTTGAGTGCCCTCGCGGCGTGGCACAGCCGTCAGTTGCGCTAGGTTGACGGGCCCTCAAAACGCCAAAACTTGGTGTACACTGTTGAGTTATATATTGAATCATAGCCAAGGAACGTAGGAACAATTTGTATATCTTAAAATACCTGAAATAATTTTTAGTCTCGGTAAAAGTGCCGATCTGTGTTTTTCGTATACTTTTCTTGGGGGCTTTTTTCTGATTACTTGACGAATAAACTGTAAGTGATTTTACCTTTAACAAAACTGCTGCTTTGTGTTTGGAAGAGCAATCTATAGGCTACAATTTCATGCATTGCAAGGCTACGTGTGTCCAGTAGCTCAAGAGAAAAAAAATGTTTTGTGGAAGCACTTAAAATCGGCCGTTTTTCCGCCGTAACGAAAGAGTTAAGGAAAAAAAGAGACTTCACCTCCAGTACCTTGCTAACAGGAAGGCCTGGATGACATGACACATTTTTGTGGGGTGGCTGCATGACTGGGATGAGAAGTCGAAGAGGCAGAATCGCAAGATATGCCTGTTCTTAGATAACTGTTCTGCCAACCACATAGGAGTGGCTCTTGAAGACATCGAACTGCGGTTCTTGCCCCCCTTCAACTGCACAGCAGTGATACAGCCTCTCGATCAAGGCTGGGTATAGAAAGGAGGTTATAGACCGGCTCCTTCTAAACATGTACCTGAAACGCGACACCAAGATCGATTTTTACATGGGGATGGAAATGCTTCACGCAGCATGGATGAGCATCACTGCCAGCACCACTGCCAACTGTTTTCGCCGTACATTTGCTGCCAGCGAAAGCAGTCGTGACAGCAATGAGCCAGCGGACAGAGTTGGCACACCCAATGACACCCCCGCATCAAAGCCGTGGCGTTGTGGAGCGCATTCAGCGACGCTGGTGTCGTGCGTGGAGGCGAAACCTCCTGGGACTACGGGAGCATGGATTCCGACGTTGTGGCCTCGGAGGAACTAGCAGACTGACTACGTGCTTGGCGCTGCTCGGCCGCAAGGAGGAAGCGATAAAGAGCGTGTCAATGACGACGACTTTCCACCCTGCGCGGACGACATGCCGACATCTTCCCAGGCGCTGGACGCAGTGGATCTGCTACACCGCTACTTCGGCGGGAATGAAGACGGCGAAGATGGCCTCGACATAGCTGATGCTGCGGAGAAAGCTGTTCTTCAGTTAAGGAAGATGAATCAGCGCAGCATAATGGATGTTTTCACGCCATTTATGTAAAAGGGTACGTGGTATGCGGCGAGTAATTAATAATCAGTTCCTGTGTGTCCGATTCCAGTTTTTGACGTTTTTCGCATAGCACTTTACTGCAACCGTGACTGCTACGGTAGCTGATGCTCCACGGTGACCTACCTTTGTCTGTACATCCTAGTAGTAAGTCTTATAATTAGTCACCAGCTATAACAGACTAATGGCTATAATGAAAAAAATTTCCCGTCCGTTTGACTTCGTTATAACGAGATTTAAGTGTACTACACTGTTTACTGGATGTTTTTATTAGCTGCCGTCATACTTGGGACAGCCACCTATATAAAATGCTTGCTACGAAATTGTCAGAGATCCAGGTTTACCCCGACTGGAAGGGACCATATTACAAAATTCAGGTTCGCAGCTCAATGCAAGCACACATCACTGTTCCCTTCAGTTCAGCCATTCCTAACTCCACATAACACAACAGTTTTCGGATTCAGTCAAGTTAGAACAGAAGTGCAGTATAGCAACAGTTAACCACAGGATCTACATCCCATAAATCCACACCACAAGATACACATCACACATGGATGTTATGGCCTATCTTCCTTGTACACCCATCAGCATATATCATTTGCCGATTACAAAAAAACTAGAAAGGAGAAAAAAAAAAGGGACTCACGTCCAGCTCAGCTTTGGACTCAGGGAACCGCTCCCTGTCATGAGCATCAATGAGGAACACTATGGCATCCACAGCAGGGAAGTAGTCCTTCCACACCCTCCGGGCTGCACAGTCGAGAAAGTGGGAAAGGCAGAAATACTCAGGACATTTATGCCATTTCCATAGCAAAGTTGCCAGATAGGCAATGGTAAAGATCTGTGGCGCTAAATTAAAGGTACCATAAAAGGGAAAGAAGACTTGTGACCTAGCGTGTTGATGAAAAAGCCGCGCATGCAGGGTCGCAATGCTCATCCTTTGTCACAAGATTGAGTCTTGAAACTGGCCTTTTCACAACAAAGGCTTTCTGGAGGGAAATGCATGGCCCTGGCAGTTTTTTTCCCCCACCAGCAATTTTGACGAATAGTTCGAGCTAGAGAGCCACTGCGGTGCTAATCGTTAACAATACCAGGAATGGAAATGGTTTTAAGGGGGGACAGTGGTCTTAAAACAACAACTTTTAATTTTCAAGTAGATTTTGTGAGACTTGTCGGTCTTGCTGCTTTTTTCGCACCGATTTCAAATATGCCATCATTTTTTCAGTTGGTCAATTAGTTCCTAGGATAATAAGAGATAATTAGCCATTTTTGGTCAAACAATAAATAGACAAACCAGTGTTGGTCATAAACTGTAGTCTATATTTTCGAATACTATGAACCCTGGTGAATGCAAAAATCGAAGCCATTTTTTAATGATTTTGCTTGGAGCTAATTTTACAGCTCGTTACACCTTGGTGGCACCAGTGGCAAGGAACTATTTTAAGTGCCCATTTCAAATACCGCAGTTTAACGAGCTGTAAAATTAGTTCCAAGTGATGCATCAAAAAACTGCTTCAATTATTGCATTCACCAGTGTTCATAGTATTGGGAAATATAAAGATTACAGTTTCATGACCAACACTTGTCTATTGTTTGAACAAAAATGGCTAATTATCTCTAATTATCTTGGGAACTAATTGACCAACTGAAAAAATTAATGGCATATTCTAAATCAGTGGGGAAAAAGCAGCAAGACTGACAAGTTTCACAAAATGTACTTGGAAATTAAAAGAAGTTGTTTTAAGACCAGTGTCCCCTCTTAAGAGTAAAACTGACCTCCTCAAAACAAATTTTGCATTTCCTAGAGGAAACATTTGTACAAGTCTGAATAAATTATTCTGCAAGAGATTGAGGATACGGCACTTTGGGCTTCAATGACATTGAATAATTGGAGGCTACAGTTTTACCCATCATTTTCATACGCGCCTAAGGTTGATGGGGGGGGGGGCATTCAAATAAGCACAAAAACAGCAGCGTGCTCATCAAACTTTTTACTGTCCCTTTAGTGGAATTTATCCAAGCTGGAATGTTTATAGTTGCATGCCTGAAAGGCATTCAACTGCGAAAGAGTTTTCCCGCATTGGAAAGGCTGGATAATGCAGGCTTTTCAGTTCAGAACAGACAGATTCAATTTAAAAACGGATCAAAAAAAAAAAAAAAACTAATTCCTGAATCAGCAAATCCGCTTACAATTCAGAGTTCTTCAACCACGAGAAAAGCAAGTTCAAGGTGCAGTTTCTCTCCCACAATTCTCCAGTTTATCCTGCACAACTTTCTACCTTTATGTGCCAGCATAAGCTGTGATAACACACTTGCATATTTCCAGGGTGATACTTAGTAGACTGCAGGCATGTTTATTAAAATTTCATGAAAAAAAAAAGTATGCTCTGCTGAAAGAGTGGCAAACCTTCAATTTTTGAAGACCAAGACAGCACCAAACCACATTGCAAACCAGTGCCACATTAATGCAGTTATTAGCGAGGCTGCCACAAAAACATTCCTAGTATTACGAGTCCTCTGAGCCTTAAAAACCTGAAGCTCCATGCTCTAAATATACAATTATTGCATTCCATGAGTACAACTACAAAATGCCCATGAAAATAGGAGCTCGATACATGCATTGTGGCACCCCTTTAAAGC
Organism: Haemaphysalis longicornis; assembly: GCF_048455015.1. NCBI lineage: Eukaryota > Metazoa > Arthropoda > Arachnida > Ixodida > Ixodidae > Haemaphysalis > Haemaphysalis longicornis. The sequence continues at coordinate 262,651,588 of NW_027526203.1, forward strand.
GGTCTCTTAGCTGGAAGCAAACTTCCTGTATCTGCACTATTACAGCTGCAAGAAATAAGCTTGTGTTCTCCAGGCCACTTTGATAAGCATGAATGCCTGTTTTGGTATACATGTGCCGCATCTCCTTAAAGGCTCAACAAGGTGCAGTATAAATCAGCATACGCACAATGCCTCATCGCCAAACCAGACCCAATTTTACAAGGCTTTCATCTCAGGCAGCACGCCAGCTTGAAGGAGGTTTGACAAGCGCTTCCCATATATAGGCATCCTCAACAAGGTGATCAAAAACCAAGCTATTGATGGGAACCCATGCGCTTGGTTACAACATGACCCACCCAGCAAAGCCTTTTCGATTACTGTTATTGCATCCTGCGCTCGCAAGAGTGGTGGTACTCGAAGCAGGCTGAACTCTGCATTGGCATACAGAACCATTGACACTTCAGAACACACCATACCAAACCTCTCATTTTTTCTCTAATGATAAAGACCAGAACAGAACATCCCCACCCTTTTTACTCACTACTGAATCCACTGAAAACTCATTCTGACCCTTCTGGCTCCTTTATCATTCACACAGTGAGGGTTGTTACAATTAGCTGTCCTCTTAACTTTCTAGCCAGTCAGTTTGGCATGTATACTTTATCTTGCAAGTGTATTCAACATCATTTCTTTCCAAGATTGGCAATCCATAAGTTTAACTACTGTATTAGGAAACACTAGTTTTGAGCTTAAGCACTTTAGGTTCCCATTTTTTTGCTATTACTTTATTAGACTTGTCAGACCCTATTGATTGTTTTTGGCTTTTTCGTATTGCCTTGTTTGAGTATTTTTAAAGCATTTTTGGCCTTTTCTACATTGGTCTAAAGTATGCCCATAATTTATTCTGGGAAACTGCCAATAGTAATTGCATTGCATACGTGAAATGCACACATTAATTATGGTGAGGAGTTTCTCCAGCTCTTCACAGGCGACGGGAATAGTATGCTTTGTGGTCGACAAGTGTTCTACAAATATCGATACAAATGAATTGCTTTGCACGTATCATTTGATGTTAAAATATTCCTGGACCCACCAAAGTTTTGATCCAGAAAGAGGAACGCTATGACTTACCTTGGTGATGTCCGCCCAGGTCGAACGTGGTGAAGCGCATGTTGCCTATGGACAGTTCTTCAGAGGCTGCAAGCGCAACAAGGAGGAAAGAAAAGTAAGCTTTAAAACTTCCCACGAGTGTTTTTGGTTCAAATATATGAGAAATCCCAACACATCCGACATTCAATGAACTTCAATAACAGATGCAAAGCAATTCTCAATACCGAAGACAAGCTGTTGAGAATCGCTTTCCATCTGGTGCACCAAGCAGTATTCCATACGAGCCACTGCCAATAATACGCCAGTGACAGTTTGTTATTCCGAGCACCAACCTCGGTGTAGTATTTTTCCAGCGGGGCTACATATGGCCAGCTTACCGTCAATCTTTCACCTCGGTGTCTGAAAGCTCAAGTGTTCTCACTGATGAGGCAAAGCAAAACAGTAACGTATGTGCTGGCACCTGGCATAGCAAGAGGAGCTAAGAAACCGCCCAATGCTACATATTGTCCCGGGCTCGGTGAAATCACGAATTCGGATACATCGGAGAAAGAGCAGGCCGCTTACGAAGCTGAACATTGCAAATGTAAATGCAAACACGATCGGCAACAGCTGGCACCGAAGGTCGTAACTGAGAGGCTGCCCATAAGCAGCAGGTTGACAAGACTGAGCGAAGACTGAGCGCCGTGGAGTGCAAAATGGTGCAAAGCGACACAGGTGCTACACCAGTCAATTTGCAACAGCACAAAGGCAAAGTTTCAGAGGGACTTTGTGGGCAAACATTTATGCAGTTGTGCAGTGTGGGACAGATTGCAGTTTAAGAATGATTTGAAAGATACTGGCAACGTTTGAAATGTCCAAGTGTGAACGTGCAGCGGACATGTAGCTGCATACTTTCCCTGAAAAGACCGACATAGCATGCATTCTGTCATGGCTCTGTTTGACATATGGACACTTGCACTCACCCTCCCCACCCCCACACCAACAATTTCCTTAATTAGCAGAGCCAGAAACATGCTTATGTGCCAATGTGTTTATCAAGTTCTTTTTTTTAACTGTCTGAAACAGCCTCATCACACCTCTCATCAAAACACATGCACGCAAAGTCATAAATACGAGGCATGTGTGCTTCGTGCTTGAATGCACAGCTCGTTATCCATGCAGTCACTGAGAGGCCTGCCGTCACAGCTGAGAAGGCAGTCCAAACACCTTGATGAGCAGTGCAAACCGTCAGGTGTAGCATGCCCGGAACGCCAGCTCATGTGCTTGCTTGCTCAATCCCTTTCTTGCTGGCTTTCTTAAGTCGCAGGCTTATCCAATCACACGCAATCAAAGACTTGCTCAGGGAAAGGGCAACTGCCACCTTTGTGTGTTGTCATGTACCATTTTGAAATATGTCAAATATATTATAGCAAGCATACCCTACAAGCTGAAATTAGCTTTATATGAACAGAAAAATGTACAACCCAAGTCAGCCATAAGTAGAGCTGTGGAAGGAAAGTGTCGTCAACCTCCGACGAGCACAGCCATTTTTACAGCACACCAGCTGTTTTCTACAGTAAATGAGAGAAAGCAATGCGCAACAAAAAAGGAAGATAGTGGCCAATGCATTAAGTTGCTTTGCACAACGAGTGCAATTCGAAGGCTATGAGCACAATTCTAGTTTCAATGGAGTAAATGAAGCCGATTTCAAGTGTTGACAAGCCCCACCAGTTCGTTAAAAAACGAAAGGAAGGAAGGCAGTCCTGTTCAGCCAACCGGGTGCAGGAAATAGATCCCTCTCCACAAGGCGTAAGCCAAAAACCGGGGGACGTAAATGTCTCAAAAGACACAGTGAACTAGAAATGCCTAGGGGTACTTGTGCGCACATGGGGGCACAGCTCTGCTGGAAATGAGATTTAACGTTTTCAGCAATTGTTAAGGGGCCCAGAAAGTGCTCAACAGCAATGCTTGTCACAGAATACAATGGACCAGACTAAGCACACAGGACCTTCGAACCAGTTTAAAGAGAGCACTGATGCAAGTTGTAAACATTGCCTTGGTTGATTTACCAGACCAATACCTAGAATGCCCATGACAATTTCTAGATTTTTCTGGTCAAATTACAACGAGAAAACTGTGTTCAAAAGTGCTGTGTTCCTTAGTGCTCTCCTCCCTGCTTCCTGTGACAACACTCCACAGGGTAAAATTTCATAGCTTACAAGCAAGTTCAACCTGTACAAGCTTATATGGGTAAAAAAAGTTTTTTTTGACAGCAGAGATAGGCTGAAAACACAGTGAAAACCAGTACAACGTCGCTGGGGCATTTGACGAGGCATCCCTGAATGGAGCTTCCTCTCCTGCTGTCTATCACAGATGAACTAAGGCTTTGCAGCCACTATGCAGCCACACACAGGGCTCTGCTTGTGCCCTTAGGCAACACAAGACCGGAGGCAAATTCATGTACTGCTATCTGCACATTCCCTTCAGAAGACCAGCAACAGCACTGGAAATGAACGATGTCCAGCAATTTTAACTATACGACCTACCACAAAATGAAAAAATAACTACACGAGTACAGCGTGTTGTTGGGCTAGTGGGTACTGCATTTCAAGAAAAGAAAAACTGCACGTCAAACACATGACAATAAGGAAGAGACACGACGGGACAGGACTGTCCCGTCCCTTCCTTATTGTCTATGTCGTGCAGTTTTTCTTACAACTAAATGAACTGCCCTACCGCTAACAAAATGGAAACTTTCACCTCCTCCACACTCCAATGCGTTTACAAATGGCAGCAAGAGCAGCCACCGAGTGCAAGTAGAGCACCGATACTCAGCCTCCCTCAGGAAGGCACCACAGAGTGTTTGAGAAGGGCTGCTCGTAGCAATAACCCGTGAAGCAGCTGCATGCCTCTGCAGCCCTGGTAGGCAGGAGCTCGGCAACCAGGATACAGCCTCCTCACAGTCCGTAGAGCCCACTTTTCAAAATGCCAGTTGCTCCTGGAGAGACCAGCCACGGAGGGCACTCACTCGGGTGCAGCGTGGGCACGTGCTGGGCCATGCGGTCATCCTTGAGCATGTGCAGCAGAGTCGTCTTGCCCGCATTGTCCAGGCCCAGGAAGAGCAGCTTGCCACTCTTCTTCCACAGGCCTGGGGGAAGAGGAGGAGGCGAACAAGCATGCCCGCATCACACACACTGCTGCCGTAGCCTACCCTTGCCTGCATTCACTATGAAACGAACGCGACAAATGTGCACCAAGCCAGTCCCGACTTGCACCTGCCACCAATGGCACTTTTGGCTTGGGAAGATTTCACTCAATAATAATAACCTTCATGACTAAAACATGAGCACAGAGACAAGGCTGGTGCTATGCATTTTATTTGGCATGCACCAACTCAAAATAAGTTATTATGGAGGGATTAACCAGAAAGACGTACATAAGCTTGTTTTATTAGCTGAACCCTAGCACTTCAGCTCATTTTCTCCCGATTGTATTCAGCCTCCGAAGCCATTGGTTTATTCTCTGTAGCTCACATTTCCACCCAGTTTTGCAGCACAGCCAACCGTGCATGCTCATATTTCTGTTGTGAAGTGCACACTGCTTGTCCTCAGCCTAGCTGCTTTTATTTTTGGTTGCCTCGCTGTTAAATTCAGGGCCCTAATTTTCTGCACTGCTACCACAGTGCAGAGTGTGTTAGAGTGAAACGCAGTATAGGAGATGCAATTTCAAAGGGTCTGCACAAAGGGATCTGCTACAACCCTGTTAGGTTGCAGAGCTGAGAGAATTCACTTTTACTACATTTAGTATTTTCTGCGACTAAATACATTCTTGTTGGATTCGAAAATGTAGAGCCAAATGTGAACTGCAGTGCACTATTTCATGAATATTGCCGTGATTTCAGTCAAGAACGGCCAATGTTAAACTGCACTTCCTGCGGCAGCTCTTGCAGCGTGTACCCAGATATTAGCATAGCATAAAAAAATAGCTGTAGTGCCAGCTTTGTTCATTTTAACATTACGAGATAGTGTGGCTCCTTTTACAACAGCGTACTTGTGTGCGACCTTCACATGGGCAAAGGCTTAAGTAAACAAAAATAAGAGATACTTGCACAGAGAAGGCACGCAGCAGCAGCTGCTCCCTGTATCTATGTCTGAGCCACACAGAAGATTGAAATTGTAATTCATAGAACAAAAAACTAGGCCACAAATATTGCCGAGTGCAAGGCCAACTGCAGATATGGTCGGCATATGTGTAGTGGAATTTGTTTTACCAATATTGCACACCCCTCCGATTTTCAGCACTATTGCGGGAGAGTTGAGTGGCAGGTCGGACAGCAATGCATTAGCGCACTGCACTGATAAGGGCGAGAGCACACGCTATTGTACAGGAAAACCTGCTTTAGCTAGAAACAAGCCTTGCAGTTGGCAGTAGCGGCAATGTGCATACGTGCCTACTATCACCCATTCAATTACACAGCGCAGTGATATTAAACAGCAAGCTGCGTGTGTATGACACAAGTCTGTGTAGAGAGACTTAATAACAGCCCAAGCTTCCTCAACGAAACAATAGCCGTTTGTTCTAGACTCCCAAAGATAAGCACTAACGGCAAAAGAACGAGTACCCTCACACTTATGTGGTGAACTACTACTGTAAGCACACAGTCAAAATTCCACACAAGGCCTTTTCCATCAAGTGCCTGTAACACGGCTGCTGCCGCTTTATACCAGTACCGTTAAGGGTAACATTGGTTTCAGTCATGGCATCTGGATACAACTACATGTCTCAAACTTTGTCAAACAGTACCAAGCTTCAAATGAGCACATGGTGGAATGTATTGCTCGAGTGGTGCATGAGAGGAAATTGTGCAACGACCCTGTGGAACACCGAGAAAAACATTAGTACCCAGTTAACTGGCTTGTGACAGAGAAACTGCTGCTTGTGAAGCGCTGATATCTGGATGTATACAAGTGCTAGCATAAACAATACACTTCAGTGGTCTGCCCTGTAGGCTGCAAGGGCCTAAAGTTCATCAGGGAACCACAACGCTGTTTCAGAGTTCTTTGTCAAGGCTGGAGCAGTCAGAAAAAAATTCCGCTACCCAAAATCGCGAGCCGTGCGAACGCAGTTGGCGCAAGCACCCGAGATTGCGACATCTGGCGACCTCACTTATGGGGTCAGGTGCACTATGATAAGCACAAGAGTGCGTATCTCTACGCCCTCCTTCCCCTTACAGCGAAAGGCCAATTTCTGTAAACCTACATGACAGATCGAGCGGCACTAGCCGCTAGTACGCCCCATAAACGTGTCCAATAAACACACTCGATGGTTTCCATTCTACGGACGCCGTTTCAGGGAAGTTCCGGACACAGCAGTTATGTTCCAAACACGCAAATGGCAATGACTATGCACGCACGCTCAAAAGAAACTAGGCGAGGTAGTTGTTCATCCAACTGAACTCACGAGACTTCGATCAATGAAGCACCTCGCGAGCACAGCTCTGCCGCGATCACGAAAACGCAGCCGAATCGACGACAAAGTTAACACGAAATGTTAATAAACAATCACATACTTACCCAAGTAACCTAGGACACCGCCGAGCCATTCGAGGAGGAACATTTCTGGATGATGAGCTGCGAGAAACAACACCGGCAGACGAATGACCTGTCAATACATTTCTCGGTTAACCTTTCGGTTAGAGCCAGATTGTGAAAGGATAAACAATGTTTGACCTTTCACGACCAAGTTTTTCGAGGAAGGTTTTTTTTTCCAAGAAGGTGAGTCTTGAGGAAGTCGACTCCGGCTTACGTCATTAAAAATACCAGACCTGTGAAGCGAAGGCTCGGTACTAATCATACTGTCGGCGAAAACGCCTGCACTGTCGCCCTGCTAACTTTCCGACAGCATTAATAATACATCCTCGTAAATGAAACGACGTAGATTCGTGCTATTCCACATAGACGCAGCAACAAAACGGGATTTTCACAGCCGTAGTTATTTCCTGGCGCGTGTACACACAAAACAAGTTACAAGTTCACCACATCCAGCCTCTAAGCCTACGTGTTTTGAGTCTTATACGAAGACCAAAAGTTGTTGGAATGCCGAAGACCCAAAGCTTTGGCCTTACCTTTTGCGTTTTGACGCGAAGAGGGTTAGAAATAAATACGGGTACTGCTACTTTTGTATCAGATGGGGACTTTTCACGCCAGACTTTCCGCACTGGCTTTCGGAAGATGATGGCAGCGAAGAAGGGTACCAAATTTGCTTGCCTGAAATGAGGCATGCGATGATTGGCTGACCGAAAAAAAACGACGCTAGCGCTTGTTGGCGGAGGAAGTACAAATCACTATGTACAGGCAGAAAAAATGCGTAGAAATTTTTTTGTGTACAGAAAACTAAAAACTCTTTTTTTAGTAACGTTTACTACTTTATTTTTACAATAATATATGCTTATTTTTTTAGAAAAGTTATAGAAAATGGAGACTAGTTTTAAACTGCCTACTGCACTACCTTTCTACGTATGCTCCCTAACACATGGCAAATTCGACGTCATGTGGTCACGCACAAAGCTAAAACTAGCAAATTAATACAAATATAAACACTGAAACTTATAAAAAATAAGTTTAATTAATATTTTAGGTTTAGTGTTTGTCACTTCATGTCATGTAAAATTTGTTACATGTTGAATTTATCTGCGGTCCGAATATACCAGCGAGGCCATGGCGGCTCCCATGAAAAGTTTGTGTAAGGTGAGGACTTCGGCGAAACTTGTTATATGTCGGCCTGCCGTGAGATTTGCAACCCATCTTTTAGTGTAACGCGCAAGCAGCTAGCTAAATTTTCTTTTTGTACAAGAGTGACTCCACCTTAAAGATCAAGAGGCGCATGATGCCGGCCTTAAAGGACCATGCCATAAGATCTTTTGAAGGACACGGTGAATCGGTGAAATTTAGCGCAAATAGCGAGGTGATATTGCTAATATTTAATATTACTAGCATCTATGTCTTCATTGGGTTATTTTCAATAACTTAACTTGTCAGTTGGCACTTGTCCTCGTTTGTGTGTTCCTTTGCTTGTCGTTAAAAGGGGCCATGATCATAGACAAATTGCAAGATTGGTTCATTCGAAAGATTGCCTCGTTAGAATAACACTGACACCACTTTTAATTCAAACTTCACTGAGATAATTAGGAAAAAAGAATAGCCGTGTGACCCTTTAGCTCATTGGCAGTGGCTATTTTGCCGGCAGCCGGCAGATTAGCCTGGGAGAAAAGTTGCCGGCAGTCCCTTCCCATTGGCTAGCACAGACCACGTGATTCTTCTGCCGGCACATTTCCATGAGGGCTATTTTGCCGGCTGCCGGCACATTTTCAGAGTTGCTATTTTGCCGGCAGCCGGCACATTAGCCCGGAAGAAAAGTTGCCGGCATTTCCTCGGCAATGCTGCCAATGGGCGCCAATTCTGTGGTAGCCTCAGATGTCAACTTTAACCTGCTTTAACGTTGGGGACAAGTTTTCGAGCTTTGCGGAGCTTGAGGGGAAAAGAGTGATTGGTACTGTTCAGTTAATTACGTCGTTATAGAAACGAGTCGTCAAGATTGCGGTGATCAGTTGAAGTTTGACTCAGCCCGACGCGAACTTTGACACTTTGATTACGGCCAATAATCCTTGGTGTTTCCTTCAAGCAAAGTCGCACAATAAAGAAATGATCAGCCGAAAAATCAAGATTTCATGGCTAGAATTCACCACGGTTTATTTTAAAGGGACACTGAAGTGATATGTAAACATTGCGGGATTACTTGCGCAAATTATAGTCCGGAGTCCCCAGGCCATGTTTCGACCACCCTGGGCGCGTTTACGCGATTTTATTTAGTAGAAAAATTAATTCGAAAATGCTGTCCTCCTCTCTTTACGCTCGCCCATTTTCTGCGGCGTTTTCGTGTGACGTCAGGAGGGGATAAGCTGGCAATTGGCCGCGCTACTGCACGGCTCCCCGGCCTGCAGGCAGAGTCAGTCGGCCCAGCGTTTCGTCCGCCGGCCGCCGACGGGTCGTCGCAATTCGTTCGCTCAGTTGAAACGAAGCCAGGACACGTTTGTGAATGGTAGAATTTGCCTTTCTTTACTTGTTAGTTTGTACACTGTATCTAGCTCCAAGTCAAGGTCGCTTCACACAACGCTGCACAAGCGCACATGCGACGCTTCGCTGACTGGTATGCCAGTAGAAAAATATAAGGCCTCTTGAAGGCGGGAGAAGAGCCAGCGAAGTCAATATGGGTACTAAGGAAATAAAATCAACTGATATTTTTACCGTGCAGCGTAAAACTAGGGTGCGGGAAGCACTTTTTTGCGCTGGGCGAACAAGCACAGCGGTCAGCAGCACGACTACGCATCTGCGAACGCTTTTCCGTCTACGAAATGCAATTGCTAGACGTGAGCTATTGTGGAAACTCGGGCGACGCTTACTGCACGAGCGCAATACAGCAAATAGTCACCTAAGCTGCTTGAAATGCCAAAACTAAACAAAAGTGTAAACTGGTTGTACAATATATACCCTATATTACCAAAGCCAGCCGAGCCCGCTCCGTGGCCGAGCGGTCTGGGTTGCTAGGTGTGCCACCGCAAGTATTTTGCAAGTCATGAGTTCGAATCCCCGCGGGTACGTGCTTTTTTTTTTTTGTAAGTTAACTTTTTCGTTTTCCGCCGATGTTTTCTATATTGAGTTCACCTTTTTTTGGGCCGCAACGTTCATGGCTCCACGAACTAGTTCACAAAACGCGCGCAGGCTGGCACTGGCGCGCTAGCGAGTTCTCGTTGGCGTGCTGTTGCCATAAGCACCGACTGCTTGCAGGCAGTGGGCACAGGCCAGAATGAACAGACCCTTGGCCTGGTGCGAACACGCTTTTTACGACACAGGCATGAGGGAGGCAAGCTCCAAATATGGGGGAAAAGCGCATGACATTTGGGCGTCTGCGGGTACGCGGAGGGCGTTCATGCACTGCGTAGGTTTCGGCTAGTGAATGCTACGATTCCAATCCGTCCTAGGAGGCTTATCTTTATGCATTTTTACAGCTGACAACATGGCAGAAGCGCGGTACGATGATTACTGAGTTATTGAGAATGCCCATCCAACAACGCCAACGGTTGTGTTTTACAGAACCGAAACCGAAACCGAAACTTGTTTGGTTGCTCACCTTGGGCATCGTCCAATCACGGTGCCTCCTCCTCCCAACGTCACAGCTTTAGTTGGTGCGGCCGCCGCAAACCGCGCATGGTAGTTTTTCTTCTTTCGCGCTTTGTAAAATAATTAGCGATTTGTCAACCGAATAAACGATGAAAAGTGTGCTAATTTGAGCCAGTCTACGCAGTGCAAGCAAAAACGGGAGCTTGACAAATTCACTTCAGTGTCCCTTTAATGCTATGATATTTTAAACACGGACTTCAGTAAAGACAATATTTCGGCATGAAATTATGCAAAGCAGGCAGACGTCCAAAAAACATATTTTTGCATTCATATACCAAACACAGACGATTAAAAACAGCGACTTATGCACAATCACTACACTGCCAAACTTTAGCTCTAGGCTGCTTGCTGATACGCACACATGGCAAGTGGCAACAAGCACAAATCAAATGTCGAAGTTCGCCTCGGGCGGAGTCAAAGTTCGACATGCCCGCCGCAATCTTGCCGACTCGTATCTATAACTTGACGTAATTCATTGAACAGTACCAATCACTCTTCTCCTCAAATATCCCCCATGAAAATGTGCCGGCAGAAGAATCACGTGGTCTGGGCCAGCCAATGGGAAGGGACTGCCGGCAAAATATCCCCCATGAAAATGTGCCGGCAGAAGAATCACGTGGTCTGGGCCAGCCAATGGGAAGGGACTGCCGGCAAAATATCCCCCATGAAAATGTGCCGGCAGAAGAATCACGTGGTCTGGGCCAGCCAATGGGAAGGGACTGCCGGCAACTTTTCTCCCAGGCTAATCTGCCGGCTGCCGGCAAAATAGCCACTGCCAAGCTCATTTCCCGCACTAGAACCTATGACGTATTATGGGCAGCTGTGCGATTGGCTGAGGCCGGCATAAGCAAACACAAATTAGGCAGGTGAGCATGCAGATTGAGCTATTTTCAATTAAATCATCGCTGCTTACCCCATCCTACGTGTACGTGCAAAGGTCCTGCCCGTGTGGCAGCGGTGGCAGCTTTGACGTAGATATCGCGGCCAACTCCATACGGCTAAGATTTCGTTCATTCAGGCAGATGGAATACCGGCGCTAATGCCGGTGCTGAACGTGGGCAGTAGCAGCCCGGTGTTTACAGTTATGAGTTGACGAACATAGAATCTGCATCAGCATGTTCACATGATCCGTGGCACCTGGCGTTGGGCGTGTAGCTTTCCCCGACTATTTCGCTTGGATTCGCTGGAATCGTAACAAAGTGCAGGGATGCGTGAGCAGTGTGTTCACAACAGAACTCACAATCGTTCACTGTATCCGCCTTTAACTAAAATTCGCCACCCACACCTGTTATGTGCTAAACGCCATTGCTAGAAACATCAGACAAACATCGGACAGCTCCGTTGCACTCGCCAGCTCCTCCCGGACGCAGTAAACATCATTTGCGGCATGTAGCTATCGCCCACGTTTTGCGGTTTTCATGTATAAAACCTTCCCACATTTCCTCTCTAAAACGCTTGAAATGAGTGCGCTGGTTCAAGCAATCACTCATAGCAGCGGAGCGCAGGCAGTGCATGGAGGACAATGTGCTGGCGATGGCAACATCCGATAAATAGAGAGTTTTAGTATAGCGTTTTACCTGTGGCGTTAACGTTTACGCGCCGCAATCGCAAACGGATAGCACCTCGTTACGCGATGGTTAGCGTGCTCGCTAACGCTATAGGCGCGCTGCAGTGGTGCTTTCCGCTATACTAAAACTCTGTAATGCCACCAGTGTTGTTCAGGCGCCAGTGTCGCCACCATACCAGTGCACGGAGCCTATAAGCACCAGTGCACATTACAGAGGGCTGTCCTGTTTCTTACCCATGCAATAGAGCAAAATTGCAGAAGGTGAATGACAGATTTCATCTTGTAGAAGGAATCATGTAAAATGCAGCTGAAACAGTCTGTCATTTTTCTGACTTTTGTGTGTCTTTGTGGTCTTATTTGAAAAGCCAGTATTTCTACATGATTCCTTCTACGAGATGAAATCATCTGTCATTCACCTTCTGCAATTTGGCTCTATTGTATGCGTAAGAAACAGGGCAGCCCTCTGTAATGTGTCAAACCATTTTTACAATGCCAAACGCATTGCACGCTTCCCAATGGGAGTGACTGGTACGCCTGCAGTGCCTAGATTTCGCAAGGTGGGGCCCCGAGCTGAACCGGGATCACGCAACCGTAACTAATTTCGAGAGTGGCTTGTGCCTGGTTGCCAAGGCAACCTGTTTGAGATGACCGAAGGAGGGGGCGCCCCCGCCAGAGTCAGAAAACTCAGGCTCGCGGCGAAGCACGTTTTGCCAACGTTGCCGCTTTCCACCACACGTCGCGCCGGGATGAACTGGTTACGTGACTAAAGCGGACTAAAGCGCTAGGAAGGCTACAGATTGGGGGAGAGTGGCCGGAGTAGAAGGAGAGGGCTTGGATGGCCGGTCCGGGCTGATGCGTTTGGCGTTGTAAAAATACAGGAGGCTGTAGGGAAATGTGTTAAAGGCGGCAGCAAGGGGGCGAACTGACCTCTGCATCTTAATATTTATTGGTTTATTTATTTATTTTATACACTTATGGCCCAAAGACATTACATAGAGAAGTAGGGGCAGAGAAGAAATTATTTACAGCATTCTTGCAGTGCATAAAAGGCTAATGTTACAGTTGCAAAATAAAGGTGTGTGAATATTTGAGATTTTCGAATGTTGAAGTGAAGAACACAATGTTTGATTTGGCTTCAATCGAATTGCACTACTCAAAAGTGCAAATAAGCAGTTTAAATGAACTCGGATACATGAAATTATGCCTTGCTGAAAACGAGAAATGCCCCGCTAGTAGCACATGCAAACTATATTCTTTGCAACAAGCTGTTGGGCACCCGATGTATCGACTTTAAGCACTTGCGATCAGCTGCTACAAACTCAGCGGCTTCCTCCATTTGTGGCAACAGGCTTTCTCACAATGCATCAGTGATGTGCAGCTAAAGGCTAAGAGGAATTTGCTTGTGGAGTGCCAGTGTGCCTATATTTTTGGCATTGGGCCAACTCGGGGTTCGCACAGGTCCTGGAACACCTTGAAAACCCTTGAATTTAAAAGTGTCAATTTCAAGCCTGGAATTTTCAGTGGTCCTTGAAAAACCTTCATTTTTCGGTGAAAAGCAATGGGTCTGCCTTTTCACAAGAATTGAAAGCGTTTGTCATTGCATTTAAGTGTTAACCAATGTAAAAAGAAATTGTAACAATCAACTTTCAGTGTATTGCATGAAGTACAACACGTTTAGCGAATTTTCATTAGCACGAGGCAGCATTGAGAGCAGGAACTTCTCAATCCAATCCACGTTGTAATACAATCCAGTGAAAGCAGGCTTCTGTTCTCTTTCTTGCATCTTCCATCGTAGCCTGTGGACACTCGCCCATTGCATGTTTGCTGCATCTCATATGTTCCTTCTGTGTTTGCTTTTACGTGGCAAATGGTGGCGGTGGACATGTAGTAGAAGTTCGTCATAAATTGCACCAACAGTTGCAGACTTATTTTCAGCTGGTACTTTTGCCGACAACACAGGAAATGCAGGCAACATTAACTACGTTTTGAAATCAAATGGACTGAGAAAAACAGCAAGAAAAAAAAAAACCTCTAAACACCAACCAAGCAATAAAAAATAAAACTAGGGGAGCATTCACAAACTCATTACCGCCTATCTAAATGTTGTGCACTAATGTGCTTAGGTATTGCGCAATAAACATGTTTTACATTGTGTTGAAAAAGTTACAAATATTTCCAGAATTCTGGTCCTTGAAAGGGCTTCAAAAACCCTTGAATTTACTTTTAAAGCCTGTACGAACCCTGCAACTTCACCATATCCCTTTGCTTTTGATATCGTGTTACGTATGCTTTTTTTTTTCTGTGCAGGACATGGGATGAATAATAAACTTTTATAGCTTCCTACCCCTAGACACCCCCCAAAAAAACTTTCTTGTCTAGAAGGCATTGACACTGCTACACTGGGGAAGCTATTTTGCCACTCGACCATGCGTCTTTATTATCCCACACTTGTGCCAACTTTGAATCAGACTCTTTCTTTATATACTCATTTTATAAGCTTGCGTTAGGCATGAAATGCCCACCACGTAACGCATATGTAAGATTGCTGTGCAATCGGGGACGTTTGTGCTGTAAGTGTTTTTCAAAATGGAATTGATGTGTTGCTAGTACCCAGAACAGCATGTGCAAGCAGAAAGTTGCGAAGTGGGCTCTTAACACTATGCCATAAGGAGATACCTGTAAAGTTTAAAAACCCAGCAAATTTTTTACGTCTTGCATTGCCCCAAATGCTGGGTTTCCTTCCTAAAACTGACATTAACGTTTATAGAAGTGCCATTGACATTTTTTTACCCTCATTAAACTAATAATGAAACACTCATGGCTTAGGTCACATAAAATGAAAGTTGCCCCCATATGAAATATATCGTGAAGCTAAATATGCCGGGATAGCGTCCGTATGTTTGCTTTATGCCAATTAAAATGTTGCAAACCAATATGAGCTTTTTATTTTTCTACAGGCTAGTTACTGAAGCATGCTTGATAAACGAAATTTCACCTGATGTAAAAACAGCGTGGTAGGACGAAATGCACGACGAAAGAAACCAGACAGGACGAGCGCTTGTCCTGTCTGTTTTTTTTTTTTTTTTTTTTTCGTGTTTTCATCCTACCGCGCTGTTTTTACATCATGTCGACGTACCAACTCGGCCAACTTTCCATCCTGCTAAATTTCACCTTTCATATTGTTAAATATTAACTTGGATTCAAAAATATTCGCTTTGACTCAGAACTGTTTGAATAAAATTGTTGTTCACTTTGTATTCCCTTTAAAAGCACAAATCCCCTGCCGCAAAACTTGCGTGACTGGACCCATTTCTTTGTCCCCAGAGCCTGGGGCAGGCGTGCTCCTTGGCCAGTCGTGGCTCGGCCTTGCACACCACAGCTGCCCTGGAGAAGAACCGGGCTGGCCGTTACAAAGTGACACGGAACCACAGCAAGCCACTCACCTATGAGATGGCCAATCCACCTCACCAGATTGCCCACCGCAAGGCCTGGAATTCTTGGAACACAAGTAAGCAACGTCCCCTTTCTGGTGCCCCCTTTTTGTGCTTACCCTTCAAAAATTGTGGCACTGCATTAAGTTCAAGCTTAACTGATGCTGAAACAGCAAATTTGAAAGTGTGAAAATTTGCCATGAGAAAGATGAAAGTTTTCTTCGACGTGGGACCAAAACGATTGCAATGAAGTGTGGTCTACAAATTTTCAAGCTCCATCCCTGATGAAGGCAAAATACAAAAACATCTGTGGCATTTTGAGAATTACGTAAAGGAGTACTGACACGAAAATTTTATGTTCCACTTTTATTGCTTTTTTTTTAAACCCTTAATGATCTGGCAAACCTGAAACAACACTTTAAATACTCAGCGCGCAATAATTGAACGATAATTGAGCGCGATAATTGAACATTGAACGTCCTGAAAATCGTTTGTTTCAAATTCCTGCACCTTCATCCCAAAAGGTGCATATGGCAGAATCCCGGCATGACCTCACCGCTTTGTGCGGACGTCAAAACACTGGGGAGGCCGGTGGGGGCGTTGTTTCGACCGCGCCGCCGCCGGAGCTGAACGGCTGAGCTGCCTGAAGGTGCGAGGCCTACCATTGCAGCGGAAATTCGATGACCGCTTCCAATAAAAGTCCTGATGGCGACTTATATTGCAATTCCGGGCTATAGTATCGCTTCCTTTCCCATGTGTGGAACTTGTGAGGCCACGTGTTAAGCAGGCGGGCGTGTGGCCCACGGAGGAGGGAGGAAGATCAATGACAAGTGACGCCATGGGTCGAGAACAACTAAAAAAACATATATTCTTCTGAGGACACACAAACACTGGGGAAAAGAACTGGCGACCTGATCGGCAACAAAAAGCAGCACACGCGCCACGCGGAGGAATGGCTATAACACTGAAGTCCGAACCAAAGTTCGCGCGGAAGGGAAAAACGAGGGGACACGCTCACGTTCCAGTCTATTCGACACTGGGCGGGATGACGTCGATGGAACGCGTGGAACGTCGGTCGAACGTCGCCTGTTGAGACGTGGTGGTCGCAGGTACAGAATGTCGATGCCCGCGCTAGTTCTTGGCCACTCTAGGCCTCGCCCCGAATATTGGCCCGGAACATGCCTCCGGATCTCGCCAGCGGGAACAGGCACCCCGTGTTGCAGCAGAGGGACCCCGGAGCAGCTCCCGGGACGATTCTCGGAGCACGGCGCAAGCACGCTCCTGGCTTGCCCTCCAACCGCCTCCCGAGAGGAATCCTTGCCCCCGTTCCTTTAGCGCTGTCTCGTCGCTGCTCGCTGCCAGCACACTCCCCTCTCGTGCTCTCCGCTCGTCGTCTTCTTCTCTTTCACCGCCGTCTCCTGGCGCACTCTCCGGCCCGGGGACGTCAATCATCACAGAACTTTATTTTTGCCAACAGTGCCTTTCTGGGCAGCGGTTATGCATGTAGCTCTGGCTACGTGCACCCGCTCGCCGCTCGCAGGGCCGCGCAACTGAAGTGACGTCACGAGTTTTTGACGAGCGCTGTCTGCGTCACTTGTTTTGGCTACCACGGGATGATGTCACGCTGATGTCCATTTGCTGAGTGCCGCTCCGCATGCTGTTCGGTCGGCGCGATAAATGAGATCCAATTAAAGTATTTTCTTCGCGTCGCAGGCCGCTAATATTTCAGGAAGGGTATTCTGCTGAGTAAAGGAAGCGAACTGTGCAACAATATTAACACCGAAAATTGGTGTCAGTACTCCTTTAAGGGGGCAGACTGGTCTTAGAGCTATTTTTTTTTATTTACCTACCAATTTTAATGAAACTGCACTGCATTATAGATTTTTTTTGTGCTGATTTCAAATCTGCCATTATATTTTTTGTAAGTTGATTATATTTTGAGTTAATTAATGATTAATTGCCATTATTTTGGGTCACACTTACAAAATAACCACTCCATACAGAATGGCAGTTACCACGTGGCTAGGCAGGCAAATGACTAAAGAATACAATGTAGGAAGAACTTTTTTGATTCAGCTATTTTTGGTCGTTTTATAACGCAGTGAACTTGACTCCTCCCGTGCTCTGCCAGAAATGGCTCGCAGGTGGTGCCAATTGAACACAATAATAATTTTCCAAAGCCTCCATTTGAAAAATTTGTTTCCAACATTGTATTCTCCACACATTTCGGTATCATAAGCAAAACAAATTACAGTTGTACCTGCTCTGGGTGCCGAGATATCCGAGGGCGAAATGCTAGCTTTGCATTGCAAGAAAAGTGCCGTTTCACCATTGAATTCTGCGCTAACTGAGCTGTAGAGTGCACTTTAAAATGCTATTACAGTCGAGTCCACTTATAACAATATTGAGGTGCCATGAAAATATCATTGTTATAACCGATTATTGTTATAAGCGGGTTATGCCGAAAATAACAAAGAAAACGTGACAAACAAGAGCATTTAGTGAGGAGAACATGATAAACAAGAGCACTTAATGAGGGGGAAGTTGCTTAAACTTTTCACTTTTTAGCAGGTAGAAAACCGTAAGCAGTCAGCTTCGACTGCTTACTGGCCATCTTATTGGCATCTTTTTGCAAAGCGTCCAACTTCTGCGCGTGGCCGAGCGGAAGGTTTTTAGCAAACACAAAATCGCACAAAGGCGCCCCGGTGCTTTTTCTACAGGTGGCACACCTTCAGAATGAACTGCCCCACTGCCCGTAGAGGCGCCCATCCGGTCCTCCTCCCCCTCCTCCGCGTCGCCGCGGCAGGCGAAAGCAGCGGTGGCATGCGAGCCTCTTCGGCGCGCACTCGCCGCGTGCGAGGCCAAGTGCGCTATCGCCTGGCCGCCGCACGTATGCTCTCATGCCCTTTTGCGTAATAGGCGGGGTTGGGGTGGCATTGTCGCAGCGTTTTTGCATTTTTGTTTCGTTCAGAATTGGTTCCAGTGCCCACATTTAATTGCTATAACCGATATTGCATCGTGACAGCATTGTTATAAGCGGTTTATTTTGCCATAGAATACAATGAAAAGCTGACGGTGCCGTGGCTGTCCATTGTTATATCCGATATATTGTTAAAACCGGTATTGTTATAAGTGGACTCGACTGTATAATATAATAACAAAATATGGTGCCTTTTGATGAGGAAATTTACAGACTGATGAAAACTGGCCGTGGAGGCTTAAAATGCCATTTTTCAGACAACGCTTTTTTTTACCGTTTTTCTGCCCCAAAGACCCAACTGCCCTTAAGCCCTTCTGCATAGAAATTTCGTGCATTATCATCTGGGATATGATTGGCAACAAAGGTTCATTGGTCAAAAACGGTCCCCCTGAGCATTATCTGTTGTGATGATGGGAACGATAGGGAGCAGGTTGTCAAATGTGATAGGAAGCGGGCTCGTGTTTGGAAGTTAGCCAGTAGTCCTGAGCCAAAGTAAGGCTGTGTGCTGAATTGGTCGTTCCGGCTGATTCAGTGGAAGCATTGACGAGCAATACAACCCGACTGTTGTACCGGCACACAGTTTGTCCCATACCAACTGGAGTCATCATGTTGAACACACTGCAGCCAATTGTATTGTAAGACATTGCGGGTACTGCACTAAACCATGTCATGACAGGGGTCTCGTGCACCGTCGTGAACAAATGTGATGTGAACACGAAAATATGGACCGGAAGGCACGTGTAGCTTGATTTCTTTCCATGTACCTAATAAAAAGTTATCTTATGGCTGTGTTACAATAACGATGCCTATATAACTACAGTACTCTCTCAATATAGCAGGAGGTGCCCTCCTGCTATATTATTTGATAGCAGGAGGGCAACACATTATTTGATCTTGATTGCGCAAGTTTATGTTTTCATTTTTGCGTTTCATTTGTTCATAAATGTGCACAGACCTTTAAAATCATAAAACAGGGAAGAAATCGTTAAGATACTACTTTTTCTTCTTCCAGCAAATGTTGAAAGGCGGCATCGAAATCCAGTAAAAATTCACGCAGAAAACACAGTCTTGAACTTGTAGCCTGGCTTTCTAATTTAGTGTATGTTTTATGAGTTAACTCTTAAAAAAGAAGTTGCTCATTCAGTTTACAAAAGCTGCTGCTGTTGTGTGTTGGTTCCAGGTAACTTGCAAGGTGGCCTGCGACGCTCCGAGACACTGGTGGAAGACATGTTCATTCGCAAATTCATGAATGGCACGTGGCACCGCATGTTTGTGTCGGAGATCCTGATCAAGCGGAGGGCAAACATGATCTTCGTGGGCGGCATTGTGCAGAGGGTGGTGATTCCGCGGAAGATGTACTTCCTGATCGGCTACACGGAGGAGATCCTCAGCTACATCCTCAAGTGCCCCGTCAAACTCGAGTTGCAATCTACGGCTGACCGCAAGGACATGATCTTCAAATACATCTAAGGCTGCGCGCATGCCCAGTTGCTTTCACCCGTGCGTACCGCAAGTGTAGTGGCTAAGCCTGTGCAGAAGGCCACAGCCTTACACACTGGTGTGCTATGGACACATTAGCACTAGGACACACATTTGAGGACACGCGCTTTCATTTGTAGTGAGCACAATATGTAGCTGTTGGGTCTAGCACAGAAACGCTTTTTGTACATACAAATAAAAGTGCTCAAATCAAGTGTGTGTTTTACTTGGAAGTTCTTCGCTGGTAGCATGGAGGCGAGGCGTGACAATTCTGGGACTGGCGTCCATGAGCACTGCTGTGTTCTTTTCTTTATGAATGTATAAATGTATCAGTAGTACATAAACAGGATCTTTTCTTTGATTATGGCAAGCATTAATGTTCTCTCCTCTTGCAGTCGTTGTAGGGACTCTGAAATACAGAAACCCTTGTGCATGCACCGAAATTTTAATTTTTCTACCTGCTTTATTTCTTTTCCTTCGTGACAGCTCAACTGTTCGCGGAACTGCGGGCAGCCTAAAAAAGAAGAAAAGAGCTCCGTCACTGTTACCATGAGGATAGCTGTATATTTCAAGATCTATTGATGAAAAATTGTACTCCAGGTAACTGAAACAAGCTTATACAGATTTTACAAGGAAGCAGTGAGTTTAGACCTGTAACCCAATACCATGGTGAAAGTTATACTTCTAGGTGGGGACACTCCTTGCAGAAGAATGCTTCTTCATTGTACAAATGAAGTCAAAAAGCAGACACCGCTTGAACCATTTGCGACTGTAGTTTGTAGTGAAGCAGCAGACATGCTGGTTCCTTTATTCAACCTCCTCAATATGTGAATGTGTGCTTTCAGCCTTGGCTCGCGTGATCAGTATGCCAAGCCACAATAAACCGCCTAGAGAAACTTGCATGCAGTCTTCGGTGTGTCAGAAGGACAAGAAATAGTTTTGAAAGGTTAAACTTGTAATTTATTGCCTGCAAGCTTGCTTGGGAGTAACAGCAGTGGAGAAATATGACAGTGCTGTTCCAACAGGGCCCTATCATATCAAAATGGTTGACAATTGAAGGCTGATTTGCTTCAAGAACATTCACTTGTGGCTTGTACCACTTTGGGCATGAAATTCCTTTGAGGGCACCCAATCCATACTCGCATTTTTTCACGAGGATGGCTGGGTGGGCTAGTTGGTGTAGCATCATAAAGGGTTAACAGCGCACAAACACGACGACACACAAGGAAGAGAAGACAGGACAGCGCTTGTCCTGTCTTCTCTTCCTTGTGTGTCGTCGTGTTTGTGCACTGTTAACCCTTTATGTCGTGTTTTTTGTTCAGAGAGGGAAGCATATAGCACGGATATGAAACGAAATGCCTTTGCTGCCATTTGGTGAGTTGGCGGTTGAACCCCAGCCCCGCTATTTTTGAAATGCGCATAATTTCTTTTTCAAAGAACTGTCACTGCGTTGTGTTTAGGCTGAACTAAAAAAAAAAGCTCTATGCCAGTCAGTGCAGCTCAAGTGGAATGTGCTTGGAAAAGGAGAAGCTGCCGCAGCTAAGATACAGAACCGGAGACATCGCATTAGGACAAATGTAGTAGTATTCATCATTTGGGGTCAGACATAGCAAAGATCGAATGTTGTTCTACTGCGCTCTGCATTTCTTGCATTTAGTGACAACCCGCCATGTTCATGATGCTGCTATTTCAGAGGATTGTCCTGTCACTCGAGAATATATTTAAAACAATTCATCTCCTTCTCACGAAGCTACCTAAAGCTTAATGCACCACATGTACATGTGTTCCTAATATACACTAGAGCCTCAATGATTTGGTATTTATTTTTGACTGACTAAATACTGCACAGTGTAGAATGCATGTAGCTCCCTGTGATGATGTGGCTTGAGCTGTTTTTTTTTTCATCTGATGGTCCAACGTAGTGAATTGAAAAGCGCATATTGGACAGAAACGGTGGACCAATGGTATCCTCCACACTGCAACAATTCACCTCCTGAACCTGGTATTTGATGGAGGTATTAAAATGTGTATTGGAGCTGAAAAAATCGAACAAAAGGAACGTCTTCTCAGTCCAGAAAGCCACCAACTGTCGCCGTTGCTCGGGCTTGTGAGAACAGGCGTTCTTGACCTTGAAGCCATGAGCTGCACTTCTCCGCGGTTGGAGCATTCCCACATGGTGTGCGTTGTGGGGCAGGTATCTGATGAGAGGGGCCGTTGTGGAGGAGGCATCGCATGTAGGGGGCGAGGGTTGAAAGAAGCTTAGATTGGGAGACTGCATCAGCGGTGGTCGTCATGAGTACGTTTAAAAAGGGGTCAAGTGGGGCATGGGGAAGGCGACTGCATGGGTATATATTGGCAGAGAATTTCAGTGTAGCAAGGCGGAACAGGTTACGCAAGAGTATGGCCGAGTCATCCCCATTCTTTGGTATTTACCCCCGCTATTTACCGGATTTCTTAGATTGACCGCAGTGATTCAAGGTTCTCGCATAAACGTGCTCCGATTTGATTCTGCAAAGTAAGCCACAAGGGGTGGAGCCTTCTCAGCTGCTGCCTATTTTCATGTGGGGCTGATTAGCTGATGCAACATCGCCTCGGCAAGAATTCAAGAATTCACATGAACTAGCAACTACGGCTGTGCCCTGTGCCCCCCCCCCCCCATTGGTCAGTCTGCGTGTGCGGTGTCAATGAACATTCTATTCACTGTTTCCACACGAAGCGAGCCGAGGAAGCCATTTGTTAGTAGAGGAAGCATGCAGACTGCGCTTCTAGTGAAGCGATTGATGAGGAGCAATTGCATTGTTCCCTCCCCGCATCGCAATTGCGGTGACAATGATTGTCAAACTTCGGTGAGGAACATTTTCTTCACGAAGCCGCTAACCTCACTCTCTCAAAATTTGTCCTCATAAATTTTTGCTATTCACCGCCTAGTCATCATCATATTATAGCTCTTCATCCTGCTCCTTGTCATTTTTTTGCCATTCGAAACGCCTGTCGCAGTTTTTGAGGTAGGCCATTTTACTCTCTTACTTGCTCCTTACTACCGCATTCGTAGATGTCCGCATCATGAGCACAGTCACTTTGCTAGTGAGAACACTCATACCGCTCCCCGCCACAATCCTCGCTGAACTTGTCGCCCAACCTCTCGCCATTGCTTTTGCAGACAATACGCTCACAGGATACATTCATGTCTTCTTCCCAGTAAAAATAATTTTACACGCTGCTGAAAAGCTTGTTATGTGTTTTCTTGAGGCCGTTTATGCGTTAGGCAGTTTGGCATGCGTTTTCCTCCTCCTCTTAGGAAGTACGGTACCATGATTTGTGGTACGTTACATTTTCCGAAATCAATATTTTTACCCTTACTAGTGCGCAGTCGCAGTTGAACATCAGGTCATTCAAACGCACATTTTCATACACTAAAGGGACTGAAACGAACGTCACAAAAGATACACTCAAAACACAGAACCTTTAGTACGAGATGGTGCTAAACCTAACACCAGTATCAGTATCAGCAAAGCTTGCAAGGTTTCCTTTGTGCTCTTTTTGTGTAATGCAGTTCGGTGGGTCTTTCAGAAGACCTCTGATGTGAGCTGGTTATAATTTATGAAAAAAATTTGGGTCCAGTCCACGCTGTGAAGGTGGTTGGACTGCGAAGCTGTAAACGACACCCACAACGATTACCCAAGCGAAGTCACTTGAATCCCCACACGTGGCTCTAGAAAGAATGAGACCAGAGACTCTGGCAGCCGTTACCTGACTTTCGCGGGGCTGGCTTCTGAACGCAGCAGCGGCGGCAGAAAGAAAAGGAGAGGAGAGTCTGGCGAAGGCTGAGGAGGAGGGCGGCACGCGCGGCTATGGCTCTCTCACTGCCTCCCCCTCACTCTTGTTTCATGCGTCGCCGCTAAGGTGGCTAGAATGGGGAGGTTTGAGTACCGCGGCGCATTTCTTCAGCCGCTCGTGACTCCCTTGCGCACCGATGACACCAGGGAAAATGTGGCGCTGCCCGTCGAGGCGCGGTAGCCGCCGCCGGCCGCGCCGTCCTGCCCTCGCCACCCGCACTCGGCCTGCCCTCGACGCGGCCAGCTTCGTCGTGCGTTGTGAACTGTCTCGCGTCGTTCTCCCATCGGAGCGCGATGCATGCAGTCGACAGCAAAGACGACGACGGAGCAAAAAATTGGCCGCGTATCTGCTCCTTTCGGTGCAAATGCCATCAAAAGACGATAGTCTTTATCGGCTTTCGCGAAGTAAATGCCTCCCTTCGTTTTCCCGCTCACCTCTCATGTTGTTCCTCTTGCGTTGCGCTCCTCCCAAGGTAAAGACGCCAAATGTTTGCTTAAGTCATTTTAAATTTCCCGCGTTCCACTGCTCCAAACCGGGTGTCTCGATGCGAACGCTGCCGTACGGCGAAGACGCGCGTTAATCGAGGCGCCCTACTTCAGCGTTTATAGAACCGCGTTTCCCTACTCCACGTGCGTTGCAAGCAGAACGTGGAACCTATCTAGTGGAACCTTGCGTAACTGTTGCCGGTTGATTTATTTAAATGGCGCCAGAAGCTATAGTGGCGCGGGCGACAGCAGGCGACGGCGGAGTGATATCTTTTTCTGCAGTTGAAGTATTTAATTTCGGAAAATTCAAGCATGTTTGATTTTTTATAAAGAAACACTGCAAATATCACATTTGTATTGATTTGTTGTCTCATATTTGCGTAATGTCTTGTTCTTCTTCAACAATGTTGACAAGTATGAACATTACACCGGACATAGACGGGTAGATTTAGCTGTGACTATATAAGACTATTGCGCACGCATTGTTTTGCTTTGGCCGGGTGGCTGAATCGAGTCACAGACAGACAGACGGACAGACATACAGACAGACCAAAATTTCTGGGTTTAAGTAGCCCAAGAAAGACTATCGTCTTAAAAAAAAAAAAAAAAAAAAAAAAAAAAAAAAAAGCTAACTCGCGCATTCAGCGTAACACGCTTGCATGCTAAAGCGGCAGAAATTCTCTAGTCCATGGGTGATGTGCCACAGATTGGCTGCCCAGAGCATTCTGCGGCCCTGACGGAAACTGTTGTACATTTTCATTGCTTTACTAGAATTGATTGATTGTAGGGTTTAACGCGCCGACGCAACGCAGGCGATGAGGCGCGCCGTAGTGGAGGGCTCCGGATTAATTTTGACCACCTGGGGATCTTTAACGTGCGCCGAAATCTCGTACACACGGGCGTTTTTGCTTTTCGCCTCCATCAGAAAAGCGGCCGCCGCGGCCGGGAATCGAACCCGCGACCTCGTGCTCAGCAGCGCAACGCCTTAGCCACTGAGCCACCGCGGCGGGTGCTTTACTAGAATAGACTTTCTACTCAAGGTGTTAACCAGAAGGTAATGAGAAAAAACTGGATGCAGTGAAACCTTGCGTGATGTAGGCTGAATTTCACAAATCTTTGTTTTTGTTTTTTTATTCTTCATCTGGAAAAAAATTCGGGAAGCTTGCATTCACGCGTATTACTTGAATGACGGAGCTCTTGCAGGTGGCATTGCCGGACGCATGTATAAAGTTTTCAGTATCATTGTTTATTTGCATAGTCGAGGAGCTAGTAATGGTCGTCATATACATCGACGAGGTCGTCGTTGTCTTCGCGGCGAGTGGTTGCAAAGTCAACCTCGGCATTCTAGACTTCCACCATGCTCTTTCTTATCAATTCTCGAGGCAGAGGTGGCAGGATCTGCAAGTCGCCTTGGGAACGAGGGGCGCAGTCGTAGCCATGTCTCCAATTATCCATAATGGCTTAATTATGCGCCGGTCCCGGTGACCTCTCCCAAACAGGGCCTTTTAATCTGTGGCATAAGCGCTGAAGTTTTTTTTTGTTTTTGTTTTTACATGGGCGGTTTTTTTTTTTTTTTTTTTTTACTAAAGCCACTGCACTTGCCGAAGGTGCTCGGTGGTCTCCGCGAGGCACGCGCTCACGAGGGAACGGCATTTTCTTGGTATCGTTTTCCTGCAACGGCGAACTTACGGCTTGTACAACAGCTCCGCTGTTAATACTTTTTTCCCCTGCAAATATATTTTGTTCTCTCTTCACCTGTAAATATGTATTTTTGTTTCTTCATCACCTGTTAGTAGTTTGTTTTGATTGACCTGAAAACAGTGTTTTTTCCTACTTAATTCATACTTCTTTTTGTTTCTTCACAGAAAACATTTCTTTTTGTTTTCTCTTCACCTGTAAATACTTTTTTGTTTCTTCTTCACCTGCAAATAGTTCTTCCCCTCAGAATAGTTTTTGTTTTCTTTTCACCGGTAAATGCTTTTTTTTGTTTCTTCACCACCTGTAAATATAGTATGTATCTTCTTCACCTGTAAATAAACCGTTTTTTTTTTCATTGCAAATAAACGATTTCATGGCGAGACCAGATGTGTTGCTTCAATGTGTGCTGTCATTTCTGATATGAGCGGGAAAACTACGCGCCGGCTACCTGTTTATTAGGGGTAGCAGAAAGCGCTGTGTACGTCGAGACGCCTTCAGTTAATGACAGTTTGCAGGCCCCACGGTAGTATCTATCTCGAGGACGGCGGCCGTATTTCGAGGGAGGCGAGATGCATGGCGTCCGTGTACCGGGTGGTGTCAGTGCACATTAAATAACCACAATTTTTATTTTAATGGAACCGTTCTGAGCACTTCACGTAATGAGCAAACGCTTCTGAAACTGCAATGCGAACTGGGCCTGTAAAACTAAATTTTATGGGTGTAATGAAATGGGCTGATAAAATTTTTGTAGTATAAATATTCGTTGTTTTACTCTTCAAGGAAGTGCGCGAAACCGCAACAGGTTCGTTTTCACCTTGATGGTAGAAATGAAGCAGACGCGATGCCGACAGTGCGCTCATTCCAGCTGCGCGCCTTTCCGCGCCCTAGCGCGCCTTAGAGTTCCTGTATATAGCTCCCGCAGGAGCTCCCTGCGGGAGCTATATACAGGAACTCTAGCGCGCCTTGGTCACCAGCGCCGCCCGTGGCATCGGCGCGCTGTGGAGTCACGTTTCCGCCGCCGGTACTCACACCTCCCCATTCTAGCCACCTTATCGCCGCCAAGGCCCTGGCACTCCCCCGACACTGTTCCGCCCGCCACCAACCCAAACCAAGTGAACGCCGTTATCATACATTATGCGGTTCTTAAATGAGCGCAGACGGTAGAACCGCCGCTGTGCTCGTTGAGTACACCGTCGGTCTCCCTGTCTCCTCGTGTGGGCGTAGCTTACTGGGTAAGGCGACGAGCTCTCGCTCTGTTTCTGTATTCAGATCCAGGTTCCATTCCTGGCGGTGCCAGTAACTTTTTAGATGCGACGCTGGAGGAGCATCTCTTGCCGGCGGCCCTGTCCTGCGTCCGTCATCGTCGTCGTCCGCGTCCGCACAGCTGCGTCTTTCCTCCGCTCACCCCCTTTCCTCTCGCCGTGATAGCGCGCCCTCTCCCCCAACATGTTTGGCGCGGCAGTGCGGCGCTCTCTCTCACTCCGCCGGTGGGCGGCGCTGCGCGTGGCGCAAGCGCGCTGTGCGCATGTGCAGCGCCCTCTCTCTCCGCGGTCTCCTCTCCTTCGGGCGCGCTGCGCATTAAGCGGAGTGCCGCGCTCCGGCCGGTCTCTCAGTCGACGGTCGTCCGCGCTACGCTTGCTCTCTCTCTCTCTCTCTCTCTCTCTCTCGCATTACCCGACGATTGCTCACGCAATTCGAGTAATCAACCCAACGGAAACGCACAATGGAACCCCCTTCAGCGTCGCATCACACCAGGGTTCCCGCGAGGGGAGGTGGGTGTAATTTTTATTTAGCCTGGGAGTTTTCTGCTGACGCGGACCCGATACAGGTATACTGGTACATAATATACTGTTTCGCAGCAAAAAAGTATACAACACTTTTAAAATTTTTCCTGAGCGAACCGCCGCTCTGTTCACGCTGAAACTTGCCACGAAGGTCGCATTTTGTGGTCTATTTTGTTTGATACTGGGAACAACGATGGTACTTACCTGTGTATTCTGAAAATTTTCGCCTATGGAAAAATGGCGGCTGATTTGGACGTGCGAGCCAGCACAAGTTGATGTTGGAACGACGGAACCACCTGCAGGGGTGAGACAGCTGCGCATATTGCATACAATTCCATTTTCCTGCGCCAAGCTGCTCCAAGAGCATGAAACATGCGAAAACTGCGCCAAACTGCTCCAGAAGAGCCTGCAAGGCACGGATTTTGATGCTCAGGTCAGTTCCGGCGGGGACGAAAGCCTCGCGCATCCTGGTCACCACTTTTATTGTCGGTCAATTGCAAACACAGAAATGGCAGAAATAGAAAGACTGAAATGAAGCAAACGATAGCTTCTAAAACACGATTGGCTTTCCGTCCGGGTTCGCTGAAACGGCCTTCCTGATTGGGCATCGCTGTGGGTATACAAACATGGCCACTGCCTAATCCGGCTGCTACTGCATACTTCACGCGCTCAGTGCGCATCGCCGATATTTTGCCTGGTTTATTTTACGCAGTCAGCTGGGTTCCAGTCTATTAATTCTATCAGTTGTGGCTCTGAACAGTGACGTTAACCCGGGGTTATGGTTTGAGATTGGTGCGAGATTACGAGAAGTTGCGCGGCTCAAAAAAAAGTTCATTGAAATGAGGGGCCTAAGACTTCTGCATGGCTTGTCCTGGAGTGCGAAACGAGGTCCGTGCATCTATAATCGGGTTCGTGAAGTGAACTTTTTGGCTCACTGTGGTGTTATAAAATGCTGAGGTGTTGCTGTGCTTCGAAGCGTGATCGCGAGCCTCGGGGGTGGAACGGTCGACACGAAAGTTGCGGGCTGTGCTGCGGCGCCGCGACCTGTTCAGGCAGCGCCTAATGGCTGCAGGACTGCATGGTTGCCATAGCACGCGACTAATAACACTTGATGTATGCGAAGTGAAATTTAATGCCAAAATCTAGGTGGCTAAACAGTAACGCTACTCAAAAGACCATGGAGTAAACGTGCGCCCCACGGACTGCAACGGGTAGGCTGGTTGGGCTATGCGAACGTTAGCTCGAGGTTGCTCAACTGCTGCCGTGACTACACTCGTTCGTACAACGCAGCCTGGGATTACAAAAATAATAATTTTAGCATTGAAACGGTAAAAAAAAAAACACGCCACAATTGCAGATCCCTTAAATTTGATAATGTTAACGGCAGTTTTTTTGTCAGTGTTGCGTACAGCCGCAACACAATATCACTAGTTAGGAAGACGGTAGTGCAGTTGATACTAGTGATACTCTTAAAAAAATGCTTTCACGGAAGGCTGTTTCAGTGTTCTGTGTATTCAAAACTGATTGGAATGTGTACTTGACCCGTCAAATTGCTAAAATTATGATTTTTTAAGCTCACAAGACGATGTAATAAATGTCCCTAAATGCTCCAAATCAAGATTCTTCTGCTCCAAAATCAAAATTTTGCTGCTCCGAAAACTGCTCCCAAATCTCTTTGGGCTGTCTCACCCCTGCACCTGGGGTATGCAGAGCGAAACGCTCGTTTGGGATTGACGGTAGGAAGGAGCCAAATGGTGCAGCAGATGATCAAAAAATGCACGTAGGAACGAGCTGGCAGACGATCAGAAAACCCGGTTTTGGGGCTCGCACGTCCAAATCAGCCGCCATTTTCCCATAGGCGAAAATCGTTTTTATTTATTTTCAGGTTATACAGGTAAGTACCGTCGTTGTTCTCGGTGTCAAACAAAATAGACCACAAAATGCGACCTTCGTGTGAAGTTTGAGCGCGAACAGAGCGGCGGTTCGCTCAGGAAAATTTTTTAAAGTGTTCCAATTATCGTCGCAACACCCTGTATATCTTGGACCATGCTGTATATGCTCAGTCGGAATACAACACAAGGTCATATAAACGCATACTTCTTTTGGGCAAAAAAAGGATGTCGTTCGTTAGCCCACCCCATTATCAGCGCGATAACAGAATGCACTAGTCTTGTTAGACGATTGGGAAAGGAGTCGGAAATGATTTCTATTTGAAGGTACTTTGCTCTGAAATATTAGGAGTGACTACTGTTGTAAAAGAAGTAGCGCTGTCTCTCTCGTGCCCCACTATCATCATCATGAGTTCACAGGATTAAAGGAATCATCGGGAGGTCAGGAGGGCTCTCGGCGGCTCGTCCCTTTGTCAACATATTTTTGGTGCCGAAACCCGGGACAAGGGACCTCCAGAGGTAAGCTACACTGAGCGGATTTTGCTTCTTTTCGGCCGCCATCTCGGCTCTTGAGAGCGAGAATGAAGCCGCAGATGGAAGAAGCTGGTTCAGGGATCATCGGAGCAGCCCAAGAAGATGGAACAAGCCGCGCCTTAGGAGATATCTCCACGATGCAAGACATGGTTATCCAATGCGGGGCGGCGGGGCCGATACTGATGCGGAGACGACGCCGACTTCTGCCCTCTGAGCCCGGTCGGCAGCGCGTATACGATATTTGCAACGCTAAACCGGAATATGGAGACCCTACTCGAAGGGCGGCGCATCCTCCGACAGTCTATCAGGTCCATCATCGGCAAGGTTGAAGACCTCCCAATCGAAAGACCACCAATTAGTGAGTTGACAGCGTTTATTCGTAATTTGAATGAGAATCGTGACGCCCTAAAACTGATTAACCGAGAAGTTCAAGACACCGTGGACATTGATGAGTTAGAGGCCGACGTTGAAGACGCATCGAGCTCGAAGCTTGAATTTGTATGGTAAAGGCCAAGGCTGAATTTAAAGTGGTCCAAACGCAGAGAGCCCGAGAAAACCTAATTGCGTCTTACAGAGGTCGAATCAATCTACGCAGAGCTGAAGGAATACCAACATGACACGAAGGAATACTGGGAGAGTACCTATTCTTCATAAGCGAACCGACGTAATGCTGCAGTAAATGATAAAAGCAAACTTACGACAAAACCTAATGTGAATTTGTACGGTGTAATGCGGCTGGAAACTGGCCATCTTGTGTCTAACCCCGAAGAGGCTGAGTACAACGAGGTTACCACTCCAAATAAAGTGTCAGATCTTGGGGCAAGGACCCCTAGCACGTTTGTACAAGCGCAAGCAAAATCCGTGAGCAACGACTCGACTATAAACAACCTGACCTCACATACAACACCCAAGGAACCATGTATTAGTGCAGCTCAAGCAAATAACGAAGGAAACTGCAAGAGTAGACAGCCCATGATGCTTTTGATTGATTTGCCGGTTGAAGTCGAAAAGAGATGCGACCTACTTTGTCCTCGAGAGTTAATATGTATAGCTCCGAAGAAAAAGGTGTGCAAGCCTAGCAAAGCGGAAACTGCCAAGGAAAAATACGGAGGAGCAGGAAACTGTTTAAAATCTCAATTCAACCCCACTGCCAGAGTATGGGCGCCAGGAGCTAAAGAATGGGGAGGGGAAGAATATCCGTGGGCACCGGCAGTTTTCAGCGAAAGGGCGTACAGTCCACCGCGAGCCAAGCCAAAGCACAGCGCTGAATTAGCACCCAGGACACGCATCATGTGCTGTGAAATTATGCCTACGTTCAATGTCTTCCATGTGCACCCCGCTGCCACAAAGAACAATGACGTAGGGCGGAAACAGCAAGTAATACGTGCAACCATAACCGGGAAAACGAGCTTAATTAGTCTCCCCACAACACTGCATCTAGGGGCCGCAGTAGTTCCATTCATTGACCCACAAACCCCAAGGCATAGTTATCATCGATGGAGATTGAAGCCACACTGTGTCGAACTATATCACCATATCAGCACGGTTTTCGTCAAGGTATGTCAACCGTCCCCCAACTTCTTGAATTGATTCATGACCTCTCCTTAAGCGTAGAGCACCAGAAACAAACGGACCTTATTATGCTTGATTTCTCGAAAGCATTCGACCGGGTACCTCACACAAAACTATTAAAGAAACTTGAAGCAACCATAGGAAAAGGCACAATCAGTGACTGGATTAAAGACTACTTGTCCAACCGATCACAATACGTTCAAATTCATCAAGAAAGGTCATCCATAGTCAAAGTCAAATCGGGTGTACCCCAAGGTATTTTTTTGGCACCTATCTTATTTTTAATATTCATCAATGACTTACCTAAAAATATTAGAGTTAAAAGGCTATTTGCGGATGATTGTATTATTTACCAAGAAATCAATTCCCCCCAAGACCATCTATCGCTTAACAGTGCTTTACAAACAGTGTCCGATTGGTGCTCCGACTGGCAGATGACCCTGAACACAAAAAAATCAGCTCTTTTAAGAATAACCAGAAAACATCAGATATCAATGTTTTGCTACACCGTTAATAACACTCCCCTGACAGTCGTGAATGAACAGAAATATCTGGGCGTAACTTTAACACAGGACCTTAGATGGGATTCGCATGTCTCCAATGTTACATCAGCTGCCTTACGCCGACTCTTTTTTCTGAGAAGACGACTAAAGCAGGCACCCGCAGAAACAAAACTACTCGCTTATAATACATTTGTAAAACCAACTTTGGAATACGCAAATGTCACCTGGTTTCCTTACACTAACACACTTATACAAAGACTTGAAATGGTGCAGAGGAAGGCTATTAGGTTTATTTATAACAAATACAGGACAACTGATTCGCCCACAGAACTTCCAAAAAAAGCAAGAATATTAACTCTTAAACAGCGAGCAAAACTTGTTCGGCAGAAGATGTTATACCAATTAGTAAACAAGCAGTTAAACATAGATAGCTTCATGTATATATCAAAAGCAGAAACTAGATCAACACGACGCACGCATCCACTAACACTTCGAGAATACCAATGCCGCACCGACTGTTTTAAGTTCTCCTTCTTTCCACTCGCCATACATGAATGGAACAACTTGCCTTCCTCCGTAACAAGCAGTCCTACTTATGAAACTTTTTCGTCTTTGCTGGAAAATCACCTGCGCACATCGATGTAATTCAGTCATAGTAGCTTCGAGTTATACCGCATCATGTTGTGTTTTTTTTTCTTCTTTTTATTTTTTTTTGTTTGTTTTGGTTTGTTTTTGGTATCTCAGACGCTGTTTTGCAGCTACATGATTGTTGTCATGTACTAATACTGAACTGTTACACACATAGGTGCACAAACCGATACTGTCTTCTTCAAATTTTGTATAATGTTGTACGCATAAATGCTGTATGTTTGTACTATGTTAAAGTTGTATTATTTTGCCCTTCCTGCAATAATCTCTCATGGGATTGGCAGTATAAATAAATAAATAAATAAATAAATAAATAAATAAATAAATAAATAAATAAATAAATAAATAAATAAATAAATAAATAAATAAATAAATAAATAAATAAATAAATAAATAAATAAATAAATAAATAAATAAATAAATAAATAAATAAACTCATTTGGCCCGCATAGACTTGAAAGGAACTCTCCTCAGACTAAACAATTTTTTGGACATGGACTATGCTTTTTCATTGTTGCGCGGGGGAGGATGTTGTAAAAGAAGTAGCGCTGTCCCTCTCGTGCCCCACTATCATCATCATGGGTTCACATGATTAAAGGAATCATCGGGAGGGCTCTTGGCGGCTCGTCCCTTTGTCTGCAGCTACTATATCGCGTGAACGCCACTACAGATAGCATTGATCATGAGCCGCTACTACGAGGGCAGGTAACAGTGGGCCTTGGACTAACTGGTGATAAATTAGCAACGGTCGAGAGACGAGGCGATCAACGCAACTATTCCCACACAACTGAATTCTTTTATTTTGTAACTAATTATATATAATGAAAGGCAGCTAAAATTATACATTACTATGCATAATCTTAACCGCGCATGTGCAAAGAACTCCAGTGCTAGCCTAATCACTTTAATGTGTCCGCTGCGGTTACCGTTGCTCCCGTTGCACCGTTATGAGATGTCGGGGTGCGGAGCCGTACTGCGTGAATGAGGAGCACCTGACACCCTCAGGCCGTGGGGTTGCAGGCCATGCTGGATCTCCACGAACTCGACGCAGCGGTGCACGTGCAAGCGCAAGCAAGAGCGCTTCCGCTGCTTGTCAAGAGAGACGTGGAGACCTCTGCTTGGACGTCCCCAGAGTGTTGCTCGGCCTGCATTGAGGTCCTGTAGTTTCATCCCGACTACCGAGAGGAACCCGTTCCACGCCATCAGTTCCGCCCGAGGGCACGATTTGGACAGGGCGGCATGCAGTCCATCTTCCACTGGCTGGTGACGGTTCAAAGGTGGTGCACGTCTTCCCATGGGACAAGGGGTAGGGCACCGGGTCACAAGGCATGCGGCATGCTGACGCAGGCGGCCGTTGTAGGATTCCATGCCGTAGACCTGGAGACAGAGCCATAGGTTCGTTTCTTTTCAAATAAGTGCAGAGATCTTGCAAGCTATCTACAACTATAACCACGTAACGGGGTTGTGAAGGCCGAGTTGGACACACCGGGTGAAGGACAGCTCCTCCTCAACACTGTCAGCTATTCTGTCTACACTATCCTGCGTTGAAAACGGTTGTTAAGCCTAAATGAAGACTCGTAAAAGGCGCGCAAGAGCTAAGAATTCTTAAAGACCACTGTATAACGTGTGAGCTACACAGCAAATTCGAGTTGCACCAGCACGCGCTTATCTGGGGGAACGTTGCTGAAACGTAATAATATCTACTCAAAAATCCTCGTTTAGTTTAATTCTTGTTCCTCGGACGGACTACTCGAAGATTCGCCAGCTATAACAGGAACAAGAAGTAAGTTTTTTAAACTCAACTTTCATTGAATCGCTCTAGCGTTCCTTCAGCTTGGCTGAAGATGCGCTGTTTATGTTTAGGACAACGGTGCCGTTATGCTGTACCATATATATTCCAGTTCTACAAGACGCACCTTGGCCCGTCGTAACTTTTCGGGGGAATGCTTATTCTGCGTACTGACCGGTGTGGTCTCTCTCTCTCTCTCTCGCTCTCTCGAAAAAAAGAAAAAAAACTAGCGCAGACTAAACGGAGCGAATTTAATGGCCGTTATTTTGAAGTAAGTCATGGGGCGCGCAGTAAAACAAACCCTTCCTTCGGTCTCGTTGCGCAGTTTCATGATGTAGCAAAGTCGGGGCACCTTTGGGAGACATGTGCGAAGCAGCAGTGCCTCGAAATAGGTGTACGAGAGGGATAGCGGCAGGTTTAAAAATGATGGTTTAAAACACGGCGTTGCAACTGATGGCACTGCCGGTGCAAATTTGCGAGGAGCATTATGCTGGCTATCGCGGCTGAGAATCACTGCGGAAAAATATTTAAGAAAGTCTAGCGAAGAAGAGCTTGGGTTCGGAATAGAAAACTGTGGTCTGACCCAGAAATATCGGAACATAAGGGGGGCGACAGTCAATGATATCTGTGGGAGCAAGCGTCGATACAAGTGCACAGGGAATGCCTAACTTTCTGAGGAGCGGGATTTTTATATGCTCCAGTCCTTCCATGAATGAATTAGGAGAAATCGAAAGGTACGCTGAGCATTAAAAGGAACCCTCAAGGATTGACTCGAGCCGTGGAATTTGAAATATACAATGCATGAAATGTCAGAACCATAATTATATTCGCGCCAAGAAAGCATAACAGCAACAACGAGAAAAATACAACTGCCCAGGTTAAAGCAAACTGCAAGTCCTCCGTTAAATAGCTGGAACCCATGTTGAGCAGCCTATGCACGGCAGCACTCGGGGATAATGTGAGGGAGGGACCATATTTTCGGTTCGGTCCTGTATCAGCGCTGCTTCAGCTTAAAAAAAAAAAAAACGGTTCGTAACTATTTGAATCGCGACATTCAATGGTAAACAAATTACTGATGAAATTTAAAAACAAAACGGCGTCTTTTTTACCCTCATCAAACTTCCCTCCTGAAACGAGAAGGGATAAGACAGTTTGAAGAATAAAGGCACATTAGGGGGTATCTGCTGTATATGTGTTGCAAGTGCAAACATGTTTACACTGTTGGTGAGACCATCAAGGGGCGGCTTGGCGTATGCCCTAGTTATGTTCCGAAACAGGAAACCGCAAAAGGGACCATAAGCTTTTCTTCCTGGAGAAAAATCGTGCAAAGTTTTGGTTTCCTTTATGTTCACGCCGAAATAGCAGTTTTCCCAGGTTTTCAGTTTTCGGTCCAGTAGCGTTACTACACATTTCCCGGTGAACAAGGAGCTCCTGCAGTCGCCCATTGAGAAAGGAGGGCGAAAGAACGGAGAGCTCGAGGCGCCGGGAGATCGCGACGCATACATGAATACCGACAGCGGGGAAGGAGGCGCGAGCAGCGCAGTGCTTTCGACGTAACAGGGGACGGGGATGCCTGCACGAGGTTTTCTGCTACGTCAGGCCACGCGCTGGCAACTTACGGGCCTCGAGGTGCGAGGCTCGCTGGACACGAGCAACGGCCAACAAGCGCAGCCTACCACGATTACCCCGTACATTTCCTGAATAACTAAGGGGCAAGACAGCGTCCCAATACCATGGGGTATGAACAGGAGCAGCACACGCGTGCACCAAATATTGCAGCGAACAGCTCAATAAAAGTGCCCTGAAAATAACGTGCGCCCAAGATTGCAATAAAAAAAAAGAAAATGCACACCCTATCGGAATCGAAATTTGTTGCTGCTGCATGAAAGATCCCTTGCAGCAGACAAAAAGGTACGAAGCTTGTCCCAGTAATCACCCGGGGCAGCCTGATGATCATTACAACACTCTGTACCAATTTGTGAAAGCCAAGGGGATGCATGATGGCTACGCTTTTCAGATTGGCGGACGAGGTCTCGATACTTACTCTAAGGTGGGTATCGGTCACGATGCCTGGGACGTGGGGCGTCGCCGAGCTGTCCCCGAGCCATAGAGCCCGAGCTCTGATTGACGAACGCGGGAGTGGCATGCAGCAGCTGCAGTTCGAGAATGAACGGCATTTGCACGCGCATGGCTGCGCGTCGTGCTTCTTCTTCTTATTCTTCTTCTTTCCTTTTTATTTCTTCTTGAAACACATCTAAAGTTGGGTTGAAGAATCAATCGACGACGACGACGGGGATATGATGCTTGATTGATTTATAATGATGTTTAGCGCGCCGACGCTGCACAGGCAGTGAGGCGCGCCGTAGGTGAGGGCTTCGGATTAATTTTGACCCCCTGGGGATCTTAACGTGCGCCGAAATCTCGAGCACACGGGCATTTTCGCTTTTCGTCTTCATCGGACAAGCGGCCGCGGCCCGCCGCGGCCGGGAATCGAACCCGCGTACTTGGGCTCAGCAGCACATCGCCTTAGCCACTGAGCCACCGCGGCGGTGGTGGCCGCTCTTATTTTGCTGAGCTGAATGAACGATAACACCGCCTGACACCGTCGACAGGAGCTCCTATAGATCCAGTACGACGTGAAGGTGCCGTAACAGATGTCACGTGCCCACTCCTTGGTGGGAACGGCCAGGAGATTATCACATAACCCCTTAATACTAGGAAATATACTAAAGAATGGGTTGCCAGAAAACTAAGCAGTACGAAATGTCATGAAATAATTGCTCGGGAAGGGCATATAACATTGTTGCGAAGAAAAAAAACTGTGAAGATAAACATATAACGGAAACAATGATCAACCACAGCTGTCCCGCTCCTGGCTACTTTGGCTATCAGAGTGAGCTTGAAAAGGTGAGGAGACACGCTCCACGTTTTTCTTTTTTGCCTAGAGGAACCCTGCACCCCCTCCCAAATAACCCCCTCTCCTTTCGTAGGTCACTGGCCACACCTTTACTCAAGAAGGGCTGTTACTATTGTTGTTATACATACCTCCTTTCTTCTTCTTCTTCTTCTTCTTAATCTCCTTCTTAATGAAGTGGATGGCACCCACGGGGGGAGGGGGGGGGCGATTGGCCAGGGTCTTAAGCGTCGGTTACTTAGTTAAGCAATAGGGTGGATGGTATACGAGTAAAACAAAAAATAAGCAGATTCTGCCGGCGAGAAAGACGCTAGGTCTTCTTCCTCGCTGGGTCGGTGTGCTTACGCTCAAGAGGCTCAAAATAGACAAGCTTTTCGCTTATGGCGCATATAGTGGTCCCTGGCTGCAGTGCGAAAGCTGTATATATGCCTATGGCTACCAGATCTGTATATGGGAGAAACTGAGCTTATAGCGCTCTGCGCAAAGCTCATACGCGGGGTCTTGAGCGGAAGCCTCGGAGCTCCGACGCTGGCGCGGCTGAATGAACAAGGAGCAAGCAGACGTGGCTTCCCCATTTGGCGCCCGCGTCCGACAGAAGATAGCGCACAGCTGAATGAGGTGGAAGAGAGATAAAATACAAAGACGAAACAGAAGACATAAGAGGAAGGTGTAGGCAATGCTATAGGAGAGTGCATCTTTAGTGGTTCCCGGTGAGCCGTTATGCGCATGCCCAAAGAGCCTCTGGCGTCGCCTATATTGGTTGGTTGGTTGGTTGGTTCCTTAAGTCATGGCGCGTACCCACGCAGGGGATTGGCCAAGAAGCTGCCTGTAATAATTAGGCTGTGACCCGGTTTATTTTAGAGAGAAAAAAAAAATGAAGTACGAGAAAAACACTGAGAGTAGGAAAAGAAATATTTGGATAGAACAGGATTGTCAGGAAAAAAACTTGCGAATGAAGGCATAGCTATCTAGCAGGGCATCCGGCCTGTCGCCACAACAAAGGAATGAAAGGCGATCACAACATCTCTGTGGCAATATCCTATGACGGAAGCACCCAGGGAAAGAATAGCGGTTAAAGATAAAGGGAGATTAAGCCTATTAAACGTGTATTCAAGGTGCGTGCGTCGCATCGAGGAAAAGCTGAGGCAATTTAAAAGAAAGTGTTCTATTGTTTCGGGGGCCTTGCAGAAAGGGCATTGAGGAGATAACGCCTGACCAGCTTTGTGTAGATAAAAATTTAAAGGCGGGATTCTGCAACGAAATTTTGTGATTGCGACCTGACATTCACGAGATTCGCAGAATTTAGGCTTCCATAAGTGAGAGAGGTGAATATAGTCGGAGCATGAACGAAGGGCATCTTGCCGATTAATTTTTAAAACTTGAAGGCGCCTGAAACTCGCCCCCAGAAGAAAACTGCCAATTGGGCAATTCACGACGGCAGGACCCCCAAGAGCCAAATCGGCTAATTGGTCTGCCAGTTCATTGAAGATTATCCCTGCGTGACCAGGGACCCACACTAACCGGATCTCGCGAAGCTGGTAAGGAATGAATGAACAGAATCACCTGAGAAGGGAAGAATCTTTATCATTTGTTAGAGCAGTGCACACGGAGAGAGAATCCGAAAGGATAACCACCCCCGCAAATCTGTGCTGTAGTTTATTAAGGGCTAAGATTATCGCCAATAATTCTGCCTGAAAGATCGGGGTATAGACTGGCAGCCTGATTGAGAAGGCCCAATCCAGAGACTGAGAATATATTCCTACCCCAGCCTTCTCATCACTTTGCGAGGCATCTGTGGCAATGACGACATCAGTATGAAGAGTAGCCAAATGATCTTCAAGTAAATGATTGAGTAATCGGGCCGGCAATAATATCGCATGCGAAGGAAAAATGCTGTCCAAGCTTATGTCGACAGGGGACAAATTATCAGAATAGGGCTGGAGTAGAAAAAGATCTCCACGAAGAGGCTGCAGCCATGCCTGAACGCAATCCAATTGAGGACGCTGAAATCGGGGCCACGTAAATCCTCGAAAAAGGTCAGGCCTCAAAAATGGGTTGAGCCTCGTATAATGGAGATTCAAACAGTTTTAGAAATGTTACAACAATTAGCAATTTAAATCGATCCAGAAGTGAAGGCAACCGTGCCTCAAGGTACAATACAGAGTTAGCTACATACTTTGGCAACCCTAAACATAAACGCAAAGCCAATCTCTCAATAAGAAATAGGGGATAGAGTTTGTACGTCGCGCAGCCAGAAAATAACACGCAACCAAATTCCAATACTGGGTGAACATAGCAACGATAAATCATTAGCAGGGCGTCTCTACGCATACCGAATTTATGATTGCATAGCCTACGCCGCACTCCCGGAGCTTTTTCAACTTTGGCAGCAATGTGCGAAATATGAGGACGCCATGTGAGGTGGTCGTCACAAATTATACCCAAATATTTAATTTCCGTGACCTGAGGGATGGATTGCAACCGGTATGTTAGACATAATGATATAGGGTTATTGATGGGAAACACTATAACGGCACATTTACTGACATTTAGCGAGAGGTGTAACGTGCTAAGCCAATTATCCAGGACAACCATATAATCCTGCAGTCGCTGATATAACGCTTGGATGTCCCTATCAGCCGAGAAAAAAGCAATATCATCGGCATACACATAGGTAGATATGCCGTTCTGTATTGGGATAGAACTTAGGAGTAAGTTAAAGATAACTGGAGAAAGAACTGATCCCTGAGGAACTCCACGAAATTGATGGTATTGGGATGTCGATAAACCGCCATTGGAACAAAAGAATTTCCTTCCCTTTAAAAACTCACCAATCCAAGAGCGGATGTACCCTGGAATCTCGCTAGATGCAAGGCGTGACATCAACGTGCTGTACTCTACGCTGTCGTAAGCCTTTGCTATATCTAGGGTTACAAGCGCACTTACATGTTTTAGTCGGCGAGCTAATTTAATGCGGCTCTCGATGTCGACGTGGGCCTTACAAATAGAATTTCCAGGTCTGAAGCCAATCTGGGCGGGGCTTAGAATACGATTACTGTTCAGAAACCGCATAAGCCGGCCATGCAATACCCTTTCAACCAACTTTACCACGTTGCTAGTCAACGAAATCTGCCTAATATTGTCTTTGATGAAACCCAAACTTTCGTTTTTCAACAAAGGTGCTACCTTAGCGATTTTCCATTCCGAAGGTATCCAGCTGTTTTTTAACGACATGTTGACAATGTTTAGTAAATCATCAGGAGACACCTCAAGCAGAAATTTTAACATTGCCACCGTAATGCCGTCTGATCCTGGAGCAGACTCAGACAGCTGCAAAACAATATCAGCTAATTCCGCCCTTGTCACTGGAGTGAAGCCCTCATTTGAAACCTGGCACACAAAAGGAGAGGCCAACCCAGAAGAAAAACGAGATTCCAGTTCCTGTGCAATACGTTCCAATGTTTCCATAGACTCACTTGTTGACTGAACAATTGACTTGCCGTTATCCTGATGTTGTACAACCTTTATTGAACGAAGGAATCTATGCAACATGCGTCTATTTTTGGACTTTGATAGAGAGGCAAACTTTTGGGTGTTATAATTTTCTTTTGCTTTAGAAACAACTCCCTTGAATATTGCAGCCGCAAACTTGTAACTGGTCCAATTGGATGGGAATTGATTTTTAAGAACTTTCTTCCAAGCCGCTTCTCTCTGCCTATACGCACGAGCACATTCCTCATTCCACCATGGACTGGAGCCGCCATCGTTTTGTGAACAAGCAATAAAGTGGGATTTTTTAACAGATTCAGAAATGATTGATAGCACTTGAGCTGCCCGGAGCTCCTCGTCTCCCGATGGAATAGAGCTAAGTGCTGTCTTTAGTTCTTTTTGAACGCGATGAAAATTTATATGCCGAACTATATGTGCTCGCGGTGACGTAGGAAGGCATAAAAACTCATACAATTGGGATGTGGTCTCTACTTGCAGCCTGGTCCCAAGTAGACCATGAAGATATATTTCCCGGGGTGGAAAAGGTCAAATCAAGAACAGAACTGGTCTGCCATCGAAAAAATGTCGCACTTCCAGAGTTAAAACAATACAAATTGTTGTCCCGCGTCCAGTCGCAAAGACGCCTGCCACAGGAATCTGTGCGGAAACCCCACGATACGTGGTGCGAATTGAAATCCCCACAAAGAACAATTCATTTGTCACACGCCGACATGACAGCATCGAGTGAAGAGGTGGAAGTTACTCCACTCGGAAAGTACACATTCACTATAGAAAATGCAACGCAACCAGGAAGGTTGAACGTCACTGCCAGAATTTCCGATTCCACAGACATTAATTGAAATGAGAGATGGGCTTTATGGCAAAATTGAGGGGATACTAAAGTTAGCAATCCTCCTCCTTTAGTTGGACGGTCTAAACGGAACGTTCGGTAATTGTGGAATCTAAATGGCCGACCAGGAGCCAGCCAAGTTTCCTCCAGTACAATAACATCTGGTCGGGTTTTAGAAAAAAAAATATTGTGAAGGTCTGTTAGCGCTGAAAAGACTGAACGACAATTCCATTGAAGTATCCGTAGAGACATTATGGGGAAGTGATGGCCGCCACAGCCGCCCCCAAAATATCACCTGTTTTTTGACTCGCTTGACCTTTCTTTGTCTTTTGTTTCGAGCACGATTCAGGTGAACCCAAAATCGGCGATCCTGTTCTTTTATATACAACAGATTGACACTCCATGTCTTCTGGGTGGTTCTCAGACTCGACGTTATTCTCGTTAGCAGGACGAATGTTAGATGCCATGCGAGAAACAGGCAGGCCAGTTGCGGCTTTGGATGAATGACGAACCATCGAGGACGGATGACCGGGGGGCAGGCCAGCTACCATTTTGGAGGGAAGAGAAGTACCTCCGCATTGGGAGTGAGACGAAGGGTTTGAAGAAGCAGAAGTGGATGGTGACGGTTCGGTGAAACGGCTTGAAGAGTGAGCGGGGTCATTCTCATCCAAAGGTAATTCATTGAGTGAACCAACAGCCTTAGTATTGAAACCACAAGCAAAATCTGTTTGCACAGCTACGCCACAGAACGCGGACACAGACTCTGTGATGTGTGCCGTACGAGCTGTTAGGAGTTCTGCCATAGCATGCAAGTAGCGATCCATCATCTTTGACTGACTTTTTTCGATTGCTGACGCGATCACATCAACAAGAGATGCGTCCACAGTAGCGGAGCCACGTGCCACAACTGAGGCATAGCCTGACGATCTATCTTTGACTACAGCCATCGCCTCACTCCGCGAGCACCGGCGCTTTTCAATGACCTCAAGGATCTTCACCTCTTGTGCTCGAACTGGACAGTTGGAGTAGTCCGCACGGTGTGAGTTTCCACATAGGCAGCAAGTTTCCTCATCTGTCTGGCATGGAGCAGGAGGGTGATCACCTCCACAAGTGCAACAACGAGGTGACGACTTGC
Source organism: Haemaphysalis longicornis (assembly GCF_048455015.1). NCBI lineage: Eukaryota > Metazoa > Arthropoda > Arachnida > Ixodida > Ixodidae > Haemaphysalis > Haemaphysalis longicornis. Next base: position 262,694,476 of record NW_027526203.1, read on the forward strand.
AACCCCCGACACTGTGGCCGAATCGCCAACACTTTCGGCACTGTAGTGGACGAGGGGAAAGCGGCTCAACCTTGAAGATTACAGACCACGCTTTTAACTCCCCAGGGACAGACACACCAGCGAAGGTGGCGATGACTGACTCGGTCGGATAGCGGACATCGTTCTCCACTCGGTTACAGCGATGCACAGCAATGACACCAGCCGGAGCGAATTCCTCCAGCATATCTGACACTGACATTTCTGGGTCAACTCCGCGAATGATGCCCTTCGAGCATGCAAGATGGGCAGGCACAAATGGGCTCACCGGGAAAGAGGCAAAGGTTGAACACTGCAGCAAGTCCTGCACGCACTCTTGGTCAGGCGATCGGATCACAACGCCTCCTTTTCCGAAGGCACGCACGCTGGTGATTTTCTGGAAACGCTCCGTAGCAGATCGAAGGGCGCTTTGCATTTTCCCGGGATTGTTGTGCCGTATTGCGGCCCCATTCGTGGGCACAAGAGCCACAGGGATGTCGGTAACCCCGTTGCGGAGGAAAGCCTGCAAAGGGAGCTCCTGCGGTGTAAGACTGGCTGACCAGGGGGAAGGCCCCCGGCCAGGAGAGTTAGTCGCCATTCGGTGCAACAGCGCCCACCCTCACTACAACCTGAAACAAAGCAGGTCACAAAAGGAAAGAGGTGACAAAATCACCTAAAGCTGGCCAAAACCCCGCGTAGGAAGCGAACGCCTTGCAGAGACGTTCGAGCAAGGGACACGTCAGTCAGCGGGTCCTCTATATAGCAACAAGGGCGACCCCTCCTCTTCTTTCTTCCTGCTATCTCGGCAGTCTTTTGTTCATCAGGCTTCCAAACCTTCGTTATAAGGGCTTTTTCAGCACGACACATCCAGTGCTGTCGCACTGAGAGAGAGAGAGAGAGAGAGAGAGAGAGAGAGAGAGAGAGAGAG